>NW_025335856.1:2935668-3086918 GCF_004798865.1 Varanus komodoensis
TGGGGATATACAGACACTGGAGCCAATTGTGCCTAAACTCGCACTGCCTCTACTGTCCTTCTGAGCTGCCTGCTTCTCTTTTCTTTCTTCTGCAGTTTCTCTTCTTTAGAGTTCAACTTTAATCTCTTTCTTCTCCCATCTGCTCAGGGGAAGATGCAGTTGGAGAAGAGAGGGGCCATCCCTGGCAGCCAGATGGGGGCAGCTCTCCCATTTGTGTTGCTATTAGACCTGGCAATGCTTATTTCAACCAATGAAGGCAGGCACAATTTCCACTACTTTTTCCTGGTGAAGGTATCAGTTTTTCCTTCACCAAGTGAAGGAGGGTGTGGGAGACTCTGGGAAGTCACAGCTATGATGAAATTGCCTTCTTATATAAGCGCAGCATAGAACCAGATGCTTGGAAACAGATTTGTTTAAAGAGATGGGTTGTTTTTTGTCATTTTCTGGAATGATACATTTCAGGATGGGGTTTCTTGGTATTTGCTTCTTTTCTGTCATCTGAAGTGTATGGAGATGGGGGAAAGATTCTGTATTAATGTGTTCAACAATTTGCAAATAGATTGTGGTGGAAGGGAGGGGATAACTTGATAAAAATCCTCCCTGCTCCAAAGCTGCGATGTCCCAGATGAGTACTAAATATTGGTGATCATCCTTTTTTCACCTGGGGGTGAACAGCAGCTTCCGAGGATGCTTTTTCTGGGGGATAATTGTGAAGGAGGCCCCAGTTCTTTTCACATGTGTGATGGCCCCAGTTCAAATGGCGAGGCATGCAAAGAGATGGACAAGAAGACAGTCATTCCCCCCACCCACCCACAAGCTACCTGTTACTAAGGTAGCAGAAAAATGTTAGGTTCTCAGCTTGCTCAGAGGATCACTAAGAGCAGCTGGCCAGGCAGAAAGGCAGCCTTTCCATGTCTCCTTAGCCCTGTGGCTGCAGCTCAATGGAGTTTGTCTGAATGTGTTTCCCCCCCAGCTCCTTTTCAGACATCTCATGCTGCAGGTGAGATCTGTTCAGGAAGGCAGCTCTAGGGAGCTTCTGCTCTGTTGAGTGGGAGGTGAGGAAATGGGAGTGGGGAGGAACCCAGCACCCCATTTCTCATCCTGGGCAGTAGCTGCAGCTGACTGAATGCAATGACCGTACTGTGAGAGGTACAGGAGAATTAGTGGGACTAAGCACACATTCAGGCAGCCATCTTGCTCCTGAAGCAGTCGTCCACGGTGTGACCAAGGCACCGATCCTTCCCAAAACCAGGAGACAGCAGAAATCCTATGGCAAAGAAGCATGCAAGAGGTAGGAGGTTGCAGAACCCCCAAAAGGCTATGAATTTGCTCCCTTCCTCTGGTGCCAGCGATGCCGCTCCCATTTGTACCTAAGACCTAGTACAGGTGTGCACAGGTATGTGGAACATTACTCTGGAAGGTAGCATTAAAGCATCAGTAAAGCACACGCATCCTAGTAACAGGATTCCTGCGTGCAAAAACAAAGTGGGGGTGAGGATGGGGGAGGTTTTCTCTTCAGAGAGGTGGGAACAGTTTGTGTGGCAACCAGATTGTGCTGTCTTCATTCTGAGCAGTTCTACTCCGACGCGGTGTACTTAATAAATCCTTCCTAACATATCCCACCTGCTCCAATACGATCTGACAAGATGCAATGCATCTTTTGTAACAGAGTGTCTAATGAATTCCAAGGGGTCTTTCTTCTTATTAGGTGCTATAGACTTTATAATAGAAATATAGACTTTGATGCACAAGTTCTGCTCTACCACAATGCAAAATCTATACCACACTTGACATGTCAGATCTCTGCTACAAAGAAAAGATGAGTATTGACATTTCATTCAGTGACCATCACAATTTTTTTTAAATTGATACTCTGACTGGCTGATTGCCACCCATCATTTGACTGGAACCAGATTCAACCCAGATATAAATAGCCTGTGCTCCCGTTGAATTGAAATCAATGGCATTTCTCTAGTTGATATTTCCATGGATTTTTTTTGTACTGTTTAATTTGGCTATTTTACCCACTAAATTACTCACAAGGACTATGTACCTCAGAAGCTTCAGACTTAGGATGAGATTTGCCAGCATTTGAACTTCCTTTATTTATTTGTTTATTCATTATATTTATATCCCGCCTTTTTTTTTCCTTTCAAGGAACTCAAGGCAGCTTACATAATTCTCCTCCTCTCCTCCTGTGAGGTAGATTGGGCTGAGCTTCTGTGACTGAGCCAAAGTCTCCCAGTTGGCTCCATGGCTGAGCAGGCACTAGAACCCAGGTCTCCTGAGTCTCAGTCCAGCACTGTTAAGCACTACACCACACTGGCTCCAATCAGTGATTCCCAACCTTTTGGGTCAGTGGACACATAGTGAATTTTGAGAGTCACGAATGTTCTGAAAAAAGGCTGCTAATTTTATGGCTTGTCCATGCATGAAATTGCAACCATAGAGGGTTAGTCACAAAACATGCATTTCTTAGATGCCAGCATTTACAACATGCCAGACTTCTGTCACAATAATAACAACAATAATGGTATCATCAATAACATTATTGTAATATATTTTAAATCCCCTATTTTTGGGGGGGGGTGGAGTTTGAAGGGAAACAGGTAAGCACCATGGTTGGAGACTCCAGCCTTAAGACCTCCAGCCTTTTGCATTGGGGCCTATTCAGACCTTGAAGCCCCCACATGATTGGGGGGAGAGCAGGGACTTGCTTGCTGGTTTGTCATGGGGAGGGGAGGGCTAAGGAGGCAGAAAGTGCACTTAGAGTTTTTCTACATGAGGTTGCCTTATCTAGCTTCCACTTTGCCACAGAATTGAGATCTAAGCTCAAAATCTTTTCCTTTCCTGCTTTTCTGCTACATAAGCTCTAGGTTGTGCATTTCTGTAGCAGAATCACACAAGTGGGAAAATACTTTTTCTTTCACTTTAACAAATAATTGGCTTTTCTGCAAGAGGAATTTGTTTTGCATGTCATTCCTACTCATGGTTGCTTTTGGATTCTTTGGAGGCCATCATGTCTCATCTGTTTCAATTCTGGTTGTAAACAGCACTTCTGAGTTGCTTTAGAGGGGAAAAAATCGGGTATTATTACTGACAGTGAAAGAAAGTGGTATTTCTTCTTGTGTAGTTATGCTATTCTGCTACACCACAGTGCTAACTAGAGGTTATATAGCAGAAAAGCAGGAAAGGATACACTGTTCATGTAGTGCTCCATTCTCAATCCTTCAACAAAAACTCACACAGATACAGTGGATGAACAGCTAACAGCCTCATACAGAAAAGCCCTCCCGAAACAGAAACAAAACAGGAGGATCACAATATCTACAGACCCAGTACACAACTGACAGAAAGGAATTGCAAAGACACAAGAAATGGCCCTTATAGAAAAGGTCTGAAATTCCATCCTTAGCACCAAGTATTTGATCATTCTTTTATTATTTCTTTTATTCTTTCTATTCTTTCCACTAGAGCCTAGTGGAAAGAAGTATATAATTGAATGTGGTAAATCAGCAAAATAAATACTGGCAGTCCTAGGATGCAATCTAATTCACACTTACCTGGAAGTAAGTCTCATTGAACGCAGTGGGTCTTACGTGAAACTAGACACGTTCACATCGCAGCCTCGTTCTGTTATTACTTTCAGCTTCTCTGTGTTCACTTTAAAAGAAGGGTCCAGAGACCTCCTAGAAACTTTTCTTAAAACAAAAGTTGAGCATCTCAGAAAGCTGAATCCTATGCTGAGTGTTCTGTGCTTTCTCTCCGCGCTGTAGATCACACCATGCAAGGACGGTGACGGTCAGTTGATTCATTGGTTAGAATTGATTAAAACCTTTTGATCCACTTAAAGAAGGTTAATTGAGCAGCAGGTTTTTAAAAAGATGTTTTTAACCTAAGATTTATTAAAGTGTAAGTGCAAAGCATTTCCTTTTTCTCTCACACAGCACTTATTATTACACTAACACACCATCTGAGACAGCATTGTCTGCAACACATTCATGCATAATCTAAGTATTTTTTTCTCCCGCATGACTGATTTTAACTGACGAAAAATGATTTTTAACTGATGCTGGCTAGGGCATGCTGAGCGTTGTGGGACTTTTTCCCCACCTAAGCAGGCATGGGATTGCATCCAAAATTAGAATATGCATAATATTACTGTGTTTGACCCCTGCTATTTCCCCCCAAACCTAGTGTCCAGACATACATGAACTAAAGATACATTTAATCAGTGCTTTTTTTGTAAAAAAAAAAAAAAGGTGCCGGAACTCAAGTCTTGGGGTCACACTGTTACACAATGGTCACCGCCAGCTGAGTCAGTGCGCGACCACACAACCGATCCCAAGCCGAGCAGCGCCCTTACAATCAGCGCCAACAATCAGCACGGACACACAAACAGCCCGCAGGCACTATGTTAATGATTTCTGCCACCGATCTGCTACGCCCAACAGGACGATTCACAGTCTCTTGGAAAAATCCATCAAAACAAGGTGCCTGAATGCCGTTCCAGTGCATTCTATGACAAAAAAAAGCCCTGCATTTAGTGTCCAGAGATATATTTAGCTGCTGTGGTCATGGAATGGAACTATTTCAAAATTCTGCAAATATTTGCAGAATACCAGGAGATATTTGCAGAATCTGGAAGTGAATTTCTAGGAACACATCAGCAATCAAACCTTATGTGTTTATAGAAATTATATCAGGAATGTACCCATCCATCTATACTATACATTCCGCCATATAATCCTTGTGCCTAGGGAGGGTTGAATGTCACACAGAAGGACACAAGCTTTATAATAAACTGATGTATTACATAGAGAAATGGACTGGAAATATTTATTTATTTGTTTAATTTATTTATTAAATGCTTTTCTATCCTGTCCCCTACAGACCGTCTCAGGACAGTTTACAATAAACAAATAGAACAGCCCCACAGCATCCAACCATGACATACTAAAACTCCAATTAAAATCAATTAAACATTAACATAACAGGAAAATAAAAAGGGTTTTGCCTGACGCCAAAAAGAATATAACGTTGGTGCCAGGCAAACTTCTCTGGGGAGTGTATTCCATAGCCGGGGCACCACCACAGAGAAGGCCCTGCTCCAGGTACTCTCCCTCCTAATCTCCTTCAAGGTGCGCTCCCAGAGTAGGGCTTCCATCTCAGATCTCAAAGGCACATAGGGAACACATACATTTTTCTCCTCCTTCAAGTAGTGGAATGGACAATTCTCACCCCATGAAATTAAATGGATTCAGCGCAGACAAAAGGAAGGGCTACTTCACACAGCCTATAATTAATGTATGGCATCAACTGCCAGCTGCCTTTTAGTCAGAGGGCTAAAGAGATCAGACCAGCCTTTCCTCCCATTCTGTTTCTAGACAGCCCAAGAGCCAATGTTCTGAGCAGTTGACAAAAACTAAAACCCTAAAAACAAGCAGGTTCCCCAACAGGGCATCCTCCAGAGGTTTTGGACTGCAGTTCCCATCAGGCCCAGCCAGCATAAGCAATGGTCAGTGATTGTGGAAGCTATCATTCAAAATCTCTGGAAGGTACCCTATTGGGGAAAGCTGGACTGAACCAATTCCTGGAGAACGAATTGCCATGATGATGAAAAGAAACTGATACATCTGCTGACAGAACATGGCTGTATCCTAGGAGTGTGTGTGTGTGGTGGGGGAGCTGCTGTCTTCTTACCCCTGCTTTTAGGATGCATGGAAGCATCTGGATGGAAACAGGATGCCACACTAGCGAGACCCTTGGTGTGTCTTAGGCGCTTCTTATGTTCCTATGGCAGTTGCCTAGGTGAATCCTCCCCGTTACTTTTCTCTGCACGATCCTGTGTGTTGGAACGAGATCACATGGAGAAGCGAGAGGTGTTATGCCCATGTGAATCAGATTTGGGGTGGGTGGAGGAGAGAAACCATATCTGGATGTTCTAACAGCCTCTCATTTATAGTCCCCAGGAAGGGCCACTATATTAAGTAACAATTATGGAAGAGTTCCCAAATTGCAACTGAGTGATCTACAGCATTGTCATTTTTAAGTGTAAAACTTGTTTTTTGTGTGCATTAAATGGGACTGTCAAAAGGCAGCAGCCTTGTAAAATTGCCTTGGCTTATCGATGGCATTTTTATGAGTAGAGGATCAAGCAACTGAGGAATAGGAAGCTTTTGCACCTGCTTGACGGGGCATATACATTGCTCGCAATGGTTCATAAATATCTCTCATAGCTGGGCCATGGTGCAAAGACAATCCATGTAAATTGCATTCCTTTGAACCTGTTCATATGTTTTGCTGTATTTTATTGCTGTTTTAGAAACATAGAAACCCTATTGTTTTTATTATGTTTTTATTGTGTTTTTATCTCATGGTTGTGAGCTGCCCAGAGGTGCTGTGGCACAATTGGGCAGCATACAAATGTTTTACATAAATAAATAAATTACAATACGGACAATGATGGATCTTGTTCCAAAAGTCTATGCAAAGGTATTCCCAGGATGTGATGAAAATTTTAAGATATTTTTTTCTGACTGTCACAGGAGTGCTGCTGCTGACCAGCCAAAGTCTGTGTTTCTTCCTCACCCCTTTGTATGTCTTCTAATTTCTTCTAGAGTCTTTGTGTCAGTGAATTTATGTCTCCTTCATTCTTGGGAAGCTTTCCCAACTTCTAGGGGTGCTTTCAGAGGAATCTTTTATTGCACCATCACGCCACCTCTCCAAATTTTATGGGTGTCCGGATGTCATCGATATCTTCCTGGAAATGCCCCCCCCCCCCAACATCACTTTTTTTCTTACCACAAAAAATCCACAAAGGAGGGAAAACCAGTATGGCAGCACCACAATCAGTAATGCTAGAGCAATCGATGTGCCTGGATGCAGCCATGAATGCTGATATCAAGCCCTCTCCGAATGCTCCATCTTCCTGAAGTCTCCGTTGCCTCCAATGTGCACTTGAATGCTTGTCTCCTCTGGACATTGCTGGCACTGTTCAGATCGCAGGGGCTCTGCTTCAGGCCCCCTTCAACAAAACCACTGGGATGCAGCAGCCAGTGTGGGAATATATTACCCAGAAGGGTTACGCTGTGGAGCAGCCTTGCTCAGTTTTAAAACATGCACGAAAGCTTCACAGGCCCTGTGCCCAAGAGCACCAAGGGAGGCAGCAACCCGTGCAAGCCGGCACCAAGCACCCGGTTTGGGCCCACGGCATTGCTCTAGAAGCGTTTTTCAGAGGGTTGTCGAAGAAACAGTCTATTTGTTTGTTGCACGAGAAGTGGGTGGCAGGGAGGTTAACAAAGCAGGAAACAAATGGGTAAGCCCATCTGTTGTGTGGCCTTTCAGCGCTTGCCTCTCTACACGCACGCACGCACGCACGCACGCACACACACACCACAGTTTGCAGCTGTCCCTCTGCCTCTTCAGCTCCCCAGAGGTACGGCAAGGCTGACGGCATTTGTCTTTCACGAGGAGCGCCAGGGTACAAAATTAAGCGTATTAATCACTGTAACGCCGCGCGCGCACACACTACAGGAACTGGGAAAGGGGAGCCTGGAAGAGCAAGGCCCTCAGCGCAGGAAAGCTGAGTCAGGCAATCGTGGGCAGGCCGAGGCCAAGAGTTCAGGCCTCCTCGACAGCTGAGGGAGCGGCGCCGAATGCAAAGGTTGCCAAGCCTTCTCTTGCAGAGACGCCGCCGTGAAAGAAAGAATCCCTCCCTGTTTAAAGTCATCGTAGGCCTTTCTCCCCTTGCCTAGCACCACAGGCTACAGCTGCACTGTATAAGTCACCATAGGCCTGTCAAATTTTACAGACTAGGAAAAATGGATGGAGAAGTCTGGTCCTTTCCCGGATCCATTTGTTGACTACCTTTCCAGGCCTATTAAATAAGGGCCAGACTGCACACCACCTTAAAGATGTAACATGCAACCAGTCGTCACCATTTTTGTTTTCATCAGTGTGAACTTTCAGGGACCCCCATCTGGATCAGGAATACTATGCACAGGCAGGGGAGTTTTAACCCTTCCCACTTAACCACTTGCTTCCTCCAAACCTCCCACTCCCCAGCAAACCACAGGGACTAGTAACCAAGAAGAGAGAAACTGGTGCCAAAGGAGGAATTTTTTAATTCTCCTTTCACTCATGTGGTTATGGCAGAAATTTGGAGGGAATTAGTGGCTAGGAGGGAAGGTTGCATGTTCTCTTGCCAGTGCATGACTGGGGAGCATGTACTTGCACTAAGATAAAAAATAAGGGTATTGAACACAGCTTATAGTCCAGCCCTGGGAGGCCTTCAGAAATGGGTGACAGCCTCTTTGCATGGCCACACCCCTTCATTTGCATGGCTCCAATATTACTGGAGTGTGATGGGGAGAATATTGGAGAAACTTTGGCAGAACTTTGGGGGGGTCCCACAAAGTCAGAAAATGTTAGGAACTGGCTTTGTTCTTTCTTGAAAATTACTATCCTGCTCAGGAAAGATCTCAAGCTCCCCGGGGTCCTGCCGTCATCTTTTCCTATCAGAGCATGCTTCACTGATGTGGCCCTCCTGGTGCTTGAACTTTCCATTAAAACTCCGCTGAAGAGTTTGAGATGATTTCACAGACGGGCAGGATGTGTTGTGAAAAGTTGCTACGCTCGTGTGCAAGCTGTGTGCCATGATCTGCAATAATGCCTGTTAGCTGATGCATAAACTGATCCTGGGCAGAGAGAAAGGACAGGCACTTGCACTCTCTTGGCCACCGAATGCTCAAGGATTTCCTTTGATGTCTTCCATCCATTTCCACCCATTCCATCCTGGCATATCAGGCTGCTGTGGGGTTTTCACCCTGTGTTTTTGAGTTTGTGTGCTCACAGGCATGCATTTCCTTTTTAAATTCTTGAAAGATTAAGGAGGAAGCTCACATTTGAGCGATTCTTCCCCTGCAAAAAAGGGGGACAGTTGAAGTCACAACTGCAATCTGGCTGGAGACTTGTGCAGGACTCTTGCTCCTTATTCAGCATTATAGCTGTGCAAGGGCAGTGACACAGCTCCCAAAGAAGGGCTTGGCGGTCATAGCTCAGGACTGGCTATTAGGGAGCTGTGGGCTCAAACTCAGTTCAGACTAGACAAGGGTACTGGTGGTAGCTGGGCAGTCTTTCTTTCCCTCTTCAGGTTTCAAGCTTGAAGTTTCAATTTTCAGGCTCAGCCTTGCAGACGAGCCAAGTCTTGAGAACCAGACAGAGTCCTTGTAGCAGTCACCAGCTCGGGTATGAAAGAGCTGTACTAATCATGAGCCCCGAGATAAAACTGCAGAAGCATTAACCAGGTTGATGTAGTGCTTTTACCGTGTGCTCAAACAAACAGAGCCTGGGAGAAAACTCTCCAAGAGGACAATTTACGCACCTCATAAATGCCAGTGCTGGATTCGCGTTTAGCCCTTCATCAGGCACTAGTGCTCTTTCATTCTCTCCTTTCCTCTCCTGTCATCCTGATGTCGTTGCATACATGGTGTGTCAATTTTCACCCTTGGGGTTCCCTGCAAAATGTCGGTGCTGAAAAAATGTAATGACACAAAGCAGGGAAGAAAGTTTCCCAATTTTTGTGGGTGTGTAAAAATAAGGATTTGAAATGACGAGGTGGCAGAAGAATTGCTCAGAAACCAACAGGCAAAAATCTAAGGAAGAACGAAAAGAGGGAGGTGGGGAAACAAACTGAACACAAATGTCGCTTCTTTGCTACATCTCTGGATCTTCTTTGCTCCTTTTACAGCACTAAAGTAATCCCTTTGGCAGTAGATCAGTTTCTACTAGGAAATTATATCAGGCTTTTTCCAGTGAATCTTGGGGACTGTAGATTAACATGAGTGCCGAGTTCCATAGACCAACACCACAGATCACCAGGGCTCCCCAGGAAGAGACAAAGGATGTTATATCAGTTTAAACTAATATGGTGGGTAAAATTGTGACTCTCTTCAGCAGTTGCCTTGGCCACATCAGGCCTGGAGAGGCCCTCAGCATGGCTGCCATGTGAGGTCGCCTCCAGACTGAATGATGTGTGCAGGGTCTGATAGTCTCAAGTTCCTTTACAGCTTTCCATGCCATCTTCAAGAGTAACCCATAGAGCATATCTGAGACACATCCAAGGCCTAGTTTTGGCTTTGGTTGAGCATCCTTTTCCGAAAATGTTCAGCTCTGCCTCAGCCAGAGCATCCACATGCAGACTTCTCCCTCTGCACGCCTTCCTCATCCGCCTACAGTTCGTTGCCCCATTATACTGGAAATAATGTATAGAACAAACCAGAGGTGATCCATCCCTTCTGTGCATAAAGGGCAAAACACAGAGGCTCAGTAAGCAAAGAGGGCCATTCAGCAAGCCCCGCATGAGTGAGGAGCCCACATCTCTGCCAGGTGTGTGCCTCCCTCACAAGTGTTCGGCATCCACTCTCTCAGTACAAGCAGCCCAAGCAACAGCACACAGATCCTGGCCATACTTGCTAGGCCCATCCAATTCATTCTGCAAAAAAGCTTCTTCACTGCCAGAGCAATACGACAGTGGAACCAGCTGCCTAGAGAGGTGGTGGGCTCTCCCACTCTAGAGGCATTCAAAAAGAAACTGGACAGCCATCTGGATGGGATGGTGTAACGTGGTGTCCTGCAACAGCAGGGGGCTGGACCTGGCCTTCATGGCTCCTTCTACTCTTCTATGATTCTGTGAAATTGACCACCTTTGGGCGGGAACTTCTATCAGCCTTAGGGCTCAATGCTGTTTTAGAGGACTCAGGGGCCACAGTCACACCAGGGAGGGGGGCATCACCACTGGAATGGTATATATTCCAGTGGGTATATTGTAGCTTAAAGTTCATGGGTCTACCAACCTAACCAAGTCCTAGGAGGAGCACTCCAACATTTTAAGATTCCCATTTGGAAGCTGTGAAACCAGCATTCGCTTGTTTTCCTGTTTACTCCTCATGCCTTCTTCATGTCTTGTATGTTTTAGGTTGTAAGCTGCCTGAGAAAAGTCCCTGTCTAATATTTTAATCTTTGTGTAGTACCTAGAAAATGATAGGCACTTTATACATTAATGATAACAATATCAGTATGCAAGATGTTAGCCACAAGGTCTGTGGCTGAAATTAGCTCTCAGCCATGAAGCTCACAGAGCAACTTCGGGCCAGATAACATCTCTCAATTTAAGCCATTTCACATGGTTGTAAGGAGAAAATGTCCCCCCTTCGAGCTTGGGAGAAATACAAGGAAGTGTATGATTCACTCAGACATATTATGTTTCCAGCATCAGTCTTCCTTCTTGGAAACAGGCAAACCATGAAGCTGTTTGTCCATAGCTTTGGTTATTCAAGGATTTACTGTTTCCACATGGTGGCGCAGTTTAGATGTCATGGATAATAACATCAACAGACATATCTGCCATAATAACCTTCTTTTCAAGCCATCTCAAGTACTGTATATTCTCATCATGAGCTCCATAATGTAATGAAGAGTTGTGTGGAGACGTACTTTCTTTTCTCAGTCCTGAGCATTCTACTAATCAATTTTGTTGACTAACCCTGTTATAGTAGTGTGAGCAAAAGTGTGTGTTGGGGTGGAAGATTTCTCTCAATGAAAATTTCCCAAATCTCCCTCATTTCCTCGATTGCTTCTTTGCCCTCTTTTTTGTAAATCAAAAGGTCCCAAACACTTTAGGCTTAGGGACTAAAAAAGAGCTGCATCACCCTCCCAAGGAAATGTTTGCATAAAATTTGCATATGCTGATTTGTATGGGCAGGTGCACATTTAGCAATACTTACTATTGTTTAACTAGCAAGTAGTGGAGCGACTACATGCCTGTGGTGCTACCTCACTTGGAGTATTGTGTTCTATTCTGGATACTGCATCTAAACAAGGACCCTTCAGATTTAGGAAAAAAATGAAGAGAAGGGCAACTGCAATGAATGGAGGGTTGAAGCAGCTCCTGATAAGAAAAGGTTACAACAGCTGAGTTTGTTTAGCTTAGAAAAAGGGATGAGGAAGAGAAGACATGATAGAGATATAGAGAATTGTGCATGGTGTGGAATGGAAGATATTTTGCTCCCTGTCCCATGCAGTTGGGTTCATCCCATGAAGATGATTGGTAGGAGATTCAGAACAGGTTAAAGGAAGGACTTGTTCACATATTTCATTGCTCTTCTTTCCAACGTAAGCAAAGTGATGTTCAACATGTAAAAAACAATTTCCCCCTATATGGAGCAAGAAAGGTCAGATGTTCAAGCTGGATTCCAAAAACAAAGAGGCATTTGAGGTTTTTTCACAAATGTACATTGCTTTGGAAGTGCACCACATAACTTCAGAAGATCCATCTATAACAAAGCCTTTGACTGGGTAGATCACAAGAAGCTATGGATGGTCCCAGAAGAAATGGGTGTGACTCAGTCTTTGATCATCCTGACGTATAACCTGTATCATGGACAAGAAGCTACTGTCAGGATAGAATTTGGAGAAAGAGAATGGTTTCCTATAGGCAAAGGCATCAGACAAAGGTTATTATTTATGTATGTTTTTATGTATTCTTTGTGAGCTGCCCCGAGGCTTTGTTGCGATGGGGGCGGCATAGAAATGTTTTAAATAAATAAATAAATAAGGGTGAATTTTACCTCCCTGTCAGTTTGATCTGTACATAAAACATGCCATAAGGAAAGCTGGATTAAGAAGTTTGGTGGAAGGTATATCAATAATTTAAGATATGCAGATGATACTTACATTACCGGCAGAAAGCAGCGACGAATTGAAACAACTCCTTATTGAAGTAAAAGAAGAAAGTGCAAAAGGAAGGCTGCAACTGAACATTAAGGGTGTGGGGGCAGAATCATGACTACAGAATTACATGACTTTGCAATGAAGAAATTGAAATTGTGAAAGTTGTTGCATATCTTAGCTGAGTCATAAGCTCGGAGACTGCACCCAAGAAATTCAAAGGAGACTAAGTCTTGGAAGAGCAGCAATGAAGAAACTAGAGAAGATCATCAGGTCTAAGGACATTTCACTGGAGACCAAGATCATCCACAGGATTTTATTCCTGATCACTGTATGTGAAAGCTGGACAGTGAAGAAAGCTGTCCAGAAGAAAATGGATGCATTTGAAACATGGTCCTGGAAGAGAGCTTAGTGAATATCCTGGACCGACAGAAAGACAAACACATGGATCCTAGAATGAATCAAATCAGAACTTTCCCTGGAAGCAAAAAGGCCAAAACTGTACTTGGGCAGATCACTAGAAAGTAAAATTCCCTGGAGAAAATAATAATGCCAGGGAAAGGTGAAGGCAAAACAAGAAAAGGAAACCTGAGTATGAGCTGAACTGACACCACAAAGAAAGCCACAAGTGTTGAGTTTTCCAGAGCAGAACAGGGCTGTCAAGCACAGCACATTTTGTATGGCAGTCATTCCTAAGATCACCGTAAGTCAGAGATGCCTTGATGGCATGCACCAACAACATGCTCATGTATAGCACTTGCTAGGGAACTGGAGCAAGAGGGAACTTTCGCATTCATCTCCTGTTTGGGTGATCTGGTGGGCAGCTGGTTTGCCACTCTGTGAATGGAAAGCTGGACTAGATGGACCTTTGATCTGATCCAGCCCGGCTCTTCGTAGGTGCTTGTTGATGGCCAGCTCAAAGATTCGTGCTGCATTTGCCTTAACCTGGTCCTTTATCTGTAAACCACAGTCGAACCAGACAGTCCTTCAAATGAAGGAGGGTGCCTTTATGTAGAGCAGTGGTTTTCAGGCTTTCGGGGACCAGTGGAAACAGGAAAACCACTTCGGGGACCACTGAGGCTGAAACAGAAAGCACCATACACATAATACAGGTTCCTGTGTATTAGTTTCCAAACACAATATTTATTTATTTAAAATTTTTATATGCCGTCACTACATGCCTCGGCATCTCGGGACGGCTTACAAACATACAATTAAAACCAATAAAACAATAACAATTCCATAAAATTATATAAAAACAAAAACAAAAAAGCAACGGTTAATGATAAAATATTAATTTTTAAAATAGCAATTAAATAAAAAGGTTTTAACCTGGCGCTGAAAAGAATATAAACTCTGCGCCAGGCGAACCTCTCCAGGGAGTGCATTCCATAATCTGGGCACCACCGCAGAGAAGGCCCTGCTCTGGGTAGTTGTTCTTTTATCTCCTTTAAAGAGGGCTCCTGGAGCAAAGCCTCTCCTGCAGATCTTAAGGGGCGTGAAGGCATGTAAGGGAAGAGGCGCTTCTTCAGGTATCCCAGGTGTCTCAAACGCAACTTACCTGGGGGCCGCTGGAAGTAGAGTCTGGGTGAGGCTGGGCCGCATCAAGTATTCCACCACCGCGGTGGGGGTGGGCCGCTCATCCCGCGTCGCTCCCGGAGGCCAGCCCGGGTGCCATCGGTGCTTTGAAGGCTGCAGGGCCCCTCCCCCGTGCCCAACCCATCCCAGCAATTGGCCGGCGGGCCACGAGTTTGAGACCCCTGAGGTATCCTGGTCCCAATACCAAAGAAGAAGAAAGAAAATTCTCCAAAACAACCAGAAACCAAGCAACAAAAAATGCCAACAAAAGAATGAAATACCAACATCGACACAGTGTGGCTCCCAGCCAGCTCCCAGTGAGCCATCTCTCCCCTCCTTGATTCCCCCCCCAACCCAGAGGCGCTGGCACACCCCCTGCAAATGTGATGCCAACCGAGGAAAAGGTCATGGAGCACAGCCAGCCTCTGCCCCGGTCAGCGGCAAGCAGGATGCAGCCCCCGCGTGAACCGGCAGGAAATCTCCCGCGGACTGGCACTGGTCTGTGGACTGGTGGTTGAAAACCACTGATGTAGAGGACTTCCTCTATAAAGCAGAACAGGCGGCCACCCTAGAGCTGTGCCGATCCTTTTATATTTTTAATTGCCCTTTCTGAGACCTTCACTATCTCTGCTCTGGTAAAATGTCTGAACACCACAGTGTACCACATACCCACAATTTGTGTGCTTAGACTAATAAACTGACAATCCTACTGCAAAATGAATCTGGTCCATTATGCATTTGGGAAAAGATATTAGAATCACCCTGGTATTTTTGTGACACACAGCACAACACACAGCTTCAAGGCATGCTTTATATGGATAATTCTGATGATTCAGTAATGAACTTCTGAATCAGGTATCAGCCATCACACTGAATTTTACTGTATTTGCATCCTGAAATTCTGTTGATAAGGATGCTGCAGAAGTTGGTACAGTAGTCCATTTATATATGTAATACTTTATATTATGCCTGTGTTAATTAGTGTTATTAATGTTTTTTTTCTTGGTGTTCATTAAAATGTATTTTATGCAACACACAAGCATTTAATGGTGTTTATGTTGCTGCAGATTGGTCCATGGAGACAGTAGAAAAAAAGATGTCAACATAAATAGTTTTTATTTTAAAAGCAGTAAGTCTCACTGTTTGGGGAGTGGGAATACACATTTTACATCTTGTTTAAGGTTATTTGAAGGATGTAATGAGAGCAGGAAACTCTACTTTCCAACTGTATATTAAAGCCATAAAACCACAGCCTGGGTGTTGTTTATTTGAAAAATAAAAACTGCCCACTAAAGCAGAGCTATGGATTTGCCACATGATACAGGTGAAATGCTATCTCATGAGAGCAAAATAGCTGAGGGCAAGAGGGAGACCAACTTGGTCCCATCCAGTGGAGGTATACCTACTCCAGTGCTTATTTCCCGTTTTCTTCTGAATTCTTTTTTTCCCCTTTCAAATGGTTTCAGTTAGATCATAAGTGGTGAGGGGAGCTGGCTTGTCTTATCTTTTAACATCTGTAGAGTGCTTAGAACATGTTAGGCACTTTGCAAGTGTTAGATCCTGAATGACATAATTCATGAATTAAACCAAATTCAATCTACACCAGCATTCTTTTTCCAGCACTGGGGGCGGGGGCGGGGGACCTGTTCATAACACAGGCATCTACACGGGCTGAGGGAAAGCAGGGGAGAGCAGGTGTGCATACTGCACTGAATCTTTTCCATGGTTGTTTATTTAATATACCTAAGACCACAAGAATTGTTGTGCCAGATCAGATTAAAGGCCTATTGAGTCCAGCCAGAATCCTCTTTGCATTGGTTCCAGAATGCCCTATTAGCAATGCATAAAGACAGCCCTCCTCCCTTTCCGTTGTCCCTGGCACCTGGTATCCAAAGGTACACAGCCACTGCACAGAGATATTCCATTCCATTTAGGTATCATGGCTTTAAAAAAAAAAGTTCAACCTATTCTTCATGGATTTGGCCATTTCTATAAAGCCCTCTCCTCGCAGAGATCACCATGCTAACAACACTGGAGCTCATAAGTTAATTACAATGAACGCCTCTCAGCACCTTCAGATTCTGCACACACACACGCATGCACGCACATGCACACACAAATGTGGGTGCTAATTAGTGATAGACAGACCACTCTAATTTCAGTCCTTGTCTGTTTTCTGTGTGCTTATTCTTAAGTCTGTTGGGTCCCATTTCTGCAATCTGAAAAGTGTTTTAATTAAAAAAGCACAGCATTCACATTTCAATACAAAATTAAATAATGCATTTCACCCCAAAATGCAAATTGCTAAAGCCAAGAATTGTGTCACCAAATCCTGAGGAATGCATAATTTGCTAGGTAACTGTGTTCAGATTCACTTATTAATCTGGGAATTGCAAGTCAGGTTGGTTCACTTCAAAATGCTAGACCAAAAGAAATGCACTTCAAAATGTAGAGCAAAAGAAATCCTTGCGCATCCCCATGGATGCTCCCTTGAAGAGGATGTTCAGGGAGTTCTTCCTGTACTAGGTTGACAACATTCTCAGCATCTAAGAGTAAATAAGGTGAAGCCATGACCAGCAGAGTTGTCCACCAGTGGTCCCTGACAAATTTGGTCGTGGGGATGCTTAAAGCATCACTACAGTGCTGTGATAGTCCTTCAGGACAATGGAGCATTTCCAACACTCCAGGCTGACAAATATTTATTCATAAGTAACACCCACTGTGTCCACTGAAGCTAATTCATTGCCCTGCATAAGTGTGCATAGAACTGCAACCCAGACATTATACAGTAGGCGCGTCAGTCTTTCAGCGATGGACCAATTCTGGTTCGGAGGAGCTTTGGGAGGCTGTATTCCAGGGTGGGCAAGGCCAAAGGCAAAAGAACAGGGCCAAATACCAGCATAGTTTAGCTTAAGCTCTTCCTAGCAGTAACCCTCTGCCTCTTCCTCTTCTTCCTCTGACTCAGAGTCCAGATTGGCATGACCAGGGAGTGTACAGCAAGCCCAGCTGTCCCTCACATTCCCAACACTCGGGGGGCTCTCACTGTTGAAGAGCCAGCCAGACTGGCTCTTCAACACTGAGTCCCTGAGTCCTCTAACTGGGAAGTTCCTCTCTCCTGACACCTCATCATGGGGTCAGGAGCCAGGCAAGGCAACAGCTCTTCCTCCTCTTCTCCTCCAATCCCTCCTGTCCCTTTCAAAACAGTCCCACTCTCCTGGTGAACCTGGGGACCTGTGGGCAGCAACCCTGAAGGCACTTCAGAGGCCTGTGCCTCTCCCTGGCCTCCCTGAACTCCTATCTCTGCCTCTTCAAGAGTTCCCTCTTCTTCAGAATGCCAGCCATGATGGCCCCAGGTCACTCACTACAGACACCCTCCCTACACCTAACATTTCCACCTCTTTCTTCACCAGTCCTGCTTGGTTCTGCTGTCCTTTCTTCATGGGAAGCCATCTTCACCTTCTGCAATGATTGGTACTTGACATGTATATATCACTTACAGATTTCCTGATGAGCTTCTAAAGATGCTTCATATGTCCTTCTTTGACAGGGGATGTCATCTTTACACTCTGACTTCCAGGTGTTTTCCATAGAATGATGGCTTCTTTCCTTATTGCACACATTTTGTTCAAATTACTAGAATGTCCCAGTTTAGTACTTGCAGTGATTACTCTGACTTATTGGAGTGATACATTTCTTACCTCCTGCTGTCCCCATTTCCATTCCTGGATGTAATGGAAGTACCTGCACTGCTAACTTTCCTGAAGAAATGGTTCCTGCTTGGCTTCATCAAAATTATTAGATATTTATTAGGTGCAGAGCAACCCCCCAAAAAGTTCTTTAAAGAACTGCTCTATTAATTTGGAGCCCTCCCACCATCAATCTGAAAAAAGAAAAAAGAATGAAAAAATAACTGTTTAGACATCTAATCTAATCCATGATGTTCGTTGTTGCTCTTTGCACTTCTTGAAGCAGGTCAGGTCACCAAAATATCAGGTAAATAAATATTGCACAATTCAAATTGCCACCACCCAGATTCAGGCTGGACATCAGGAAAAGCTTCCTCACGGTCAGAGCAATACAACAGTGGAACCAACTGCCTGGGGAGATAGTGGGCTCTCCCACACTGGAGACATTCAAAAGGAAACCGGACAGCCATCTGAGTGGGATGGTGTAACGTGGTGTCCTGCAACAGCAGGGGGTTGGACCCGATGGTCTTCATGGCCCCTTCCAACTCTTCTAGTCTATGATTCTACGATTCTCTGGCCTCTAGTAATTGGTTTGATCAGGCCTGCTAGGGCAAATTGACCAAAGATCCATCATTACAATGAGAGTAGCTTCTTAGTACCTGCTTACTTTTTGCTAATGTTCATCTGTGATGTTTCACACTTCCCTCTTCTTGAAGCAGTTGAGCCACTTTTGTTTCTTATGTCACATCAGGCTGTTTTTGTTTGCATGCTACTTGCCACTAAAAACCCATGAATTTCTTTATGTTGTTCAATTCTCTTTCTCTTTAGAGAATGCATGGATTACAGTTCTTTAACTTTGAAAGACATTTCAAATCTGCAAAGCAGTCACCAAACTATTAGAGAACTGTTTAGATCTTATACATATGTCCAGTGATTGGTTTGAGCTATCTAGGCAGAAAATTAGCTAAGAATAGACTCTCTTTCCAACACCTGTATTACTTACCTCCATTTTGGTGATATTCACTTTCCTCTCAATGAACCATGTTATTCTCCTTACCTTACTTAAGGTATTTTCTCATGAGTTTGTCATGCTTTCTTAAGCTTGTGGGAAACTATATATTGAATAGCACTTCTAACCAATTCTTGAAATGAGGGTAAATTTTTAGCCACATCTTGTTTTAGTTCCTTGTATCATTGTGTGTTTGCAAGCTGAAAGCATTATTTTGACAGGTGAAATATCATTTTCCTGCTGAAAACAAGCTTTGACAACATACTATTTAGTGAGCCAGGAAAAGTAAAAGACAGTCTTTGGGTTTTGGAGGTTCTGGAATGCATCATATCCTGGATTCCTTGATTCCAGTCACTTGCAGAATACACAATGTCTTGTTCAAGAAAATTAAAAATGGATTACCTCTTGGTGGCTTTGCCATCCTTCTGTGTATTTTAAAATATGCACAACATATTTTCCCATATGTTCTTCCAATCATTTAACCTCCATCCTGGTGTGGACATATGAATAGCAGAACAATTCAAACTTGACCCTTCTTATTTTTCAGTGTTACCAGTGTCAGATAAATACGTAAGAAATCTGGAGAGCTCACCTGGCTAGGCACAGCTTTGAAATCTTGATGGGTTGCTGGTTGCTTTTTTTAATCCTATAAATTTCTATTTGATGTGCTAATCATCTGTTGTTATTCTATTATCTGAATCTTCCTCTCCAGCAGAGAAAAACCAAGCTGATCCTAAGAGATCCTTCCACATCTCCTGCCTCAGTGGCTCCTACTGCCGAGCTTGACCCATCCCTGAGAGAACAATGGGTGCAATATAATGAAATTGTCACAGGTTTCATCATAATCACCACACCTACTTTGGGGGGGGGAGGGCCATCCACCAGCACCTTTGAGAGATATCAGTTTGGATCTCTGTATGATATAGGTATCTATTAATTTCACATCAGCTGATTGCTTTTTGGCAATTAAAAACTGTAATTCCCTGAGTTCTAGGCAAAGCCTGAAGTGTGGATAGACCACCATTCTTAGATTGCTGATATGGGTTTCTTGGGGGAGGAAAGGTGTTCTGTAATGCTCCTGTGGATGTGGAGTGAGATTCTAGGGCCAAACCAGCCATTTCTCCTGACTGACAGTACACGGCAGAGGACTCAGAAGAGGATGAGGCTCAGGCAACTTCCTCAGGGGAGATTATATCACAGAATCATACAGCTGGAAGATGCCTAGAAGGCCATTGAGTCTAACCCTCTGCTCAATGCAGGACTCAGGTCTCCCATCCAGATTCTAACCAACCCTGACCCTGTTTAGTTTCCAAGATTAGGCAGGATCAGGCTATATGGAAGCATGAACTTATTCAGGATCTCGTGGCTGGAAAATGTTGTGTTTCCACCATCCCCATATCCAGATGATGAGCCTCAGTAGTTCCTCCGTTTCCCCCATCCTGTGGAAGTCAAAGGCTACAATAACAGCAGAGGGTCCTTTAACAACCAGTCTGCTGCCTCCAGGGGATAGGGGTGATGTCACACATTCCTGCATGAGCATTCAATTTTAGCTTCCTGCTGAGACAACATTTTCCTATAACTAGCTCAATGCTGGCCATGTTTTTCTTAGCCAGCTGTACTGGTTTGGGTATTGGGTTTTGTGCAGGGGGGAGGGAGGAGAGTGTCATTGTTTATTATTGCTTTATATCCTGTATTATTTGATTATTTCTTTTTTTCTTTTTGCATTGCTTTGTAGTTAATATTGTATTTTGTATATGTTTTGATTATATTATTGTATTGTATTGAATTTGTATAATTCCTGTTTTATTGTAAGCCTCCCACAGAGCCCTGTGGCTATGGAACACCATATAATAATAATAATAATAATAATAATAATAATAATAATAATAATAGGGACAGCTTCAGCCAGCAGAGCTAACTTAGAGCTGCACAAGGTCCTGCCCTTGTTCTGTCGTCTGTGTAGGACAACTTTTGCCTTAGCTTTGCTTACCTTGCTTGCTCAATCTGACCTTTTCCACCATGACTTGACTTTACCTAGTCAGTTTGGTGTGAGCTGTCCCAAGGCTTATATAGCAAGGGGATGGCATACAAAAACTTTCAATAATAAATAAATAAATAAATATCACCTACATTACCCAGATGTAGAGACATGACTGACTTTGCTGTGGGTGAACTGAGTAATGCACTCCTCTGGAGCTCCCAATGCCATCTTTTTTAAGGGCAAAACGCATGAGTAACAACTTGAAGAGGTTTTAATAACTGCATTAATTCCAAAAACATAAATGAAGCTGGTATGGATTGCAGATTCATGCTACTCATGGTCAGTTTCTTATTAATGTGGAGCTGATTCTGAACTCGGTTGATTGTGCCATATTAAAAAGAATACATCTCTGAATCCGCACTTGTACTATTCAGAGAGGAGGGCTCACCTTCTCACTCATCTTGCTTGCCCTGACCTCAAAAGGCCTTCATGGCACTGCAGGGAGGTCCATTAATTGCCAGCTCAGGGTGCTCCATTCCAGCAGGAACGCACAGCCCTTTTGGCCTCCAAGGACTGTATTGGGTGTCTGCTGGGGTGCCAGAGGTTCAAGGCTAGACACAGGCCTGCACATATATGTGCATGCACACACATTCGCACATGTGCACATGCACTCATCTCACATAGCAACATGTAACTGTGCTTCTTCCCACCCACCCCTCTCTTGAAATACCCAGGTTCTGCCATCTGGCAAAGGAGGGGCAAAAGAGCTGTTCAAAGCCACAGTCCATGGGAAGCCCAAAGCTGGATAATGAGTCCAGCAAAAGGGTTGTTGAAAAGTAGCGAGTTCCCTGGGGTCCAGGAGCCAGAAACACAAAAGATCAGGCCAAGGAATAGCAAGGTCAAAGAGGCAAGGTTTCAAGTGGGGATGAAGCTGTTCCTGAAGTGAGCAAGTCCCAATAGAAGAGTCATAAGCTGGAATATTCCACATCCAGAACTCAACTGTGTCACATTTGGGTCTTCTGGAAGAAGTCCTCCTTATGACGAGGGCCCTTTACTCCAGCTGCTGTGATTCTTGGAACATGGACTTTGCTTCCCCATGATGGCCTCCTGGAGCTAGTGCTTCTAGAGCTGGGATGATGCTCAGATACCCTGCTGACCCCCCCCCCCCGGGTGAAGTATGGTCAGAAGGACCTTATCTGGGGGTTCCTCAGAACTCACCCTTTCTGAAGGGTCTGGGGTGGTTCCCCTCCAGTGCCAGAGGTGCCTGGGGTCTCACTAGGGTTGGAGGAACCCAGAAGGTCTTTAGGTCCTATGATGTCATGGCCTGCATCTCAAGAGTCAAAATATATCTACATGCTTCTCAACTCATGTTCACAGACACTCTCTCTCTCTCTCTCTCTCTCTCTCTCTCACACACGCACAGACACACACACACACGAGCACACCTTCTCCCCCGCTCCTGCAATGGGTTTTTCTGACAGAGAGGTTCCAAAAACATATTCCAAATGTGATTTAATGATTAGAGTGCCTGGGAGTCAGGAGTCCCGAGTTCTAATCTCCACTCAGCTATGAAGCTCACTGGGTGACATTGGGCCATTCATGGACTCTCAGCTAAACCTGCCTCAAAGGGTTGTTGGCATGATAAAACACTGAGGAGGAAAGTGCTGTAAGCTGCCTCACAGGAAGAAAAGTGGGATAGAAATATAATAAATTAACGCCAAGCAAATATATCAATAATTGAAAGTTGCTCTTCATTGTATCTGTTGCACGAATCTGTGAGATTTAAAAGGAGCTAAACCTGTGCTCTTTTTAGGGAAAGCGGAGGAGAGTCCCTGCCTGCAAACAGAACCACTTCTTCTGGAAGGGATGGGAAAATCAGTGGGAAAATTGCCAAGCATTTTCATGAGCTGGTGGATTTGCAGCAAGTTGGCCCTTAGATCCCCAGCAACATGTAGAGTCATCAGTGGAGACCTCATGCAAACAAGGTGGAGTGGAGGGCAGGAGGTGTTTGGGTTGTCAGAATGAAGCTAAAATAATTATTCTCAGTGTGAAAGACCTGCATTAGACAAGCAAAGAACTGGTTGACCATAATTCTGTGACAGCAGTGCCAAATATCACCTCTAGTGAAAGAGAAGTTAAAAGGCGAGAAAGAGGAAGGGAAGCAAATCGGAGAATAGGGGAGAAAGAGTAAAATTTCAGAGGAGTCGTAAATAACAAAGAATTCATCTCTCGTTAATAGCCATTTCAAAATGACCCATTATCCTCTGGAGTATCTGTGCTCCAGTAAATTCACAGAGCCTGAGTAGCCTCTATATACGAGGGATTATATTCTATTATTTAATTTAAATTTACACATCATAAAATCCCCCTGAATAAGGCCATAATTTTCATAATAACGGAAGTTATGAAGAGAAAAGACTGATTAGCTGCTACAGTTTCCATCCAAGGCTTTAAACAGAGGAATTCATAAAAGGGGGATGATAGATAAAGCATTGCTCTTTCATTTTCCCAAACTGGATCCAGCGGGCTGTGTGGAGGGGGGAACACCACCTCAGAGATATTTTTGCTTCTTTTCCTGATGATGATGAATTAGATTTCATTTTCTAAAAATGTGAAAAGAAATGCTGCATGTGCCTTCCTTCCAATAAATGCAAATGTACTGCAATGATTCACAATAGCTTTGTACTTGTTTAGATTTTCTGCACCTCCACATGTTGTTCTTGTGAAATGCCATCCATTCGTCTCTGACTTAGGGTGGCCTGTGAGTGAAACCCTCCAGAATGTTCTATCCTTCACAGTCCTGCTTAGCTTTTGTAAACTCAAGGATGTGGCTTTCTTTATGGAATTAATTCATCTCATATTTGACCTTCCTCATCTTCTACCTTCAACTTTCCATGGCATTATTGTCTTCTCTGGAGAGTCTTGCCTTCTCATGATGTGCCCAAAGTACAACAGCTTCAGTTTTGTCAAAATTTGTCATTTTCATCAGGAGTTGTTTCAAGTCACTGCTGCTTTCTGCCAGTTCTATGGTACTATTTACATATCTGAAATTCTGGATGTATCTTCCACCAATTTTCAAGCCTCCTTCCTCTGATCCCAATGCAGTTTTCCTTATGACATGTTGTGTGTACAGACTGAACAGACAGGGAGATAAAATACACCCCTGTGTGACACCTTTGCTAATAAATAAACTTCTGTTTATTCTGTCCTTCCAGTAGCTTCTTTTCCACAATGCAGGCCAATCAAGCACTGAGGCTGACCTATGTCTTTCAGAACCATCCATTGGTTGATGTGATCCGCCCAGTTAATGGCTTTGCAATTTCTTCTGAAATTCTTTAGTGCGCTCCAGTAACATCATATATTTGCAACGTGATCTCAAGCACCTCTTCCTTTTCAGAATCCACCCTGAATGTCAGGCATTTGCCTTGTCATAAAGGGTCAAATGCTTTGTTGCATCACATCACCATCACTGAGAGTCAGTATGGTGTGGTGGTTAAGACTGGGACTCAGCAATCTGGGTTCTAGCCCCTGCTCAGCCATGGAGCCCAACTGGGTGACCTTGGGCCAGTCACAGACTCTCAGCCCAACCTCCCTCACAGAGGTGCTGTTGTAGGGATAAGACTGAAGCAGCAGGAAGAGAATGATGTGAGCCACTTTGAGTTAATTGTAAGAAAAAGATGGCAAAGAAAAATAAGGGTAAGATCCAGTACAGAAGTGGTTGCACAAACTTCTCCTGGTTCTGTCAGGTAAGTATAAGAGATAGGGCCTTTTTTGTGGTGGTAGTGTGGCTTTAGAACACTCCCCCCCAAAAAAAAGCCCCTTTCATGCTCCTTCTCTAAGTGTTTCCTGCCAGAAGCTGGAGGTTTCCTAGAGTTCTTAGATGGCATCTTCTTGTTCCTGCTTCCTATCCGTGAGACCCATATGTGAAGGAGAAAGTTCTGTTGGGTTGTGCTCCATGTTAATTAACAGTATTCCATTTGGGTTTTCTACCCCAGACATCAACATCTGTTCCTCCAGACCTAAGTATTTTGTTTTATATGACCATTAATGTATACTGTCATCTTCTTTTAATACTGCTTTATTTAAACAGGTAACGAAAGGATAGAAATCTAACAAATAAATAAATACATAAATTAAAAAAACATCCTTGATCATTGGCCTTGCGTGCTGGTGATAATGGGGGTTGTAGTCCCAAGCAAGGAGAAGGAAAGCCGAGGGCTCAAGAGATTTGGGAAACTTCCCCTCTCCTCTTTCTCTGTCGGTTCTGGGTCAGATACTTAATGCACTGGCAAGCGCTTTGCAACAATCCAAGCCCTTTCCTTGAATGTGAGGCTCATCTGTGACTCCCGTCAAGTACAGTTTCCAGCCAAGTAAGTCCCACTGAGCCCAAGGAATCCCACCATAGGGCTCTTTGCTAAAGGTTCCCACAGACCTGGAGCCAAGCAGGTCATTCCTGTATTCATACTGGAGGTGGACACACTGATGTTGCAATGTCAAGTCTTGTGGCAACAGTGAGATTCAAACTGGAGACTTCCCAGTTTGTAACTCAGTATCTCAACTGCTCTGCTGCAGTAGTTAAATCAGTCTGGCATGGGAAACGGCATTATCATCATCATTATTACTAGCATTCACATAACACAGGAGACGGGACAGAAGGTAGAGCCAGAGCTACTGAAAAATCTCCAGCTGATTTGCAGGAGATTGGCAAAAATTCATGGCCCCCCAGAAACAGCAACAACATACTTCCTACAACCCTGCCTTAATTATGCTACTGAAATGAGAAAGGTTTGCAGTAAGCACGATTGAATATATACGTACAAAGACCATGAGCTCCATTCAGTTCTAGTGCTCCATACAAGTTCCTGGGCCCAGGATCCTTCCAATACTAAGCGTGTGTCCTTTGTACCTGGCTCTAGTTAGGAGGTCTTAAGGTTGTAGCAAAACAACAACAATGTAGAGTCTGAAGTCTGCTTACCCCAATACAGCACATTTTGAATCTTCAAAGCACTTTATGGTACTTTCCTTCTACCAGCCCTGGAAGGCATGGCAGTATTTTTGTCCCCTGATTGAAGGCCTGAGGTTGAGCGGTGCCAAAGTCTATTCACTGAGTGGCAGAGACTACAGTGGACTTGTGGGCTCATCATTCCGACTCTTAGCCATCTCTCTGCACTGAACTTAATTGTTGATCTCCTGATGAATTCTGGCTTTTGCAGTAAATGAATGCTATCTAAATTAATGCCACCAAAATGCTAGTGATTTCCTGAAGCAATCACTCTATTGAGTTTTAAAATTGTTGTTAAGATCATTAGCAAAGTTTCCTGTAATAGGATGGAAAAAGCATTTCTGGGGAGGACTTGGAACACTCTTCAAATTGCTAATTAATGGAAAGAATTCATATCTTTAAAAAGTACCTGGAATTAAAATATTCACCTAGAAGGATTTTATTTTAAGCATAGGTCTTTTCTATTGCCTGTGACAATTTGCCTGTGGAATTAGAACAAAAAAGAAAGAACCTGGGGGAAAAGACACTGTATTGATATTTTGAATCTTCTGTTTTCCCATATCCTCCTAACTTGGAGGTTTAATTGCTCCCTGAACTCTAAATCCAATCCTCATGGTTATTAAAGATTTATACAAGATAATTCAATATACAGAGTAACAAAATATGTTTTATTTTCACATCCAGTTGTTAATAATTTAGTATGAGATCTTCGGCTGGTGTGAATTATTGATGTCAATAGAGCTACACTGATTCACACCAACAGATTAACTAGTTGTTAATGCCATAGCGGCACACACAGATAGAGGTCCTGGAAATGCAAACAAGAGTTGCTGTATAAATCCATACTGATGGGGATCCATTCCTATAATTACTTCTAATCAAGAAAGTCTTAGTATAAAGAAGCTAAAGAATCCAAGAGAACAACTTCAGACCTCAGATTTAGGAGGAATTGCTCACATGTCAGATAGGGTGGCTAGGTGTCTTATTTTACAGAGGACAGTTCTCTATTTGGAGGCACTCCCCTTGCATGGACTCTGCAGTCTGGGTTGTGTTTAATGCCAAAGAACCATCAGGAAGAAGAGACAGCAGGTACCTTGGCACTGCCTGTCCACAGTTGGCGCCAAGGTAAGAGACTGGGCAGGCTCACAGGATACCTGGCTGGTTTTCTTCAGTTTGACCAAATATCTTCTGCTTCTGCTTTTAGTTGTTTTTTTCTAAATTTTCACCAAACATTTAGATTTGTCGGTGCAAGTGTCGTGTAAATCACCCTAGGAGACATGAAGGGAATAAAAAGACATTTCCCTTCGTTGGTCACATAGTGGGTCAGTTCACATGATGCAGCTGACTGTGGCTTATTTTACTCTTGCAGGGCTTTGGCGCATGTTGTCCACCATTACAAACATGCGCCCCCCAGCTGGGGGTTGCTGTGTTGTGTAAACCTGGGTGGCAGGGGTTCTGTGTGTGCTAAACAACCATTGCCTATCCTGTGGTCTGCTGTAGTGTTACGTGAAGGCTGTTTAGGCCTTGTACAACCCCCGCCAGCGGTATTTTCATGATACAAGAATCCCTGGCGGCCTTGCCCACTGGGGGTTGCATATTCCTAATGGCGTCCAGCACTTGCCATCGGTTCCTGAGGGTAAATTAATGTGCAGTGGGCCTTCATCTCATGTGAACCAGGTCACTCACTTGCACATTCACTCAATGCAGCTCCCTGGTGCTGAAATAACCTGCCACGGAGAGAGACACCAGGAAATTACTTTGAGCAGCTGCCAGATTCCCTCCCTGTTTACTGAGTGATTGAACTGTTTGCTGTTACTTGGTATGTATGTATATAAACCACTTTTCTCCAAGAAGCCCTGAGCCTTGTACATGCTCATCCTTCTACTTCCCATTTTATCCTCACAACAACCCTGCAAGGTAGGTTAGGTTGAGAATCAGTGGCTCGCCCAACATCACTCTTGGCTGAGTGGGATGAAAGCCTCATCCTAATTCCACAGCCTAATCATGCAGTGCCCTTCCCAAAGTCACTACATCTGGGGCACACTGGGGAAGACAAAAAGACATCCACCTACTCACTGCTAGCAAGCACCAGCCTTGACTTGCCTATCTGAAGATCCTTTTTCACAGGCTATACTGCCTGAGCTGCAAGCGTCCTGACAATCCTATAGAGCTGCCGCCACCACCACCACCACCACCACCATCATCACCGTTATTGTCATCATCTACTCAAAAGTCTCCACCCACAAGTCTCAAAAGCCTCCATCCCAAAAGTCCACAGAGGAAGATTTTGGGAACCACTCAGGTCCTGGAAGAGGGGAGAGAAGTGCTTGCAAGTAGCTTGGTCTGATCCTGCACACTGGGTAGGTGCTTAGCCCCACAAGAGGAAATGATTACCAAAAATGGGGGACATTACACAATGATTTATGTAAAATCTGCATGTGTTAACTTATACACATAGATAAATGTTTTAAAGTTAAGATAATTCCAGTAGAAATACAGTGCATCTTACTATGGCACAGAAATCCATGGCCAGGTGAACCCCTGTGCTAAGCAACTGTTCTTGGTGTCCTCAGTCTTTTAACTGAACCTCTGGGTTCCAGGTATGTCTCCCACATTTGCCCACATTTTCCCACTTTTCACAGTGCATGCTCACCTTGGGCCCTAGGTGAGCATGCAAGGGAAAATGACCAAGGAAGGGCATGATTTCAAAATCAAATCAGACAGAGACATGAATCTTGTCAGGAAATGGCTCTACTTGCACAATTCTTGCAGCCGCTTTGGGTCCAGTGCAATAACACAAAATCCAAACCTCAGCATGGTGATATCTTTATTTGGATTAACCAAAAAGTTATAGCTTGATAGTTTGCAAAGTCTGAAGTGTTCTTCACTGGGATGGATGCGGGTTTAAAACAAAAACAGCAGAAAGCAGTAGGTGTATTTGAGGGCAGAGTAGAAAATCCTCCACGGGGAGCCATGAGGTAATTTCAGAAACACAGTAAATGTGGCTCACAGAGTTAAAACAGAAGTTGTGAGATTGTATGCATGGGATGGGATTTTGTTACACATGTGGGAGGGCCCTGCAATCCTACAAATTTGTAGCATGCCGCACCATTTCTGTGGGTTCTGTTTGGTGCATCGCTCTGGGGCTACTGTGGGTTATGGTCCAACACAGATGGGGGGCATGAGGCTAAGGAAGGCTTCTGTCAGATCCTGCCAGAAACAGGTCCACCCACTCACATGGGGGAAAATCAAGCCAGCAATATTTGTTAAGAATAGAGTGACAAGTAAGGCAGTCGACCAATGATTACACGTGTAGACAGAACACATAGAACTGCACCGAGCACAATTAGAACAAAGCGTTTTATAGTTTGCATCATCTTCTGACAACTTTCTTATAAGCCTCCTCCCTTCTGGGGCCTGGGAATCCCCCTCCCCTGCCTTCAGACCTTCTCTAAGGATGACCCTTTCAAGATGTAACCCAAACACTCATCCTTGGCTTGGTTCCTTCTTGTTCCTTCTTATCTAGGAGCAGTTCTGCTTACAGCTGCATAAACACAGGTTTTCTCTTTAGCCCTAAATTTGTCAAAACAAAGGATACACCATCTTCTTCCGCACAACCCAAGGGCGCTTTGGGAATTTAAAATGGCAGCTTGTAGCAGAGGCTCAGGCAGCTGCCTGAAGTTGCCCAGATATTCACACCAGACTTGGAAGGGAAGTGAAATGGTTGACTTGACCACTGAGACAGGATACTCATGGACAGGAGCTGAAGAGGTGAGGAAGACACACATTCATGGATTGATTTGAAATGATCTGCTACATGTTAGGTTGCTGGTCTTTAGCCCGTAATTCATTTGCCTTTGATGGTTTCTCATGCTGTACCAATATCATGCTATGGAAGCTTTGGTGAGCTTCATTCTGACTCACCAAATTGCAAAACAACTTTGCTTCCCTCCAAGTAGTTTAAGATAGGTTAAATTAAACTCCTTTTTTCACTGACCTCAAATGCCCCTAGGCCCTCAGTGGTTTTGAACCTTTCCACAGCTAGGGACCAGTGAAAACAGGAAAACCACCATGGGGACCACTGAGGCAGAAACGAAAAGCACCATACACATAATGCTGTGTTCTGTGTATTAGTTTCCAAACACAATACTGGAAAAATGAAAATTCTCCAAAACAAGCAGAAACGGAGCAACAAAAAATGCCAACAAAAGAACAAAATACGGAAAAATGGCATGGTGTGGATCCCAGCCAACTCCCACCAAGCCATTTTCCCCTCCCCAGCACCCCCAGTGGCACCAGCAAACCTCCCCCCGCAAACATGATGCCAACTAGGGAAGAGGCGGTGGAGCACAGCCAGCCTCCGCACTGGTCTACGGCAAGCAGGATGCCCCCACCCCCATGGACCAGCAGGAAATCTCCTGTAGACTGGTGCCGGACCATGGACCAGTGGTTGAAAACCAGTGCTATATGTGATTGAAAGCACCTGTGAGAGTGTTGTGGGGCTGTGCGGACTAGCCTCATCCACTCACCAAATGTACCTTCTGGCCATACACACTGCTCATGCCGTCTTCTGCAGCTGTGAGAAGCATCCCCATGTGTATATCCATGCGCATACATAGAGCTCCTGAACATGAGGGGGGATCCGCCTAGCCCAGAATGGTCACCTACTTGACATGGTTCTTGTGAGGATAAAATGTAGAGGAGGCGAACTTGGAGTCTATCTCGGGTTCCTTGCAGGAGGATGTGAATGCAAAAGAAGGGGAAGGGGAAGGGGAAGAAGAGCTGCTTCCCACAGTTAGAAAACATACACCTGCTAGAGGGTGCAGTTGGTGGGTGCATCAGCAGTAGTGGCTGGCCTACGTGTGAGGTGGTCCGCCTGAACCATTTCACTGTAAGCAGTGTTGTTAGTTTTTGATCATGTTTTATGCCCAGGTCTATCTTTAAAAAAATGGCAGAAAGCACTTAACAGCCTCTGCCCCAAAGAAACAGTTGATGTTGACTTTGGTGAGTGTTTTCAAACAACATTCACTTCAAAGTACAATACTGAGTCACATTTTTGCCGCATCCCCATGTGACTCCTTCCCTGCCCACCTTTTGACAAGGCAGCTCATGGTAATGCAGCTTTCCCTAGCCTAGTGCCCTGCAAATGTGTTGGCCTACAACTCCCATCATCCTCCCATGGGCAGTGCACAACAATTTAAAACATTAGTATTATTATTGCACATTACATTTCTATATTGCCCATAACCAAAGTTCTCTGGGTGATTCACAACATTTCAAGTCACCCGTCCAGATTTCAACCAGGCCTGACCCTGCTTAGCTTCGCAAGATTAGGCAGGGTAGATTAAATTCCTGCACAATATAATATATACTCTAAATGTTTAAAACTGAAAGACTGGAGTGCTTGAAAAAATAAGGAGCAGCTTGGAACCTGGTCACGTAAGGAGCGTTCCAGTGAGGCTTGCTTGACACCTGGTGACCAGGTGTTGCAGCACCTCCTTGGGCAGGGACTCCTGAAAATTAACTGCTGAGGACAATGTTATAGTCCAAGCAGGTAGAGAAGACAATCCTTCTGTCTGTCAATCCAGCCCCAGGATATGCTTTGAACCTAAATACGAGTGCATTGGAGCAGCAGCCAGTGCTGATGGGAAAACAGCAGCACAGTATGATCATATTGACCAGACTGCTTCAGATGTTTTAGACAGCAGCTCCTATCATCCCCAGACAAATGATCAGTAGCCAGGTGATAGGAATTGTAGCCTGAAGCATCTGGAGTGCACTAGTTGTAAAGGTGGAGGGAGAGGAAACACTTGTACTTGTGATTACTCCCCTCCCCCAACCTCCAAGAATAGAGAATTAGGAAGGAGGGAATGAAAGATTCTCCTAATGGCCATTTATATTCTTAATTTTTTTTCAGTGGCTGTAAAAAGTGTTGCCACAAAAGGGGCCTTTCACAAGAGGGATGTCATTTAAACTCTGGTCGATTGTGAAGACGCTTCTCACATTTTGAGGGCTAAGATTCAGAACTAGCATCGCAGAGTCCATGTTCTGTGCAAGCCCTTATTTCAAAGGCTGATCTGTTTCTCCGGAAAGCCCACGGAGAGTTAAGTAAGCGGTGCCTCAGAAAGCTTTTACTGCAAGGACCTCAGAGATGGGGGTGGGGATTCATTTAATTATTATATTTATCGTGACGAACATCCCCAAGGGAAATGAGGTGAGCCACTATGGAATGATATATGCTTACATATAAAATTAGGTAAGAAACTCTGAAGTATGCCTTGAATAGATGTCATTCCAGCTGAGCATTCAGTATTACAATGGATGCATTAAATGAAGGAGCCTCTCTCATTAATTACATGTTGGCGTCTTTGGCCACAATTCAGCAGTTATTTAGGGACACTTAATCAACTATCTCCAGCACTTCTATCTCACTGCTGCGTTGTGTATATAGCATTTGTGATAGCAGGATGCCAAGCATTTGGGTTCAAAAATGACTCACCTGGATCTGACTCCCCCAACCTGACCTTCAGAGGTGTTGAACTACAAAAAGAGTCAGTGTGCTTTCAGTCTGGAACTGGGGAGAACTGGGTGCTACTCCCTACTCAGCCATGAAACTTTGGGCCAGACACTGATTCTACCTCACAGGGTTGTTGTGAGGATAGAATGGGGAGGAGGAGGATTGTGTAAGCTTCCTTGGGTTCCTTGCAGAGGGATAAATGGTGGGATATAAATGCGTTGTTGTTACATTCACAGCATCCCTCAGTCAGCATCCATGTTGAGGAGGCTGACATATGCTATTTCACTACCTGTTATAACTCTTCAAGGTAAACCAATATTATTCCAATACTGTAGAGGTAAGGCAAGAAGCAAAGAGTGATTGGCTTACCCAAGGCCACCCAGTTACTGGGTTCAAACAATATAATAACCTATACTTAGGTGGAGTTGTTGCTGAATTGTGGGTTGTTGTTGAAACAGGGTTATCATGTTGTCTGTACCCAACTGCACTAACAAGCCATGGCATGTTAACCACAAGCTACCCATGCAGAGAACCCACTGTTTGTTGTTGGGTTGTGAACTGTGGGTTGTTCTCCATGGTGGATTCAGACAATATGATAACCCACAACAGTGAATTTCCGGAACAACCCACTGTTGACAATTTTTGGCTTCCTGACTTTGCAGTATTCTCCCCACCCCACTCTAAAGAGTTGAAATACCTCTCTAAGGGCTCAGTTACTGGCCCTAAAAGCTTTAAACAACATTATACTGACATTTTTGGCTTTTGCCTTTGGCTCTGCCCTCTGCTAGAATGCCTCCATCTATGTGAGAGCTTCTCTGAAATGGAATTTGGCCCTTGGGTGGAAAGCAGCAAGAGGTTCACCAGAAACGGGACAAATTGGCATTTTGTCACTTTGGATGGTGGAAGAATGCTTTGTCCATCAAGTAATGTGCTTCCAAGATGAAATCCAGTGATCCAGTTGCAGGCAAAAAGCAAATAGAAAGTTGCTGAAAATTTGCCTGATCCTACTAGAGATTCTTCTGACATGACAAAAAACATTCTGGGCTTTGTGGACTGTCCCCTGAGAGGAATGGCCCAAATCATACGGCAATCTTGAAAAGGATTTCATTCTGCAGGGAAAAACCTGTGCGCCAGACAAGAGGTTAAGTTGCCATTTGTCCTATTTTTCAGAGATATCCCTGGGCCCTTGCCTCTTCTCCAGTGCAGCCATCATGACCTTGCCCCCTTGCCATCTGGTGGCAGTTACTGGCACTGGGAGAGTGAGAGGGGAAGCTGGTTGGCCACACGGCAGTCCATCTTGGAGGACCATTTTGAAGGCGGTCCCTCCCAGCATCAGGCCCTTCTTCCTGGGGACTTTCAAGCCTGCCCGGGGCAGCTCAGTGGACTAAGGTGGAATGTTGTATCTGGGATTAATTTATTAGATTTTGTAGATATTTCTTTGGGTTGTTTGGTATTTTAATGTATTTTTGTATGTTAGTTATTTTATTATCATTATATCTCTTTTTATTGTTGTACATTTATTTTGGAAATATATTTCATACAAAGCCATGTCCTCTTTTTTGGTGATACATCTCCTTTTGCTTGGTGATGTGTAAGTAGCAGCCACCCCACCAGGAAGATGCAAAGAACAAGGCCATGGCTCTGACATTCATAGCAACATTTACCAGCTTCATCCCCTGAGGTTCTGCAGGGATTTGTATAGCCATGTGGCTTCCTGATGAGCTAATTCAGGGGTCTTTCACCTTTATGTCCCAGGAAAACCCAGGGCCCAACAAGGCAAAGATTAGTCATGCCAGATAAGTCTGACAAAGGATACTTTACCCACATTCACTGTCTCCTTGCCATGCCCAGCCATGCTCTTGAGGTGTTCCAGGGGGTGCTTTCAGTTCCCAGTAGTCATTGTGCATGCTTTACATCAGCCTGGTGAACCTTCAGAGGCATTTGGACTGCAACTCCCGAATTCCCCTCTAGCAGGGCCATTGCCTGGGAATTCTGGGTGTTGCAGTCCAGGCATGTCTGGAAGGCACACAGCTGGGGAAGGCTTCTTTATGGGAACTAATGCTGTGGCCTAGAACAAGTCACCAAAACTCATGAATCCTGTGGCAGATGTTTGAGGCAGAAAGGGCCTCTTGAAGATAGACCACTCTGAAACAAGCAAATCTGCTTATATCAGAGCCATACGCTGGACTGTTTTTATGTGCAAGCCAGGTCTATGGGCAGGTGGGAAGAAACGGTTTTCCTTTGTTCATTTGCCAGTTGCTACCACAACAGATTTCAGGACCAGATTTTGCTGCCTGTCGACATTGCAACGGTTGCTTCTGGAATGAATCAATGGACACATCATCTGATCTCAGAAAATGGTCAGAATATTAAAGCCCATGAGAAGATGTGAATGCTTCAGCTTGTGTACTTTATTATGCATACTGAATCCTAAAATCAATAGATGGCAAAGGTAAATTGTCAAGATGGAAAGACACATCTGAGGGCACGGGGGACTCCTGGTTTAATAAGATTTGTGTACACACCATTTCTCCTCAGAAATCTCAGGCCTCAGCACACAGGAATGGCATCCTGTAATGAGGCAGGAGAAATGAATGTTTCCAACTCCCACAAGGGACACTTTGGGGTGTGTAAGAAAGTTACTACTGATTGTGCATATTTAGAATGGAGGTGTGCAATCTGTGGCCCTCCTGATATTTTGGTCAACAGTTCCCATCAACCTTAGTCAGTGTAATCACTGGTAAGGGATCATGGGAGATGCAGGCCAAAACATCTGGAGAACCATGATTGTCCGTTCCTGGATTAGGGCTAATTCTGTATGAGACCCAACAGTAAATCCTGCAGTGTGGGCTAAAGGCATTTTTGTGTTGGAAGCAAAGAAGAAGCTTTCCAGCACCACCCCACACACATACAAGCCTGCTGGATTTGGAAGTTCAACCTAGCTTTGGCACCACTAATGGGGCAGTGAACTCCACCATGCCAAGGAGGGTAGATTCACTTTGGGAGCTGGAGGGGAACAGCTCAGGGGCTCAGAAGGAATGGATGTTCAGTCTTGTTTCAACACTGGAAAAAGAACAGGGCCCCCATTGGTGTGACTGGGCCAGAAGACTTACAACAGCCATCCCTAATCTGGTGATGTTCAGCTTTTGAGGACTATGACTCGCCATGCTGGCTGGGGCTGGTGGGAGTTGTAGTCCATCACATCTGGAGGGCACCAGGTTTGGGAAGGCTAACTCATAGTCTACAGTGGAAAGACAGGTCAGATGCTCTCCTTCTGGAAAGCAGATGTAGCTTAGATCTTCACTGCCACCTCAGGTGGCCTTTTTTACAGAGGACAATCCTGTATTTAAATTGTCCTCCATTTTCAGGGCACCCTTATTTGAAGGTCACTCTAGGTGAAGTCCAGTTTAAAGTTTAAGAACATCTGAAGGAGGAGGAGCTGGGCTTTGGCATTGTCCATCAAAAGCAGCCAATGAAGCAAAGTACGCTCTTCCACACTATGACAAGAGGCACTGTATTTCTGTTTAAATTATAATAATGTCAATTCTCCTCCATTTTCAATGCACCTATGAATTGTACTGTCTAAGTTATGTCTAAATTTGCATCTATACATGTAAATTAGCATAGGCATTTTAATGCAATGTGTATCTTTTTCTTTTTTTGGTCCCCTTTTTTGACATTTTTGCAGGTGGCCACCTTCACACCTGTATGGTTTCAAGAGCACTGAGCATTCAAACAATATGGGAAGGCTAGTTGCTTAACTGCTCTGATACATTCTGTGAAAATAATTCTACATTGATCTGGTTAATATGTAATGACAACCCAGCATATGGGTTGTCCTTGAATTGTGGGTTGTCATTACCAGTGAATCTTGTGTTATGGTTAACTATGATTGTTAAGTTGTGAACTCTGGGTTGCTCATGGGTAACAACCCATAGTTAAGTCACAGTGCAGATTTCAAATATAATGAGAACCCATAGTTCAACAACAACCTATACTCTGGGTTGTTGTTATGGGTGAACCAGCTCACTGAGTCAGTGAGGTCACTGTTACAAATGTTTTGAATTTGTTCATTTTTGAGGTGTCTTGACACTGTGTGACAATTGTGGGTTTTTAAATGCCCGTGCAAAGAAAAGAAACCTCTTTTTAAACATCAGTAGATTAGTCTCCTCTAAAGTTCTCTTACTTCCTCAGCTCTGGAGAGCTTAGAGATTGTAAAACTGTGAAGTTAATGTAAGGTCTTGGAACAGCATCAGCCTGTGGAGTAGGTCAAGTATTTATGCCATACACAACCTCAAGCCATCAGAAGAGAGATATGTTCTGTAGGATTTCAGCACCTATTGAGTTAAATGTCAGAGATCTTCAGGACTTAGAGAAGGGTTGTGAGGTGATGTTATGTGCCCTACTTCCTGCGTGCCCCAGACTCCCTCACAGACACAGTAAAAGTAAGGGGGGGGGGTCATTTGTGCAGTCCTCCAAGCCCTCAGTCCCAAGTCCTTCGTTCTTCCAACAGCTCTGTGCTCTGTTTTCCATGCATGTGCACTGGAACAGCAAAATAGTAGTCACCAAGGGAGCAATCCTACAGCTCCTAGGAGATCCAGTCCATGTCCGTTTGCAGATGGTGCAGAAAGAGCCATGCTGGCTGCCCTCCAAGGTCAGGAAAGAGGAGGAAAGGGAGCTGTTTCAGTGGGCAGAGAGGGGAAGCGATGAAAAAGGTGAGGATATGAGCTATTCTGAAGCTTCTGCAGCCTCTGTCCCGCACCCTCCCAAACAGTCCAGTCTAGTGAAAAATGCAGCACGAAAAATAGACAGACGGGGAGGCCTCCTCCACTGCTGCTCCTGCCCTGCATAGGATGCCAAGAAGCCTCCAAGTCTGGGGGGCTTTTGATCATAGAAGGCACAGTCCTGAGGGCTGCATCCTGACTATTCCTCTTTGACAGCATGTTTATCCAATGCATGGGCAAGTGCAGCAGCTGCAGCGCTCTGGAGAAGCCGAGCAGAGCAAAACTTACTTTTCATGATCACCAGTGTGGAATGAGAGTGAGAGTTTTAAGTGTATGTGGGCGATTGTTCTGAGATGGATGGAGCTTCTAAGTGATACTTTTAAATATGGTCAGTGGTAAATAAATTATTTAATAAATACTGACTATTCAGCAGACAGGGCAGTACAAAGTTATTGTATTCAATGTCACTGTGTGTGTGTGAATGCAGTTAGTGCCATTGACCAGTAAAGCTACAGCAGCCGCCAAAAGGTAGAGGCATTGCATTCTCAGTTTTGCAAATACATTTTTTCAATGCACCCCTTTTCAGGTTTGTGAGGGATCATTTTAGGTGGTAGTTTTATTGCAATTCAGGATCACTTACGTCAGAGTAGTTATAGAGAGACTTGTGCTGCTAATCAGTTTATTGCTTGGCCAATTATGCCTGAGTAATTCAGTCCTCCTTTCTTGTGTATAGAGATGCATGAGCTGCATATTTCAACCCTGCTGCATTTCGCTCTTACTTCTGAGGAATTTTAGAGAAGGATGCTCAGGCAAAGAGGTAGATTTTGTATGCTCAGAACTTGCTGCTCATGCTTATTCCTAAGTAATCAAGTCATTCTTACTGGTGAGTAGAGATTCGCTTGTACACTGTGCTTCTGATGATTTATGAGGAACGGCTTACTGTAGGGATGCTCAGTGAAAGAGGCTGACGTTGGATGCTTTTCAGTGTGGCTCTGAAGGTTATATTTGTCATTATCCTCTCTCAAGGACCCCTTTTTGCAGTGGGTTTCTGCTGGGTTCTCAATGCGGCTTTTCAGTGTTGCGGCTCTGAGGACATTATTATTTTAACTATTCTAGCTTAACTGCCATTTAAAAAGTTTAAAAAGTGAAATGTTACAGTGCCTGCCAGAATACATACATCTTTAAAAGGCAGTAAAAGGTCTTTAAAGAAAGAGAGAGCCTGATGGATGGGGGCATGTGATACAATGTTATATTACTCTAAGTGTGATATTTGGGCAGAAAATGCTTTGCATGATCAGCTGGAGGTAGGGAGCACAATGCAGATTAAAACATCATAAATAGTGAACATTTTGTTTTTCTGCTGTTCTTTCACCTTGATTTTTTCAGGGGCTACGAATTGCCAGGCCTCTTTCTGGACTCCCTCTACTAGATTAAATACACATTGAATTATAACACAGAGTTCAATACAATGTTCTGTATTCCCCAGGCACCAAACATTGATTTTTTTTTTCTTGGACGGAGAAGGGGGAAATGACAGAAGCTTTTTCCACATTCCTTCCAGCAAATCCCAAAGAAATGCTTCAGTGCTATATTGGTGTTTTGAGAACTACATAGGGGGATGTTGCGTATGGGACTCGATATATTGTAGCTTTTAGGATTAACAAGCAAACCAACATTACAGCATTGCTTGCATTTAACTGGGAAAGTCTCATTCTATCAGGCATAATATCACCACCATTTATCACATTATTTATTAGGGGTTGTATCCAGTGTCAGTTCTACTTAGATTAGACCCATCAAAATGAATGGGACTTAAGTCTGAGTAACATTGGATACATGCTTAGGAATGTTGGCCGATTACAGATTTTTGAGTTGCTGCCTTTTAACCCATTAAACAGAAACAAATGTGCGCAGTAGCAAAAAAAAAAAAAAAAAAAAAAAAAAAAAAAAATCAATCCAGGGGCCTTCTCAAGCTACTGATAATTTAGCATTTAATAAGAAAGAATATCCATTCATTGTTAGAAGAATAGCCACCTTGACATTGTAATTCTATGCATTTCCACTCAGAAGTAAGGGACAGAGAGCTTACTCCCAGGTAAATAGACATTTTTTCTCTTTTTTATTCCTCCTCCGCTTCTTCCTTCCTTATTACACTAAGCATACCATGAGTCAAGCAGCCTCGGAGTAAACAAACAAGTCCTTAAGTCATTGCCCTGTAGTTAAATGTTGCCCTCACTAATTACAATTGGTTTCTGACTGCAGTCCTATGCTGATTTATCTGAGAATAAATCACACTGAACTTAATACACCTTACATGTGAGGAAACATACAGCTGGGTTAGCCAACCTTTTGGGCTTCTGGGAACATGTGAAAGAGTGAGAATGGCTGCTGGGCTTGGCCAAAAAACCCTTGCATGGCTAGTTGCAAAGGACTAGTCACTACCCAGAGGCTTTTGTGGGACATTGAGATGGCGGCTCCTCAAGGCTATCCCAGCTGCTATTAAGAAAATATGGAAATATTCTCAAACTCTGGGGGGGGGGGGAGTGTTTTGGTGGGCATCACATTCCTACCTCCAATGTATAGACTGCAGATTTATCTGTTGATTGAACTTATGAAAACCTGATGTTCAGTGGTTTATTTATTCCATTTCTAGAACATTCTTCCTTCTTGCAGTTCAGGGCAGTGGATACAGAGTGAGGGGCTGGAGCACAGTGCATGGAGCACAAGCTCTGCATGCAGAAGGTTCAAACTCAGTCCCCTCCATTTTAGGGCTTCATAAATTTATATGCAGTGGTACCTCAGCTCACGAACGCCTTCGTTCATGACCAAATTGCGTCAGGAACAAAAATTTCATGAACATTTTGACATGGGTCGTGAACTCCACATTGGCTGGTGACCAACATCGCGGCCATCTCCCCATCCCACCCCGAGTGAGGAGATGGCCAAGATTGCAATTGCATTTGTGCAGGGAAGTCGGACACAATCTTGGCCATCTCCCCCCACCAACCAGCATGATGGCGGCCATCTCCCAACCCCACCCCGAGTGGCAAGATGGCTGTGATTGTGCTGGGGGTGGGGGGGGGGGAGATGGCCAAGATCGCACCCGTCTCTCCCTCCCCCAGCGTGCCCCACCCGCGCCTGTTCTCCCTCCTCCAGCATGCCCCATTCATGCCCATCTCTCTTTCCCCCAGTACGTTTGCGATTGTGCCCGTCTCCCCCCCCCCCACACACACCGGGATGACAGGTACATGCAGGGATGACGGGCGCGTGCAGGGATGACAGGCATGATCTCAGTCATGCTGGGGGGATGGGGGGATGGCTGCGCTTGTGCTCGGAGTGGGGAGGGGGAGATGGCCACAATCTTTGTCGTTCCGTCACTTTGCTTCACATTTTTCTGATTAGATTAAAAAAAAAAAAATGGTTACAGAACAGATTAACCTTATTTACATTGAACCTTATGGGGAAATTTGACTTGGCTCACAACCCATTTGGGTCACGACCAGAGTCCTGGAACAGATTAAGTTTGTGAGCCAAGGTACCAGTGTATTTGGGTAGAGACCTGAGACCTGTTCTCCCCTGCAGAGGAAGGCAGGATGCACTCCAGCGGAACCAAGGTTCAATCTGAATGCCAGGAAGTGCTTCCTGACAGCTAGGACCCCAAGGGTATGGAATGGGCTTCCACAGGAGGTGGTTGAGGCCCCATCGGTGAGGGTGTTCAAGGATAGGCTAGACATACACATGGTGGGCATGTCATGAGTGGAGCCGGCTGGAGCCGGGGGTCAGACTAGATGGCCCAAGAGACCCCTTCAGACTCACTCTGTTTCTATGTTTCTATTTCTTATTTTACCTCACAACTACCCTATGAGGTCAGCCGGGGTGAGGAAACAGGACTATCCAATGGTCACTTTTTAAAGTTCATAAATGAATAGAGATTTGAACCTGGTCTCTTGAGGTCCAGTCAACCCATTTACCCATTTTTCTACACATAGCCCACATATCACAGTCTTGTATATTCATATGCTTACCTTGCTTTTCTGAGCAATGAGAAGTTGCAGGGCTTATCCAGGCTTCACTGATGAAGGCCATCACTGGACACTTCTGGGTTTTCTTAGTTAGATTATAAATCTACAGATTATTAATTTTTTTACCAGTGTTTCATTCGACTTCTGAGAATTTGCATTGGTGTGCATGCACACTTGAACAAATGTGCTAGTCTACATTAGTTAATGTGACTTATGCTGTGCAAATTAGTGCAAATCCGTCCCACAAAACGTGTGGCCTAGTGCTTAGTGTTGGTCGGGGGCTCAGGAGATCTGGGCTCTGGTCCTCACTCCACTGAGTGACTCTGGGTCAGTCATCAACTCTTAGACTGATCTACCTCACTGGGTTGTTGCGAAGATAAAATGAATGGACAATTATGCAAGTCACCTTGGCTTCCTTGCAGGAAAGAACGTGGGTTACAAATATAATGCATAAATCAAAGTGAAAAAACAGAGTGCAAGCCTGCAGAATCCACGTAACTTGAGAAAAAATGGGTCTTCTGTGGAGCATGCAGGTCAGAGTCATAACTAATGAACTAATCTGAATCAGCTTCAGATTTCTCTGATATTCCTAGATTGAGCATCGCTCAAGGTGCGCTGTAATCCACCCACTGATCCACATCAGCTCTGAAGGGTCAGACACAGCCAGTGCTCCAGAAATGCTGCTAGCAATCCAGCTCTCTGTCTTTGTGGGTGCTCTCAATCAAGCCCTTTAACATCTAATCACCCTGCCTCCTTCAGGAAGTAAATCTAGTGGATATCATCTTCTACTTGTAACCTTCCCATGTCTTTCCACCACTGTTTCCATCTTTTTTCTTACTAGAAAAAGCATCCATTAAGAAGGAAAAGATGAAAGAGTTGCATGATGCCATTTAACACTAGGAGTCCACTATGTGGAAGAACCCAATCTATGGAATGCGCCCAATCTATGGAATGCACTCCCCAGAGAGGTCCACCTGGCGCCGTCGTTATTTGTTTTTCGGTGCCAGGCAAAGACCTTTTTATTCAAACGTCATTTTAACTGTTAATACTATTTATTTTATTCTTCGGCCAGGGCGACTTATTTTATATTGTTAACTTGTTTTATATTTTTATTGTATAATATTTTAATTGATATATTTGTGAGCCGCCCCAAGGCTTTGGCGAATGGGGCGGCATAGAAATTTTCTAAATAAAATAAATAAAATAATAAACCCTGTGCCTTTTTTATCTGTCTTCTACACCCAAAGCTGCATTTTTCCTTCCCTTTGTTTCCTTCACAGGAATTCCTAGCCAGGAGGCTGAAGCTGTCGGTTCTGATTTGCCCTATTCAGAAGACTTAAGGAAGATGTCAGGCAATGGTTTCCCATGGAAACATATTGCCCCTGCTTCTCCTGACAGGAGAGAGACTTGCTAAGGTTGCCAGGAACAATCAAGGGGTCTCCAGGAATACCTCGGGCTCCATTCACCTTTTCCCAGTCTCAGAGCAAGGCATGACAGTGTACAGCGCTGTGTTTCCAGAGCTGTGGTGCTCCCTCAGCATCTTTTCCTTTCCCATCTCTTTACCTTTCCCATCTTTACCTTTACCTCTGGCTTCTCCAGAGGCCATGTTCCACCACAGGTAGCTCTTAGGCATACTTGCTTCCCCCCAGAGGTTCTGCCAGAGGTTCACTGACAAAGGCTGGGTTCAGACAAGACAAGGTTTCAGTATGAATTGAATGTGGGTTGTCATTGAACCGTGGGCTATTGTTGAAACGTGAGTTATTGTGTTGTCTGAACTCACTCATAGTCAAAGCTGGGAGGGTGGGGTTGGTGTAATAGTATTTTCAAAAAGAGATTACAAAAGGGCAACTCGATTTATGAAAGATGGGGTGAAGAGAGAGTTAACTAGAATATGATGGTTTCTCTGCTATTCAACACTCCTGAGAAACAAGCATGCACCAGACATTCATGGTAAAATGTTAATACCGCGATGATCCTATGTGCATTTACTTGGTGTGACTGCAACTGCCCTTCCACTATCAGATTTACATCTGACTAAATAAGGTTTGTCTCACAACTTCTGTCAGCGCTAGAACATTGATATGCATTAGTCTTTTCCCAGCAGTTTCTGGGTGTTCTGCCCTGCAATGATATTTGTACATTTTGGACTAGGACACCAAACTCTGCAGGGCAGAACCACACATTACGAGGAAGGCATGTTGATGAAGAGTCCAGGAGCACGTGGGCACAAAGTCTCCCTTGGCTGTTTGAATGCACACAGACTCCCAAATTCTGGCATCCAAAGTAGGAGTCAGCACAAATAGAGGGAAAACGAGTTTAAGGAAGGAAGGAAGGTGTTTTAGGAAAGAAGCAGTTTGTGCTGAAGAATATAAGCACTGCTGCCACCCTCACATACAGTACAATCCTGTGCATATTGAGGCAGAAAAAACAAAATCCTGGCTGGGGAAAGCTAAAAGTTGCACCATTTTGTTTTTTTTCTGCCTAAACGTGCAGCCTAATTCTTCTCTCTGGGTGTCCCTTCCCCCTCGTTCACACTATCTTTCCATATGCATGGTCGGAAAATGAGTTTGCTAAGAGAGCGTTTCAGTCGACTATAATTCAGATGGGTGAAGACGGGCGGTATTATTGCACTTTGTGGGTATTTTTAGATGTGCCCTTCGGGAAATGGCTGCAACCCAGGATTAGCTGCCATGCTGAGCAGAAAGAGAACCACTTACAGTGCCCTCCTCTAGCACATGGATGTAGTTACTTAATTTCTACCCACACCTTTTGATCCAGAAGAAACCCCAGGGCATCTTCCACAGAATAGAGTCCCACTCATTAAAAGCACTCCATTCTATTCACTTCCATCCTGCAGTTAAAGCTACCTACACATTCCTTCCCTCTTTTACGCAGGTCCTTCTCTTCTGATAGCATGAATGCTCTCTGAGCAAAGGTTTGTCTTTTCCTTCCTCCCACCCCCTCTACCCCACCTGGGTAATGCCTAGGCTTTCTTCCATACAAGCACTCACCTTGGAAGACCCCTGTCTGTACTTCTTTCCATTCCCACAGATTACATTTCAGGGCAGCCACAAGTCTGTTCTTTCTTTCATTCCTCTACAGAGGACCACCCTTGAGTTGAAGGCATCCTTTATTTGAAGGACTCTCTGTTCAGATCTAGTTTAAAGAGAGAAACTCACAAGCAGGGTTGCCCATTAGTTCCTGAGGAGCGGACTGAACAAGCAGGTCCAAAGGTCACCTGTATTTACTGTATTCCTATTTAGATTATAGTAGCTATTTCTAAATTGGGAACTATACATATCAGTTAGTACAGGCAAATGGGTTTTTGGGGGGTTGCCTTTCCTCTTCTTTGGCAATTCATAAATGGCCCCCTAGTTGGCCAGATCAGAATAGACCTTGCTAATTTGGACCCAAATGCCGGTCCATTTTGGGTGTCAGGATGGTCCAGAACCACAAGGCAGTGAGACAGAGATTAACACGTGGGATCCTGCTGCGAGGAGGGAAGGTTGGGTCACAGTGCCTGTGTGCAACAAGAGAAGAGAGCCCAGCAAAACACCCACACTGCTGACTCCATCCCTTAACAGTCATATGCAGGGGTGTGCAATATACACGTTTATCTCAAAACTATGTCATGAAAGAAGCCATCATGGCCATCTTAATTAACTCCAGATCCAATGATGCTTGTGCAAAAAAGAAAAGAAAGAAAAGGGCATTCTGGGTGAAGTATATCAGCTGCAACTCTATCAATGGTCATATTATATATAAGAAATATAATGGGAGAGATTACCTTTGAGATATCCATGTCCATTCACACATACATACACATTTCCCTGTGCTGTCTACCATTCTGTATTGTGCCTTCTTCTTTTTAATATTTGCATTATATTTTATTCTCTTAACTATTTATCCTTAATGCTTGTAATGCACCCATAAAACACCTGCTATCTGATAGATTAAAATATAATGAATGAATGAAGAACAAGCGAGCGAGCAAACGAATGAAGAGATTGTGTATTCTACCTTCCCCAATGTGGTCTCTCCATAGTTGTTTTGGGTGGTGGGGGGTAGGGAGACAACAGGTTCTATTATCCCTGATTATTGGCCATACTGGCTGGGACCAATGGAAGTTATAGTCCAAGAACATCTAGAAGGAGCCACGCTGGGAAAGCTATGCTGTGTGTGGGTGTGTGTATTCCAATATGAACCTTGTGAATGCTGGCATTTTCTGATAGATCTGAATATTTATGAGGCCCAGAAAGAAATGCCAACAATTGTTGTGCCATTTACCTTCTGTCATTTACAGACAGGGCACGCAACATGTTTTGTACCTGTGTGAAATTGATGATGAAGAAGATTTGGACGTTTAGAGTATAACCCTAAGCAGACTTAGACAGAGAAGAGGCCTGTGATTCCCAGCATGCCTGAGTCAGCTATGCGCCAAGTCGGCTGGGGCCTGCTGAAGTTGTAGGCCGTTTTTCTTTCTACATTTACATAGGATTGTGCTCTTCCTGAAAGCCCTCTTTGGATAGTCAAGTTTAAAGTATTACAAACTGATGACATTGCCCGTAGGCCTGTTCAGTTCTTAAAATATCAGCATTCTCCAAATTTCCAACATTGCCCATAAAATAGTAAATGGCTTGTCATGATTTTTAAAATGCAGAAACCACCCAAAGCATCAAGGCTGGTTTGGCTACTGTGTAAATCCTTTATAACAAATCTGACAATACATCTTTATTTAGTGAAATACCTGTGGTTTCAGCAATGAAAGAATATGATGATTTGTGCTGTGAAATAAAGCCACTTTTCTCCGTGCATACAGCAAACACATGGGGCGCGGGGGGATGGTAGAAGACCGTGTCTGCCCTGCTCTTCCCTTTATATGTACCAACAAGCTGCATCTTCGACAGGCCAGTTTGGGACAGTGCTTGGAAAGCCGTAATGAGGAGGTAAGGTATTCCTGGCCCCGGCTCCTTTTTCCAGGGGCCCAGTTCTGTTTCCAAGAGCAATGAGTAGCAATTTATTTATTATAGACATTTATATCCCGTCCTATTGCCAAGCGCTCAGGATGGCTTACAAAATATAAAAGTACGATATAAAATACAATATAAAACATCAATTGGGACTGATGGAAAAATTTTCTAAGCTCAATTACCATGAGTAGTGAAGAAGGGGAATTTGGGGCAGGGCGGGGGGGGGGCATGAAGCAGCTGCAGAGGAGATTAATTGCTGCTCTCCCCTCAAATCTCTCTCTCTCTCTCTCTCTCTCACACACACACACACACAGAGAGAGAGAGAGAGAGAGAGAGAGAGAGAGAGAGAGAGAGAGAGAGAGCGCGAGCCAGAGAGAGCCATGAAGCTCAGGAGAAAAACTTCCACTGGTACCACTGGAAGTTTTTTTTTTCCCCTTAGTTTAATTGCGGTTCAGAGGTGTGATATTTTCCAGGGAGGGTTGAAATTTAAGAGGAAACTGCAGCACTTCCACTGAACTCTCCAAATCACAAGTAGCAGTTAAACCATAATAATAATAGCAACTACAATAATACATCCTTTAGCAACAAAGGGTGTTTTGTTTGGGGACATTTGGATGAGAAATTATTTAGCTGGCCGCCTCTTGTGTTAAATTTAAACAAATCCTAATAATGGCTTCTAACTTGGCATACATAGATATATATTAGGATATTAAAATTATGCAAATATGTGACCTAAGGATCTGGGCCTCAGATCTCTTCACTGCCTAGCAACAGTGCTGCCTGTAGGTGTTCCTTTGACCGTGTCACATTGAAAATTTCTACATCAAGAAGTATTGTGTCCTATTGGGCACACTCACAACACCGTCCTGCTGCTCCCTTCTTTATGCACTTAGTGTGCACACGAAGAGATCTTAAATGGTTGCTTCTTTTGCAGAAAACACATGTGTATCATGCTCACCAAGGTCCTTGCCACCAAAAGTACCAATTATGTGTGTGTACTGCTGTTCATGGTGTCTCCTCTTTTCCTCCCTGTCCTTTGGGCCAGAGGCAGGGAACACGCAGGCTGCAATGGGGAAGAGGAGGAGCAAACCCAGGAGGCTCTTGTCAGTGGGGTCCTGCTGGAATATGGGCCCTTGCAGGTGCCCTATCACACCTGTCCTTGATGCCAGCCCTGTGACTGGTGCTCGATATCAAGACCATATTACACTTGCCTTGAAAGATCTGCACTGGTTGCCAGTTGCTTTCCAAGCTTGTTTCAAGGTGCTGGTTCTAAACATTAAGTGGCTTCCAACCTGGCTTGCAAACAACCACCTGTCTTATTAGAAACTTGTCCAGGTATTAAGATTTACTTCAGTGTCATTCCCAAACTGTGGAATGCACTCTCTCAAGAACTGTAGTGAGTTGTCACTCTCTTAGTTTTTAGAAAACAGTGTGAACACCTACCTATCTGATTAATCTGGCCTTTTAAATTATGCACTGATGTTATTGCTTAGCTGTTTCTTTAATGTTCCTGGGTTTTTAAAAATTGTGTCAAGGTGTTATTGTTTGAAATTGTTGTGTAATGCATTAGCAGATAAAGATTAATAATAAATAAATAATAAAATCAATACATTATGCCAACGCTTCAATACATTGTTTCACTCAGAAGGGCATTTCTAGACACTCTGGAATATGGATAGCCCCCATCTGGCCTCTCCAGTCTGGCCTCCACCCTCTAAGTGACAAGAACACACTCCCTTCAATGAGATTCAGTGTTACGATACACAGCAAAGGACTGCCTTCACCTATACATGCCTGCCCAGCTATTGAGATCTGGTCAAGAGGTCCTTCCAAATGTGCCATCCTTCAAGGAGCTGAGGGGGTGGTAAATAGAAGAAGGACCTTTTTGGCCCCCACCTGTGGATCAGGCTCCCCAGGGAAATTCACTTGACACCAACTTTTGGTCTCATTTCAGCACCAGGTGAAAGCATAACTCTTCACCCATTTTAATCATTTCAATAATTTTAACAATTGATTTTACTAATGTCTTTTTAGTTATCTTAATTTTGTTATATTTTAATGATTATTTGGTTGTCATTCTCACCTAGTCTTTCTATGTTATCATGGTTCTTAATTGGTTATTTTTAATGATAGTTTAAACTGCTGGCAGCAATTTTATTGCTGCATGCTGCCTAGGGGGCTTATTTGTGCTGTTTGGTGGCTTATAAATGCAAAAATAAGAAAGAAAGAAAGAAAGAAAGAAAGAAAGAAAGAAAGAAAGAAAGNGGCGGTGCTCATCTCCGTTTCCTGGCCGAGGGAGCCAGCGTTTGTCCGCAGACGGTCTCCGTGGGCGTGTGGCCGGCGTAACTGAACACCGAGGTGCACGGCACGCTGTTACCTGCCCACCGAAGTGGCACCTTTTTACCTACTTGCATTTGCATGCTTTCAAACTGCAAGGTTGGCAGGAGCTGGGACGGAGCAACGGGGGCTTACCCCGTTGTGCAGATTCGAACTGGCGACCTTTGGATCAACTAGCCCAGCAGCACAGCTGTTTAAACCACTGCGACACCTGTAGTCCCTAAAATGTTAGGGTTAGCACCTTGAATTGGGTTCCGCTTCAAATGGTAACCAGTGTAAATAGCAGAGACCTGAGGTAAGATGTCCTTGCCTTCTGGTCCCCGTTAGTAGCTTGCTACCTTATTTTAAACCAATTGAAGTCTCCGAACCATTTTCAAGGCAGTTCCACACAGAGCAGCACATCACAATAGCCCAAATGAGAGGTTAGCAGCACATGGGTCACTGTTGTCAGGCTCCACCTGTCCAGGTAGGAAAGTGGTTGATGCATCAGCCAAGCTGATGGAAGGTGTTCCATGCTGCAGCATCTACCTGGGCTTCCAGAGATAACTCTGGATCTAGGAACATCCCCAAACTACAAACCCTGTCCTTTGGGGGGAGTGTGACCCCACCCAGAAAGGTTGAATGTCACCCCACTGGACAGGTGACCCCCACTACCGCCAACAGCACTGAGTCTCGCTTTCTTTGCCCTCATCCAGTCCATTATGCTGCCCAGACACTAGAGTGGCCACTGCCTCACCTGGATTAGATGAAAAACGTTAGAGTTGAGTGCCATCAGCATATTGAGGCCATTTCAGCCCAAATCTCTGGATGACCTCCGACCTAAAACCATCCCACCTGTCCGAACAGAATCAGTCTGACGGAATCAGACTGCCCTTGCTTTTCCAGAATGTTGCTGCACTGGTGCTAATTCAACTGAGTACTAATAGGCATCCATGCAAGTAATGCACACTCACACAAATGCATTCAAACAAATGAAAACCAGCCAGCAAATCCACAACACAGTCCGTGGCAAGATCCATGTGCTGATTCACAGAAATCCAGTGATTATGTTTAGAAGAAACATCACTTACACTAAGCCGAGAGCTGCTTGTCTGCCGCAAACGTTTTTCGGCTAGCAGATCCTTAACTGTGTGCTTTACCCGCACTCCTTGATAAACCCGTTTGCCATAGTCTGCAGAGACTAAACAAGGAGAGAAAGGGAGAGAACGAGGATGTCAAAAAGGGATGGAATTTCATGAACACCAAGCTTGAAAAGGAAAGATCTTCACAATCCCATGACTTAATCTCTCACTCATATAGGAAATGCATTGTGTAGACAGACCTTTAGACTTTTCTAAACAGTTCTCACAAAACTTTGTACACTTTTTCATTTCTCTTAAAACATGAACTTCTGTCTGCAGTGTTGCACCGTTGTGGCATTTTTGCTGCAATTTCTCCAATCTTAATGCACATAACATGTTATTCTCATTAATAGTCATGTTTTTGTGTGCACATTTCCCAAATACACTTATCTTCATAAGCAGCTTTGATTGGAGAACTCCAAAGCAAAAATTTTAGGATGTACACACTACAACGAATAGCTGAAGTCTGAATCATGCATTGATTTGAAAGTATGAAATTAAGGTCAGGTCACACTAAAATGTGAACTGAAAGAATTTCTTCCCTATCTGAAATATCGCTTGTGGTTTTGCTGTATTTTTAAACAAAAATGAATATGTAATAATGGTTTCTGAATGAGTAACCCTTGAGGGGGCAGTAGTAAATCGATGAATAAGTCACTTGAATTGGCTAAGAGCAGCGTCTTTTCTTGCCTGTAATTGCACAGCGTGGAAACAACGGCATGCGGACTCTACGACAAAAAGGTGTTTTTTCCACCCATGAAAATGCTAATTGCCCTCCTCTGGATTTTTCTGAGCAGTGCCCTTAAATATGCCATTTTGTCTGTAGGTTTTGCTTTTAAGTGCGCCCAGCCCTGTCCCAGCCAGCCTAAGATAATGAGGCGGCTTTCCTTTCGTTCCCTTCCTTGAGGTCAGCCCTGGAAAGACCATGCACCTGTGAAGACCAACATGTTGCTTTTAGTCAAATGTTGCAGACAGGAATTTGAAGTTCTATTTAATCCTTTCAAAACAAAAAAGAGGGGCGTTTCCTGAGCTAAAACAAACACGTATGCGTCACAATGTAATTCTTTGATCTTTTAAAATTTTGGTTTACTGTGCTAAATTTAGCCCATTTTGTGGCTTGCCATGTAAGTATTTGCTCTGCCTAAATTGCTATGGCAGTTTGGCTTTGTACAATGGGATGGTGGTGCTTCTGCAGGAGCTTTTTCCCTGCAAAGAATTAGATAAGTAGATGAAGACACTGCTGCCAACAACCATCAAGTTCCTAGCTCTGCCAGCATCTTTTGGGTGGCAGGTTGCTCTTGGAAAACAGCATTTCCAAAAATACCTGGTCTGTATTGAACTTTCACTTTAAAAACATGTTTTTTTGCTTCCAGTTTTTAAGGATTTCAGAAATAGTATTGTAAAATTAGACTTCACCAGCCAAGAGACTTGAGAAATCATGGATCTGCCAGAAGGTGAAGGTGACAGTAATTTGTAAACAGAACTACAAATTCTACTCCTTCCATCTGTAAATGATTGAGAGCAAGAGAGCTTTTGCTAGGCTACTATTCAGAGCAGACTTCTCTGCCCTGGTCCCTTCCAAATGTAGCTAGCTGAGGATACCAGGAATTATGGTCCAACACATCTGGGGTACAGGTTAGGGACACTGCTATATAGCATCACATGGGAAAATGTTGTTGTTCCTACCAGCCGTTGATTTCTCTTTGACTTACTGTGATCCCATGAATGAATGCCATCCAAAGCATAGATAAAGACATATTTTAGCCCCTCTCTCAAAGTACTAGAATTCGGGGTTGTACATTGAAACTGATTGGCTATCAATTTAGGACAGATAAAATGACAGATAAAATACCTATATTGCCCAATAGCTAAAACTGTTTGGATGGTTCAGGACAATAAAAACCCTAAAATGCAACACAACAAAATATAATATTGCTCCGCTTGGAGAATCTTCGGACTAGTATAGCAGAATATAAGTTGAATGAATGAATGAAACAGAAGCTTAAATCTACACTATAAAATAAAAACACAAACCAAAATAAAACATAGCCATGAAGGATTGAGTGAACAACAGGAATTAATCACGATTGCTTTGACAGTTCAGTAAAGGCCATGGGATGTTCAGAGTCAGAGCCACAAGCCAATTGGGGAAGCCAGTTTGCTCAGATGCTTTTGGAGCAGTCGCCCAGTTTGTTGGCTGCAAACGCCCCCCCCCCCTTTTCCGCTGCCTCTTCGACTTGGCAACCAATGTGGGATTCCCAGCCGTGTGTTCTGAGAATCTGGGAAACATAACATTTTGTCATGTTGCAGGCACCAGAGTAAATCACTGCTCTGATTATGTCCCAGTTTCACCTCTGAAAAAAATGTTTTAAATGTTTGAAAATAGTGTTCTGGCTCATTATCAAGGCATGCAGTTATGGAAGATGAATAATTTTGAAAATGCTTGAGTCACAGTAACATGATGCTGGTAATAACAATGATTTTTTTCCCTGGGGTACCACTAATCCAAATAAAGCAGGCTACGATACTGTTTCTTCCTTACTTTTTGAATTTACTATATTCTGTTGGGTTCAGCTTCCTCCCTTCAATTTTTGTGAACCATTCAAAGAGCTTTGGCTATTGGGTGGTACCAACATGAAATCAATGAGTTTGGAGCTGCAACTTTCTGCCATGAATGCAACTGTGTGAGCAAGTTGTACCTTCTTAAACGTTCCCAACACCCCACAGTCACCTGCCAAATGGCAAAATATGCTGATTTCATTTGTTTGGCAAAAGCCTGTCCTCACTATAAAAGCCACGAAGACGTCTGCTCTGTTTGAGAAGTACTGTCTTATGGTGTGTTATCAGTGGGTACCACAGAAGCTCCGACGCAGGTGTAATGGCAGGACACACACAGGATGGCTCCTTATAGTGCACATACGCGTATTCAGGTGCAGAAGCACTAGGTCCATCCAGCAGAGCCCCACTCAGAGTGCATTTGCTCTTTTGGTTAAAGACGATTGGAGAACATGTGAAAGAGCAGGCTGTGCACCACATGGCATTCGTGTGTAAGCCCCTGCATGCCTCGCACATGCTGAAGACTAGCTGCATCGTCCGTTAATGCAGAAATTAAATGCAGAGACTCTCCATGGAGAGAGCTGAACCCTGAAGATTGACAATACCAGCAGAGGACACATGTATCAGTTTAACAAGGTATCCTATAAAGCCTGACACAAGGACCTGCCATCAGAAAATACTGATTATCCTTGGGAAAGAAAGACCTTATGTTTAGCCAGCATGCTTCCAGACAAGGGTGTTATCGCTCAATTGCTTTGCCTAGTTCGTGGAATTTTACCTGGCATGGGGACAAGCAGGGACAGAATAATTTAGCTTCCATTTGTAATCCTCCCATGTCTTCCCACTTCTTTCAACCTTATTCCTTTCCATAAAGGAAGGGAAAGATGGGGATCGATGTACACCAGCTTCTGACTTGGGATGCTAGGAGTCTTCCATCGGGAAGCCCCCCTAATTCTGGAATCACCTTTGTCAGCTCAGCCACAAAATCTGTTAGGCGATGCAGCTCCAGGATTCAATGCTGTTTCACCCTGTTTCCCATTCATATCACAAAGATATCCTGAACTAGCATTATAGAAAGCCAGGGTGTTTTATTTATTAATTTTCATGTGCCCAGATGTTCCTAGCAAAGGTTTCTTCTGAGATTTATGTGTGCGTGCATACAAGTTTTTAAAGAAAGAACTAACAGGATCCTCTGACTGTAGATATCAGCTTGGTAATCTTTAGAACAACTTTGCAAGCAGATCAACAGGATTCTGATACTGCAGGTGAAGGCTGAGTAACTGCAGCTTGCTTTAGGCTGAAACCACATTTGCACTGAAACAACGTTTGAACTTGGGGCTTCACAGTCTTTTAGTTCCCAAGTTGTTAGTCTTGGAACTGACACGAAATACAATCAAGGTTCATTTTCTATTTTATGCTTTCCATCTACAATGTAATACAGCCATATGCTTCCATTGTTCAAAGAAGGCTTTTCCAGATAATTCTCACATACAGCATCCCAGCGGTACTTACCAGTTTCCATGGTCCCAGGTGACAAAGTACTCTTCTTTATTCAGCAGGATAATCAGTCTTCATGAATTTTCCATTTGAGACTGACAAACCTGCATAGGTCAAGCTCAATTTTGAGCCAGATGGAAATGTAGTTTTCCGCAATTTTAGGGGATTACTCCAAAATGACTCACCAGGGATTTGGATACATGCAAATCCTTTGATGTCTGTTTAGATGTAATTTGCATGGCCAGCGAGGAGCTTGCTGAAAGGGTTCTTTCAGTGGACCGAAAAGATACTTTGGAGGGGGCGATAAATAAATGGAGTGTTTATATATAAAATAAAAATTCATGCTATGTAATACTTTTAACTTCAAATTTCTCAAGTCTTTTAAGGTTACTCAGACGTGTTTGCCTGGGTTATCATAACAAAGCTTGTTGTAAACTGTCCCAAGACACCAGTAATGGGACGGTGTATAAACGCTTTAAATAAATAAAATAAAATAAAATAAATAAAAAGTGTTCGTAACCCAAAGGAAAGACCCTTTTAGCATTTTAGCATTGAATAACATCTTACAGTGCAACCCATGTATGTTTACTCAGATGGAGATGCTGAGTAAACATTTGAAGGGTCCTTCTCCTTGGTAAATGAACACCCTTCCAGCACAGCCTTATAAATGTCTACTCAGAAGTCCCATTGAGTTTCATGGGAGTAACTCCAAATAAAAATGGAACAAGGTTGCAGCTCTTCACACTTTGCCAACCAACTTTGCAGGACTAGTTAAAATATCATTCTAAAAAGTCCAGATAAATCTGAAGCCCAGTAACCCGTCCAATTTCTTGAAGCATCCCAATCAAACCAACAAGTAAAAGATACAGAATCACTTTTTCTGTATTTGTAACAATAAGAGCAGAATTTAATTTTCTGCATATTTTCAAATAATTAAGGGTCTTAGGTTTGTTTGTGTGAGCTAATTGTTGCTAAATAAGAGGGCTGTATCTGGATTTAGTCATGCCTACAACAGGCTAATTGAGTTCAGTGGGACTTCAGTTAGTTATGACTAACCTGCTCCATTGATTTCAATGGGAATGCTCTAAGCATAACTAAGCTGGCATTCAACCCACCCTCTTCAACATAAATGATCAACTTGACGCATAGTCCAATGGTTTGTGTTTATTCTTTTTCTTTCATAGTGAACTGCAGCTGCAAAAGGCTGGGATGGTACAAAGAACATGCTGTTTATACAAGTCCTGGTGTCATTTCCCTTTTCTGGCGTAGGACTCAATTACAGGGCAGTACATGACATACCATGTTGCAGAACAAAGCAAGATTTGTATACACTGTCAAATTTCAGTGAACACAATGTGAAAGCAAATTCTACTCCCAAGGGAATCCCTCAAATCCCTGGAACCAGCTAGAATTAGGAGTTTAGTCGCTTCTTGATCAGGTTGGAGCTCTTTGCAAGCAGTGAAAAAAATTCAGTTTCCCTAGAGATCAGTAACAATATCTGAGTTTAACAAAGCATCCTAAGGAAGACTATCAACTTGTTCAATCATCTTAAGCCATTGTTAACTTAGCAGTCTTGGAATCATGGGTGTGATAAATAGGGAAATGATGCTTTCAATCCTCCTTCAATGATACTGTTTTCATTTTCTGTGTGACAACAAATCTGAGAGATGGTTCACAGCAAAACCAATAAGTGTGTGGCCAGGGGCTTAGGATAACCCTGCCCTGTAGATGCCCAGGGTAACTCAACTCTAGAATAAACTCCACCAATTCCTGCTGCCACCACTAGATGCTGATTGGTGTTTGATGCAAATATTTAGAAGTCTGTGCTGTGCATAGCAGGTCCACTTGGATATTATGCCTATGCATTACTTCCTCTGTTGTTGGTTGCTCAGCATTACAGTCTCTTGATTGCAGATGCATTCCAGAAGTTTTTATTCATAGATTGTCTTGGCCTTAAGAAGATTTTTTTCAAAAGCCCTGCTGGATCAGATTAATGTTCTATCTAGCACTTTGCTGTGCACAATGACCAGTGAGATGCTGAAGACATCTAAAGTACTTTTCAAACAAAGTAGTGTACAATGTCTAAGTAAAACATAATATAGAAAACAATTAATTCGTTAAAAATGCACATCTTAAAATAAGCAGCTAAACTGAACATCACAGTTCAGTCTAGGGGAGCAATGAATAAAACATCGATTGAAATTTAATCTCGTGGCTGTGAATCCCATAGATTAAGTACAAGTTCTATTAAAAATTTCCTCCTTCTGTCTATTCAAAATCTCCCACTAGACAGTGCTGGGATCTGGGGGGGGGGGTTCCTCTCTCCTATTTATAGTCTTTTCCTAATTATATTTGCTTTCGCTCATCATCATCATCATCATCATCATCATCATCATCATCATCATCATCATCATCCCTACTAAGAACTTCAATACACCGCGGAATCATTCGATGAGGAAGACGTGTTCCCAGCCGGACCAAATACCGCGACACTCTCTTCATGTTTTGATAGCCTAACTAGCCCGCCTCTCCTGCGACGCGGTTGGCTGTCCAGACGGTCCCTAGCGCTATAGTTGGCTGAGGGATGCCATTCATCCGGTTTACCAGGTCGGGGAAGTTACCTTCGTGCTGGAAGTGGGGGGGGGGGGGGGAAAGCTGGCGGTAACTATGGAAACGGGGCCTAGTGTCAGCCCCCGAGCCACGGTTCGAGGCCCGAAAGCTTTCTTTATTCTTGGCGCTGCCGCCGCTGAGCTCCCAGGTGGGAGGAAGCGGGGGCCGCCTTGCTAGCTCCTGCTTCATCCTACTCGAAGCCCCGGGTGGGGGCGCGTCGCTAGGCACGGGCAAGCAGAAGGGGGCAGTGAGGAGGACAGGCTTCATATATGGCAGGGCCGCCTTGGCCTTCAGGGGCACTTTGAACTGAGAAAGGTAAGGGGCTATGCCGCGGAACACCCCTTTTTCGTCCTTCTACTGAAATGTAGGCCTATGCTTTTATTTGTAGCCCTTCCTATCCTTTGGTCTCAAGGCAGGCTGCAGCAGCTTCATCATCATCCATGGATTAGATTAAATGGCTTGCAATTTAAGTACTTTCTGGTTTGGTTTCCCTTCACCGTCAAGGGAAGTGAATACGTGGAGTTGAAACCAGGTTGATTGTGCCAGAGTTGAACCATGAAACGGGGGGCCTCGTGGACTCACTTGCTAGCTGAAGACTGGGGGATTATTACAGTAACTAACTTAACTAAGTTTGCTGGGGTTAATGAGATAACTAATCTGAAACGCTCTGCTCTTGAGCACATGGTGTCAGGTATTATTTATGATTGTATTTAAACTTGTTGTCAGTGCTTATGTATGACCTGCTTTGTGAGGCTCATCCGAAAAAGGGCACCTAAGTACCTTAAATAAAGGAATAGATTGTCTTGATTTTTCTGTAACGTCTCATTTTACACTGGGTCATGACTCATGCAATCCTATGCATGACTTTTCAGAAGTAACCCCTATTGAGTTCAGTGGGACTTTCTATGTGTAGACATAATATAAAAAATGCATTAAGTATGGATTCCTGTTTTGCCTAGTGCTTGGATTTCACTACTAAGCTTTTCCGTTTTAAAGCAAACAAAAAATTAGTAGCTGTTTGAACTAGAATGGCAAATATTAATTTAAAAAAGAAATATTAAATTTGAAATTATGATTCTATGCAGAGGTCACAACTTCAAAAGGACTGCAAGGAATGTTTCTTGCAATCCTTTATAAATTAAAAATTTAAGCAGGGCCAGAAATGGGCCCTACACCCCAGACCATAAATTTACATGCAGCTCTGGGAATCACATCTCAAATGCATGGGAAGTTGGGAATGAGGGAATACAGGAAAGGTAAAGTTTTCCAAGTGCTTTTCTAAAACCAGGTTACTAAGAGCCTTGCCATAAAATCCCAAGGAATAATGCTGGTTGGGAAGCATGGAGGAAAGGGGGAATCATCACTTTATCCTGCTGGGCCTTTTGTTTTAATCTCCGTTGAGTTAATTTTTATTGTGATATAGGCTAACAGGAAGGCTTCCATTCTTTTTCTGGGAATGTCAGTGGGATTGTTTCTGTTCTGTCTTCTTCCTCCAGCACTCTTACCATGCCTCCTGGGAAGGTAGGCAGTAAGGAAACCTTGGTTCTGCAGTGTGAATGGGAGATGTGCAGCTTTGTGGCCTCGAAGATGGAGGAGTTCTGCGAACATGTGTCGAAGCACCTGCAGCAGCATCTCCGCAGCAAAGATGAAGATGATGAAGTGGATTCTCTTGGTAAGCGGCAGAGGGTGCAGTTAAAAAAAATATGCAAGCAGTCCTGAAGTGGCTTTTAATATAAGTTACTGCATTACTCTCTGAAAATCAATTTTTGTGCACACATTCCAGATTTTCTACCCCTTTCTTCCCAAAATGATTGCACTGAGTTTCTTGATTGGATTAATAGAAAATAATTCATTAGAACCAATGGGGAACCTGAGTTGCCTCAGTGTTTCCCAAACTGGAAAACAGGCTGTCTAGTTTGATGTTGGGCAAAGCTGTATGGAGTGCAGCGGTTTTGCTTCTGTTAGGGCAATAGCCCTATAAGCAATTGGGATTTGTCAAAGTGTGGCTGTGATCAAATAGGACTACAAAGGATGAATTTAAGGGATTTCAATGTTATGGTCCACTTACCTTGGTGATGAATTTAATTAGCCTCTGAGGAATATAAGTTCCTGGCATGGCAGAACTTAAACAGTACAGGAGTTAGGACAATTTACCAAGTATGGCTTTTTGATGAGTAGTGAACAAGCTCAGATTAGCTCAGAAAAGGGGGCACAACTGATAGTTTGAGAAGCATGGAATTACACCTTTTTTAAATGAAAGCATTTAAACAGTCTTAAGTGGGAGGAATCTATGCTTTACAGAAGACAGACAAATTTTTGTGTCTGTGTGTTCCATTCCCAGCGACGGAAGAGAGTATCTGTTCAAAGTTCTTTTAGTTCGTGCATCCATGCCTCAGCTCTGCCAACTTCCATCTACTTGTCCCAAGTAGGAATTTCTCTGTTTTTGCCTTTCAGAAGAATATACCTGCCTCTGGCAGGAGTGTGGGTTCTGTTCTCCTGAGAGCCCTGCTGAGCTGGTCCGCCACGTTTACTTCCACTGCTACCATACCAAGCTGAAGCAGTGGGGGCTGCATGCCTTACAGAGCCAGTCAGACTTGACCCCCTGTCAGCTGGACTTCCAGAGCCGGAACATCATCCCTGAGATCCAGGAGAATTTCCTCTGCCTCTGGGAGTACTGTGAGGTGAGAGATGCAGAATCGGGATGAGAGGTACATCTGAACTGTCAGCTGAGTGTCATGCTTATTAGAACCCCCAAGAGGAGGACAGCCAGAGTCTAAGATGCAGCAAGTAGAGATGTGTGCAGAAAACCTGATCTCTTGTGTCCTTCCCAGAAATTCACCACAGTGGCCATAACAGCAGTGCTTATGGCGACTGTGCGTGTTTCCCTGCGAACTTGGTTGAAGGGAGACTGGTGACACTACACCATTCATTTCCCTGCAAGAGCCCTCCACTGGAGTGGGGTGGGAGGCAGGGAAAAGCTGGAATAGAGAGTGGTGCCAGATTTCTTTTACCAAAAAATGCCTGAGCCCATGGTGAGCAGGAGACATGGCTCCAGTGTAGGAGGCACTTACGGTCACACAAACTCTCTCTATTGCACTGAAGATAACTTTTTATGAATATGGACAAAAGTTCAGCATGTGCATGCAAGTCTCCATTCATTCATTCATTCATTCATTTTGAAGAGCTGCTGATTCGGGGCATGAGAGCCCTCTTGCAGCCCAAGCAGTCTCCATGGTTTATAGATTGAAGAAAGGGCCACAGTGTGAGAGAGAATATTACTATCTCTTGTCCTCTGAACTTTGGAAACCTTTTCCACATGGATCTCAGTGCTGATTAAGGCTAGAAAATCAGCATACAGTACTTCTAGATTCCCTCCTGCTCATCTTGTAGGAGCTGCTACCCCCTGCCCCCAACCGATTCAAGAGACTCCTTAGTAAATTCCTTTTTTTTTTTTAATGAAAATGAGATTTTTATTGTAGTAGAAGCATTTGATTGATAGCCTGCTTTATTACAGAAGTGCTTCTGACGTCTTAAAGATAGCTTGTCTTGCTTGCTGTTTTGCTGCCCCATTAACAGTGCACTAGGAAAACATTCTAATTCCTCTGACTTCCTTTTAGCGTACCTTTGATAACCCTGAGTGGTTCTACAGGCATGTGGAAGATCACAGCTTCTGCACAGAGTACAAGTCTGTCGGAAAGGAGAATCACATGGTCTTCTGTGGGTGGAAGGGTAAGAGTTAAGCTTGTATTAACCTTTGAAGCTGGTGGGGTGGGGAAGGTTTGGTGTGCACTTTAGCAGGCCAAAGTTTCCCTGTTTGCCGCATCTTTAATTCTGAAAAAAAAAAACCCATTTTCTAGAATTTTAAATAAAGTTCTCATACTTGTATCAAATCGTACATGATAATATCCTGATACCTGCATATAACATCACATTGTTCAAACTTTACAAATATTAAATGCCTGTTCAGGTACCAATCTGTAACTAATACTTTAATAATTCAAAAATGTTGACCAACTTTTCTCTAGACAACATTAAATGAGTGTGGTTTTTCCTGTGGGGGCAGGAGAAATGACATTTGGACAGGAAACAGCATCATTTACATTGCTGTCTGAGCAAAACGCCCCTCTCTCTTTTGGTTCATATGAAGGGGGTGGGATAGGCTCGCCTTGACATATTCATGCAGGTAGAGATAGAACCCCAAATCCCCATGCTTGAAAAACACATTTGAGAAGCGTATTGAGGTGGGTTTTGAGAGTCCCTGCGTGAATCAAGTCATTTTCTCAGACTGGTATGCGAACCGTGCAAGTCACTCCCTGCTCTTGTACATGTTTGGGATAAGTCAGGACCCAGAGCGGTGTCTGTTTGGCTCTAGATTGTGACTGTACCTTCAAAGGCCGGTGTAAATTGCGAGAACACCTGCGCAGCCACACGCAAGAGAAGGTGGTGGCTTGTCCAACCTGTGGTGGGATGTTTTCCAACAACACCAAGTTCTTTGATCACATTCGCCGGCAGACTGCTTTAGAACGTAAGTACCTGAGGAACCGATATGTAGTGCCAGAAGAGCCACCAGTGTCTGTGGGCGGAGGCTGTGGGATTATAGTGGGAAAAGTTCTTCTTTCTGATCTTTTCCAAAGCATGTGGCAAGGTCTGCTTTTGCTTGGCTTTTCTGAGCTTACATTTCCATCTGCTAGGACTGTCAACTTATTTTTTGTTCTTAAATGTGCATTTCCTGTACATAGGTGGCAATATCATTAATATCAGTGTTGCCATGTTGAGTTGACATTGTTTTCACTCTGAACAAGGTACCCCCATTTCTTTTTCTCATCCCTCTCTCCTGCTTCTTCCTGAGAGCCTGGACTGTTTCTTTCTGGCAGGCGTATTGGCAGTTGGTAGTGATGCAGAATGGCCATTAAAGCCTCATCTGTTCACTGGAGCGTAAAGTACATGTCCAAATTACCCCAGTGGAAAGAGTTTGCTATCTTGATTCCATTCAGACAAAAATTTGCTGTTGAATTTGCAGAAGAGCTCAGCCATATTCGCAAGTTAATAGTGGCATAATAGGAATCAAAGCGGCTTGTTGTGTTCTTCGTGAAAACACCTGAGTAGAGCGGGATCTCATTTTGTCAGAAGCCGTACAGAAGGTTTGGCAGTCTCCCAAACAGCAGTTCCCTGATGCCCGGGTTTTGCAATAATAAGCTCCAGAAATGGTCTGATACCCAGGAAGAAGTACAAGTTGCCCGAACCAGCTGCGGTCCCAGACTGCTGGGTCTCTTCCTACTGTCTTTGTTCCGTAACTCCCGCATCCGTATTTGCTCCCTCCAGAGCAGCGATTCCAGTGCTCCCATTGCTCCAAGAGGTTTGCAACCGAGCGGCTGTTGCGTGATCATATGAGGAACCATGGTGAGTGAGGCAGGGTCGGCTTTCCCGGCCCCCTTTCCCTGGCTTCCCCTTCCCAGTGGTGAACTCTTCTCTCGTTCCTTCTGCGCAGTCAACCACTACAAGTGCCCCCTGTGTGACATGACCTGCCCTCTGCCCTCCTCTCTGCGCAACCACATCCGCTTTCGACACAGTGAGGAGCGGCCCTTCAAGTGCAATTACTGTGACCACAGGTAAGTGGAGGATGCCCGGGGCACCCAGAAATTCCAGGGCAGGCGGGCCTTCAAGCTTTAGAGGAGCAAAGGGCATTTTTCCAGGTGAAATTCTAATGCTTATTCTTCATGTTGAAAAAATCGGTTGGTCTTTTTCTAAGACTCAGGCAACAGAAAATAGGGTCCAGGGTTAAATGAAATGGAAACATAGACAGCTGCTTGAAACATACCACTTCAGGCCAAACCCTGGACTCCCGGAGCTCCATAAAATCCTTAACCTACCCACCTAGCTAACATGGATTAGATCGGCAGAACATAATGGGGAAAGTGTCCGTATTTAATTCACGTTCTAGCTCAAAGGCTGATCACTTGAAGCAGCCTTCCCTGTCCTTGTTGCCGTCCAAAGCATCCGAAGGGCTCATCACCCCTGACCGTTGGCTGAGGTTAGTGGGAATAGCAGGCGATCCAAGTTACCTGGAAACCACCTTCCTGGGAAAAGCTGTTCTCTGAGGGAAATGCATTTATCTATACTCACAACATTTGTGTGTGGCGCTGTTGTGGTTGTTACATTGTATTTATATCTTTTTCCTCTTGTGAGGAATGGGATATAAAATATTATAAATACATAGAAACAGAGTGAGTCAGAAGGGGTCTCCCGGGCCATCTAGTCTGACCCTGGGCTCCAGCCGGCTCTGCTCACGACATGCCTACCATGTGCATGTCCAGCCTATCCTGGAACACCCTCACCAATGGGGCCTCAACCACCTCCTGTGGAAACCCATTCCATACCCTCGGGATCCTAACTGTCAGGAAGTGTTTCCTGGCATCTAAATGGAACCTTGGTTCCCATAATAAACAAGATAAAAATATCTAGTCTTTGCACTGCACTGTTAAATCCTTCCTTTCCTTTCTTCTTCCAGCTGCAAGAATCTCATTGATCTACGAAAGCACTTGGATACACACAGCAAAGAGCCGGCCTACCGCTGTGAGTTTGAGGCCTGTAACTTCAGTGCTCGATCCCTCTGCTCCATCAAACTGCACTACAAGAAGGTTCATGAGGTGCGAAGGGGGTGGGAAGGAGTTGCAGAGCCTAGAGCTGTTTTTCCTTTGATTTCCAAAACCATGTGGATGCCTGAAGGGCTGCTAGAATCCTTGGAGAATTCCTAGAGGATGTGGGCATGGCAAGAAAATGCTGTGAGCTATGGATGGAAGGAAATTTGTTTAGTTTTGCAGCAAAAAGGTATAGCACAGAGCCGACTCATCATTTGCACCTGGTAATTTTGTCCTTGGAAAATCCCCTAAGTCACAGGAAGAAGCTGTGGCAACCTTGCCCCTTCATGACTGGGTATCCAACACTGACCTTCCTTTGACTTGAAGGGTTTCACTAAAATTGTTTACATAATTTCAAGCCTGTCTTTGTATCCATTTTGCCTAAGTATTTGTCCTAGAAACCAAAATTATGACAGCTGATGCTCAGGATGCTGGATTTCAAGTGCAGGGCTTATTTCTTTTGATCAATGATATGCTGACAGAATACAGTAATCCTCCAATTTGCTGCTTTTTGAAAGCTCCCCGAATCTGAAATATAGAGAGCCTTTTTCCTGGTTTACACACAAGCCACTGTAGAGCTTCTTGTCATGGTGGCTACAGCCCTCTGAATATTTGGTGCATATTGCACATGAGCCTGGCAAGTGTGGGTCGTGGGGGCGCTTGGTAGGCCACCTGCAACCTAGAATGCAAGCCACCCTTCTCAGCAGTTCTCTCTGCCCTCACAAGTGATTAGTAGGCGCTTAGCGCAGTGGCCTGGCGCCCCGACAGCCTGCCTGGGCCAGCAGGCCCCGGTGGATCGCATTTGCCTTGTGAACTAGGCCTGTTGCTAACGAACTTTGCATAACGTTGGTTTTCCTCATTGCGTCCCCGCAGGGCGACTCGGAGCCCCGCTACAAATGCCACGTCTGCGACAAATGCTTCACCCGTGGAAATAACCTGACGGTGCACCTCAGGAAAAAGCACCAGTTTAAGTGGCCTTCGGGCCACCCTCGCTTCAGGTATGCAGACTTAGGGCTGGGTCCAGACACTGCCGCCTCCCTGTTTCATGGCTCAGATCTGCAGACCATGGCATCAAACAGCCTTTTGGGGAGTGGGCTCCAGCAAGCTGGTGGGTGCCGCTTTGTAGTCAAAGCACTTTGCAGGTGCGGTAGGGCTGGCATTTGCCAGGCTGTTGAAACCTTAAATCAACTTTCAGGTTAGGGTTGTTAAAATGCAAATGAGGGTAGGTGGTGACACACTGTTCTTTCGCCTTGAATTCCCCCGCTGCAAATTGGCTGGGACCACTGCATGTCTGAACGTTCAGTCCAAATCTTGAGCGCCTTTTTTCTGGACTGGAGCAGAACAAGCAAGGAGACTGAGGCTTGCCGCCTGTCTCTTCGCCACATCCCCGAGGGTTCCTTTGGTGCAAAGCAAGTCAGAGGCAGTCACAAAGAAAAGCAGCTGTGGCAGCTGTACCCCGGGGCCTTGTGGCAGGTGGGCCAGTGCTGATGGTGTCTCAGCCATCTACTTTGTCCCCACTTGGGTGAAAGAAAGCAAAGCTTCCGCTCTGACCCCAAAGCCTAGGGACAAAAGTAGAACCTCTGCTGTTCCTTAGGACAGCTGGATGGTGGGATGGGTATTTGGGCAGCCCAGCGATTCCTTGGTACTCCATTTTGCAGAGGGATCCAGAAAGGAAGCCCAAATCAAGCACTTTCTGTAAAACCCCCAGTTCGGAGCACACTGCACTTGGCACGGCAGTCGACCTTGCTTTGGCATGGCAAAATGTTTGTTCTTCTGTGGGCAGAAGTTTGACCCATTTCCTGCTACACTGATATCTAGACAGGATGATGAATAATTGTCCGTTGGAGCCAAATACAGCCTCCAAGGCATTTTATCAGTTTGTGGTACAATTTCCATATAAAGAATCATGTTAATTTGCCTAAGAGGTGGCATGCCGGCTTCCCAGCATGTTCTGTGGTCCCATGTGAGCTGGTCATCCCTCTCTCTGCCTTCTCTGCTTCGCCTGGTGTTTTGACATTCCCGTGGCCTTCCCTTTATAGCATGCAAACCACTGGCGTCCATTCTCCATAGCAGCATGCTATGATGGTTGGGAGCCCTGCTTATTCTTCCCTCTGCGACCCCATGTAGGTACAAGGAACACGAGGATGGCTACATGCGGCTACAGCTGGTACGCTACGAAAGTGTGGAGCTCACGGAGCAACTCCTCAAGGACCGGGAGAAGCAGGGGGAGGTGCTGGGTGACGCGGCCCAGTGCGTGGTGCTGGCGGGGGCCGAGGGCGGCCTGCAGGGCATCGTCCTCGAGCCCCCGGCGGAGGAAACTGCCGACGTGGACTTGCAGGTGGCTGTGCCTGCCCCGGGCCCCGCTCAGCAAGACGCCGACGCACCCCCCGACCGGGAGCCGAGTGCGCCCTCCAGCCCCATCCTCCGCGTGGTGAGCAGGACCAACGAGCGCGGGGAGAGTGAGACCGTGTACTACGTGATGGCCAGCGCACCTTTGGAGAGCCGAGTGGTTGTGCCCGGCGGGCTGACCACCGAGGCAGAGGAGAATGTCATGGACAGGCTCCAGAAGACGGCGGAGGAACTGGGCATTCAGATTGTATGAGGCAGCAGCCTGGGTGTGGAACATCGGGCCCCGGCTTCCGCTGCTGGCGGGGGCTGCGGAAGGCCTGCTTCAGGTTCCCCAGCCTCCTTAATGCGCACTGCGGGAGCTGAGGGCGGTCAGCTGTGCTCCCCGCAGCAGTGTGCAGGGGACCTGTTCATCCTGGGCTCCGTGCACACAGGTGCTCCTTTGCCCTGGGAGCTGTGGCACCTGCTGGTGCTTGGGGGGTCTGGCAAAGGAAGAGGGAAGCCCCAGAGCTCGGGACAAGGGCTGCTTCGCCAGAGAGCTCTTTGGGAAACGGCAGCCGGCTGTGCTTTGGAGCCCTTCCAATCAATGCAAAATATTGGGGGCAGGGTGAAGAGCTGGGCATTCCAGGAGGCTTATTCCCCTGCTTGCCTGTCTTGGATCATCCCGGTGTCCTGCCAGAAATGTTCCTGTTTCTTTCGTCTCCATCCCGGCCAGTCCTCTTCCTCGCCATGAGCCCCACACTCAGACTTGGTTGTTCCTCTGCTGCATGTCTAACCACTGATCCCCCCTTTTAAGCCTCGTTTGTCTCAAGCCTGCCTGTTGGTTCCAGCACTGATCTTTCGGTGGCTCGCCTGTTCTATGAGCGAGGAGCCAGAACATTGAGAGCCTGTTTTCAGTTGCTACTCCAGGGTTAGTCACTTCCTGCCTTCATTTTTTTTTTAAATTTCACTGAGCTGCTTTCTCTTTGTGGCTTGGGAGCCGCAAGGGCAATGTGTGGAACCACGGGCTTCATGTGCGCTACCTGCTCCGTGTCTCCTCCCGCATGGCCCAAGCACTGCAGGGCGGTTTGTGCTCGGGTGGCTCCCGCACCATAAAAAGACCAAGCAGAAAGCGGGGCTGCTTCTGGCCAAGGGTCCTTCCCGCATGCTGGGGGTTCCAGCTCTGGCTTGCAGGGTTTATGTTGTGACCGGAATAAGAATTAAAAGCAAAACTTAACCACAACCAGGTCTTGTGTCAGGTCTGATGTGTGTGTGTGTTTTTTTATCACCTATCTTGGAGGTGTGAATGAGTGGATCAGACCTATTTGAAGAAGCTAGATTTTATTTGAGTCCAGGGGCTACCAAAGTGATGATGAGTGAAGGGGAGCTGCATTATGTTTAAAAAAATCCTTTGGGACCACGGTGGGATGAGTTTTGTTCACGTGTTCAGCGTCTGATTACCAGATTGGAGTTGGGAAGGCGCTTCTGTTCCACCTTGGATGTGGCTACTCTGGAAGTGGTTGGGGAGGTGGTAAGCTTGGCTCACTTGCTTTGTTATTTGGAGGTATAGCCACGCAGTAACCTTGTTGAAGTGGGTAGAAGCACCGAGAGGTGCTGGCTTGCTCAAAGAAATGCAGTCTGAGGCCTTCAGATCCAAAACCCTGTCCCACTGCACCGTTCTGCCTTCTGTGGATATTCTGGGAAGCAACAGGGCCCCCGCTGTTTGGAAACCTCTCACTCTGCTGTGGCTACTGTGCATGTTTCCAGTCCTGATGTTCTCGCAAGGTTTGTGGAAGTGGGAGAGAAAGTGTGTCAGTAATCGCTGCTTGCTTTGAGATTATCTGTGTCATGACAGGAGGGGTGGGGGGGAGGTCAGCAGAAGGATTAATAGAAGCTTCCCAACCTCACCCTTGTATTTTCTTCCCTGACCTGCATCTTGGCACGGAGAAGCAAATATTTTCTCCATGTCAGGAAAGCACCTGGGCTGCTTCAAGGCACTTGGGCAACCCATTCAACTTGGCCAAGCTGCCCGAGGAAGGCGAGGGAGCATCTTCCTCGGACTTCATGTTCTTTGAAGGGAAAGGGGTGAAGCTCCCCGAGAAGGTTGGGGGCCCAGCTCTGCGATGTGTCCAGTGGCACTGAGAACTGTCTTCTTCGTCCTCGCTGTGCGGGGGTTCCTCTCAGGTGAGGAATCGGAAGGTAAGCCAACTTACGGAGCACACGGTTAGAAGGGAGGGACCAAGTGTCGTCCTCCCAAGGATGGGGAGCAGTATCTCAGGCCTGTTTTCTGCACAAGCCAAAGTGCAAACGCCATTTCCTGGTCAGGGTGCAATGGTTAAATGCACCTATTTTAGCATTCATCTTGGCTAGAAGCACTTGAGCTGACCTTGAACTCGGCCTCGGTCGCATGTCTGCAATACGAGGATAAAAATGCTGGTCTACTTTTTTAATGTCATAGTTCAAGAAAAAGATTAAGTACATGTGTGTGTATACAGACAGCTCTGTATTACAGTGAACTTGAAAATAATTAAGCAAAATACCTACTTTTATGGGGCCTTTGGAAGAATTGCTGAAATAATATTTCTGAAATGCTTTGAGCATTTTCATATGGAAAGCAGTCACCGTACACCCAAGATGTTATTTCTGCATCTAAAATAACATGTTTTAGTTAGCATGTTTTAAAAATCCACCAAATTTTGAATTTGCAACCCGAAACTGGATTTTCCAAATGCTACATGTGGAATTAAATTTTGAGAACTTAAAAGTTTCGGTCAAATGTTCAGCAGCAGATTATTTGTTCATTTATTATGTTTTTGATCTACCAGTAATGGATGTTCTCTTGGCACGTTGCAAACAGCTGAAAGAATAAAATGTGATAGAACTAAAAGAATAGCACACTGAGCAACATCGTTGGGAATCCCCAGATAATGCCATGCAGTCCCAGTCTCCAGTCTTAATTCTGACATCAGTCATGATTTGGAAAATGTGGTAGATAAAGTAAAATGAGACTATTCAAAAATACAATTAAAGTTTTTGTAATCCTATTTGAAATAGACCAAAGTTACTGGACACATTTCCCCCTTACCAGCTTTGTTTTAGATGTATACATCTTAACCAATTTGTTTCAGTTACAGATCATTTCAGCCACTGTAGCTGTTTTTCTGTTATTAAAATCAAATTGCACTTAAGAATTCACTTTCATGTTTGACTGGACATAAAGTAACTACTTACAGAGTAGCTACTGAACTGAAAGAGTGCACAATCTTAAATATAAGGATACTCAAGCATCTTTCCCCTTTTCTTACCTGCTCTGTGCAATGGAAATTCAAACATCCAGATATTTTGCCGATCTTCCACAACAAATGCAAGATTCTTTTCGCTTGGGCTTTAGTTAACGGCACATGATAAATTGTTTCTTCCATGCTTAAATCTTGGCTGTGCATTAAACATTTTAATCCAAACCTCTCTTTTCTCTTCAGTTTGTTTTCCGTGACTTAGCTTCTTAATACATGTACCTGCCCTTTTTTCTTCGGTATGGGATGCTGTATATTGTGCCACTGTGTGTGTAAAAGCTTCAGGTATTAATGATTTAGACTTCCCAAGGTACTAGATCAAAATGATTGCAACATCCACTTACATCAGGCCTGGAATGGGGGGCTGGAGCAGCGTTTTGGCCCCACTTTGGGGTGGGGGCTTGTGTGCAAAGAGCTTTCCCGTGCCACCCACAAGAGCACACCTTGCCTGGCATCCAAACAATGAACATCTCAGATCATTCTCTTGCATGCAGTCCTACATTATATGCAAACTAAAAATAATCCACAGGCTTGCAGCATTTTGGTCTTTGTGGGGGTCTCTCTTGCAGGTCACCAATGTCCTAGTCACCTCTTCTTAAATCCACTGGACCACTCTTGCTGTAGTCTGTTTTTATTCATTTGTAGCAACTTTCAATATTTTTAAATTTTATTGGTTTAATTATTGCTGCCTTTTTTGCTTTATGGTCAAACTTTTTATTTTAAATGTTTACAAAAATGCCTCTGTTGACATAGCCCCTTTACAGATTCTAACATGGAAATATGGAATATTAAAATGCCCTGATGACTTTTCCCCCAACTCTTTAGCAAGAGGCACAGTGCTGGATTTCTTTATTTCCAATGTGTTACTGCATTTGGCAACCTTCTGCAGCTGTCCTATTTACCTGTACCAAGCTGGATTTTTTAAGGCAAAAAATATTAATTTTTATTACTCTGTGAATTCTGCTTCTTCTGGTAGATTTGGACACCTACTGGTCTGGAACAGCCCCAATCTGCTTAGGAGGGTGCAGAGGAAAGCACAAAGAATTGAAGAGGAGCCAGTGTGGAAATGGAAGCTGCTGTTGGTTGGGATACAAATCATTTTGTAGAGGTATGAGCCAGGGTGATGGATTGTGAGTTGCTCTTGAACTTGGGAAACCGCAGTGAAATTCCACCTGCACTAAAAGTTTACTGGGCAAGTCACCACCGGAATCTTTACCCTACTCAGATCAATAAAATCTGGATCGTGCTTGCAGCCTTTGTTAATTAGGGTAGAACAAAATAGAGATTGTGAGTCACTTTGCTAATGGTACGGGAGTGATGGGAACTGGAGAGAAATAGGAAGAGATGGAGGATTACACAAGGATAGATCTTAGAAGGATTCCTCAAACTGATGGAAGCAGGGATGATTCAGAAGGCAGTTTATTATTTAATCTATATCCCACCTGTTTTCCTTCCATGGAACTCAAGGCAGTTTACAGAATTCTCTTCCCCCTTTCAATCTTATCCTCACAACAACAACTCCTCTGTGTGGTAGGTTGGGCTGAGAGTCTGAGACTCACCTGAAGTCACAGGTAGTGAGCTGAGTGGGGACTGGACCCAGGTTGCCTGAGTCCCAGTCTTGTACTCTTAACCACTACGCTACACTGGCTCTCAGCTAGCCATAAGATTTGCCTGGGCCCTACCAGTTCACTGACGGTGCACTTGTGCATGTGGAAGGTACATGGTGGAATAGGCTGTTGCCTCCCCGATCAGGGCTGGAAGCCGGATCAGCACCACTGGGCACCTGCCGGAAGCCCAGCTTGGCTCACTTACATGAGCCCCCTGGAATCCTTCCTCCACACCCCTGCAGCCAACTTGTTGCTCCAGCCAGGTGGTGAGGAGGAGCCAATGCCATGGCCCCTCCCTCACTGGTTCTTTTCCTGGCGCAAGCACGGGGTTGCTGTGTTGAGCAAGAACTGCTGGTCAGCAGGGCAGCAAGAAGGTGGCTTCCTGTCTGAGCCTTGCCAAAAATGCTGTCCAAACCCTGGAGCCAGCGCCACCCTGATCGTGTGGTTCCCAGGACTTCTGGCTAGAGGCAGTTGGGAACAGAAGCGAAGGCCCGCCAATTCCTTGCTGGGATCAGAACCACCAACCGGGCATGGGGCAAAGCCCAGTGTTGCAAAACAAAGGCGTTTTGGGGGCACGGCCTGAAACAGGGACAAACTGGCCAACTGGATTCTGCCAGTCTGGGCATTTTCAGTGAGAGCGTCCGTCCTGAAATGCCAGCCCATCTCAGCACTTGGCACAGTGCAAAAACAGCTCTCCTTGTTTCTTTTCGCAGTCAACTGTGGGCGACCAGAAGCAGAGTTCAATTCCATGGTCTACGGCAATGACTGGTGGGTGGGCTCAGTGGTCCGCTACAGGTGCCGCCCTGGCTTCCTGCTGGTGGGGGACCCGGCTAGTGCTTGCCTGTCCAGTGGGCGCTGGACCCCCAAACCCACCTGCCTCCGTAAGTAATGACCTGCAGAGGGCTCAGGAGCAGTGAGTGCGTCATCTTAGAAGCAGCTGGGCGTATTAGAAAAATGTTCTTCTCATGTCTGCTCCTGCTTTATATTCTCAACCACCCTGCAAAGTAGATCGTAGTGATTAACCTGGCACGTGCCTTTCGGGGCTGGGGCAAGTTTGTCCTGAGCAGGTAGAAGTCTGTATTTCCTGAAATTCACCTCGCCACAAGGCATCAACGCCTAGTCCTGCCACTGACACAGAGGGGATGTGGCTAGCCATGAATTGCTGGCTCGGAAGGAAGGGCCCCGTGTAGCACACTCCAAATAAAAGGCTGGGTTGTGTGTCTTGTCCTTTGGAGCCCCTTTTGCTTTTCCCAGACTCCCTTTGACTCTTTCTGACTTTTCCTTCCACAAAGGGATCTGCCTTCGGGGCCGGATTGAAATCAACGAACGGGACATCGATGGAAGCTGCTCCTCCACCTGTCCCCACAAGGCACACCTGGGACCCTCTGTCAACCATGGCTGCATCAAGATCTCCTCCTGCACCACCAAGCAATCTGGCTGGACCCGCTGGTTCTTCCGTTGTGACTTTTGTGAGTGCGAGTGCTACATCCCCTGCGGTGAGTGTCTTCTGTACCTGGAGGGGAAAAGGTTTCTCTGATCTGCAGGTGTTGCACGGATTAGAGAAGGTTGCATGTTACTCATGTGTAACATCTTTCCCTTCTACTCAAGCAGAAAGTGACACCCCTGACTTCTGGAAGCCCTCCTCTGCTCCCGTGTCCCTGCCTCTGGATTTCAAAAAGATCTGCACCCAGGCATTGAAGCCTACTGGTATCCTAGTCAACAGGGGCTAGAAACCTGCTTGGTTCCCCCTTCCCTCAGCTGGTGGAGGGTTGGCCTGGGACTCAGGAGGTGCAGGTTGTATCCCCAGTTGACCATGAAGCCAATCACTGACTCAACCTCCCGGGACTGCTGTGAAGATAAAATGGAGAGGAGGGTTATATAAGCCACATGGGGTTCCTTGCAGGAAGAAAGGAGGGATAAAACTATAGTGAATTAATAAAATTTAAAACTGTCAAGTTAAGCCCCTCAAGTTAAGAATGGCCAGTGATTGGGGTACTGGAGGTTGCAGTCTAAAACATCTAGAGAACAACAGGTTCTAGATCACAGGGTTACGACGTAAGAACTGGCATTGCAGAGGGAATAGATGCCTCTTCGGTATAAGCCAAAGTTTAGGCTGGAACTTAACAGAAAAACAGGATTGTCAGCCGATCTACAGGAGGGGGAAAGCTTTCACTGCCTTGGTCCACCAGCGGATGGCTTGATAGGTTCATCTGGATCATATGTTACCTTCCCAAGGGACTAGTGAGGTCTGTTAAGCTGAAATAAGGTGACCTTACAAAGGCTTCTCGCTATGGGGCCTGTAAGCTGTAGGGGATCTAAAATAAGGACATAAAAAGCCAGGGATTCAAGGGGTCAGGGTGAAGGATAAATGGTCCTTGAGTGGAAGGGACCCAGAGAAGTGCAGTCTCCGAGTGCCGGTTTGGGGGCATTCCATAAAAAAATCTGTGCCTGAGTCCAGGGTCTCTCTTGCTGTCTGGGCAAAACCAGCCCATTGTCGACATCGAATGTGACCCACGTGGTTTTGAGCCTGGGCACGGTAAGCAGCTGGGCCCAGATTCAGGAGAGACGGCAGAGCACAGCCTTGGAGGCACGCAGAGCTGGCGGGCCACACTCTTGGTATTCCTGCTTAAGTTAGAGTAATTCCAAAGGTGCCCCGGACTTACTGGTTGGCGTGCGCAAGCGTTGTGCAAGGGGGTGTCCTCTTTCTGGCCTCCATGCCCTTCGAGTCAAAGTGCTCCACACCCTGAATGCAGATGCTAAACCCAACATGTGCTCTTTTGCAGCTGAAAGCTAACACCAGAAGGACGGCCCACCCGTGTTGCCTCCTCTACCTGCTGTGTAAGTGTTAAGCTTGCTCGTGCCCCGGGGCTGGAACTTTAAGCCTGCTTTACGTGATTAAGGCCACAGTCGTGGGGCTTTTGTCTGTCTAAACCTGCACAGGATTCACTCTTCTCTGGTGTAATCAGTTTAAACCCCTTTTCATCTACTACAAAGACATCACTGATTACTTAGGTGGCAAGTCTTTTTTTTTTTAATCCAGAATTATTTTTCATGAAGTGGAAAGCATTTTCCTAGGAAGAGCACTCCATATGAGAGGAGCTGCCTTCTCTAAAGCACTGCAGTGTGTACCTGCGCCGTCCAAAATGACTCAGTTCACCTACGTGCAAATTTGGTCCATTCAAATCCTTTCCATCCTGATGGCCTGGTGCCTTCCCAAGATTGGGGGCTACAGGTACCCCAAAGCGGCTAATGGCACTTTCCAAGGTGGCAAAGGGCACTGGGAGCTGTGGTCCTGAAAGACACCATTGGCTTACCCTTGAGATGTCTTCAACATGCTGATGGCCCCACTGCTGTCTTTTCAGTTTCAGCCAGTCTTAAGCACGTGCCTGACTTCCTCTGGATTCTCACCTGCCTCTTCTTTCTAACCCATCTCGGGAACAGATCTCAGATGCTGGCAACTAGCTAGTTTCAAACGGTGCATGAATAAAACCTGCGTTGCAACGATCGTGCATCTCGGCTCTTGCTGTACACCGGTCACGCCTTCAGACCTCGTGGATGGGGGTTCCTAGATTATGGGCATTCCTTGCCATAGAGATCTGTAGCTTCACCCAGAACACCTGCCTTCTCTTTGCATGAAGACCCAGTAAGATGCTTTGCTGGCATTGAGCGTCCTGAATGAGGGGTGCAAAGGAGGTGGTTCCAGCGCAGGGAAAACCCAGGCTGAGAATGCAGCCATCACCTTCACCTTCTTCCCTCATTGCCTGCTGCCCGTTTGCCCGCCCCTTCCAACTGTCTGCAGTCTGGCTGGTGAGAGAGATCTGGGAAGGAGAGCGGCTGAACCTTCCTTCCAAGGATGAAGCCAAACATGCTGGGTGTGCAGGCCAGTATTCTCTCTGCAGCAGCACACCAGGAACACCTCTCTCTCTCTCTCTCTCCCCTGTCCCACCTTTCCTCAAGCAGGCACAGGTGGAGAATATGTGGCCACGGAAGTGCTGGTGCCAAAACTCCCGTGGCTCTCCCCAGTGGCTTCCCTGCCCAGACACACTTCCTGCTGGTGCATCGGGGCAGCAGACAGGGCAAGGAAAGGTCCCAGAAGGTGGGTTGATCAAGAAAATGAGCAGTGAGCACTCAGGGTTTGCCGTTTCCTAGGCAATCTTCAGCAAAGCGGTCAGCCGCCTGTCGGTAAGGGGAAGGACGAACGGTCCTGGCCTATAATTCTGCACTGCCTCAGCTGCCCTGGGAAATCAGAGGCTTCAGCTGTGCTCCCACGCAGGACATTGGTGAGAAGAGAACTTTGTGCAGTGCAAGGAACAAAATGCAGTGCCCCAGTGTGTCCACACCACCCATTTCATCCTTGGGACATTCGCTTTGAGCTAGATTTGGACGAGCGCTGAAGTGGCTGCAGGCTATCAGATGGCCTTCACGGGGCACACGTGAGCAGATGGAGGGGCCTTCCTGCTTTTAAGATGGTTCTTGGACATTTCCACAGCTGCCAGCAATGCTTTGCAGCCCGAAGCAAAGGGCAGCCTGTGATTGCATCAGTCTGGCCCTAGAGAGGAATATTCCTGAAAGCTTTGCGGATGGGACTTGCTAGAAGGGCAGCTTTCCATGGTCTTCCGATGTGGGTTTCAAGGAGAGAAGGCAGAAAAATGTGCCACTAGGAAATGGGGAAATAACAGAGTAGGAGAAGTTGGAGCGATAATTCTGCAAAAGCTTTTTTACACTGAGTTGCCGGGTGTCACCTTCCAGCACAGATTCCGCAAGGGCACCAAGCCCCAGGCTGCAGAGTCGCTGCAAGGAGTGCCAGCAAAGCGGTCTGGTGCATGTCAGAACACATCCCAGATGTTGTGGCTTGACTAGAAATCACCTGCCATCAAGACCAGTAGGGGGAGGAAGCAGAGTGGCCAGGTGCCCTAGTTTGCAGAGGACAGTCCTCTTCCTTGGACTGTCAGAGAACACTCCCCTATTTGAAAGCATCCTCTCTTTCAGCCTTCCCCAACCTGAGGCCCCCCAGATGTTGGACTGCAATCACCATAATCTTCCAGCCAGTATCGCTAGCTGAGGTTCATGAGAATTGTAGTCCAAGGGAGGTCGTTGGAGAAACCCAGAACGGAATCAAGTGAGGTCTGATTGCTTTAGATTCTGCAGGAGCTGCACCAGTTTATTTTACATAATGGGAGGATTCTGAGAACCTGCAGTTGCACTGGTGTAAATTGGTGCAAATGGAGGGAGGGCTGAACATGCCCAGTTCTCTCAGTCTCTCCTTTGCACTGGGAAGTCTGGGGGCAGATAATTGTGACTTTCTAGGGGCAAGCCGAGCATTTCTCCGGCTCAGCAAAACTCCATTTTTGCCACAAGGGGGCGCATTCATGTCATGCACTGGAATGGAGAAAACCGGCACACACAAAATTCCCACATCCATGTAGTATCATTGGTTGGATGCCTCACAGTTTACCCACAAACGTTCAGGCGTCCCAGATCACTGCTCAGCCCATGTCTTGTGAACCTAATAATGCCGGTGCCCTTGGATGGAGGATGGAAATCACGTTGCGGCCGTGAATGAGGCTCATGGTGCCAAAAAAACACGTTCTCGACTGATTCAGACTGTCAGTCTCCGGCTGATTCCCTGCAGCTGCTTTCTCTCTCACCTTCAGTGCCCTCCTCCTGCATCCAGCGATTTCTCGCCCTTTGCTTCTGCACTGGCCCCAGGACTGATCCCGAAAGTGTGCCAGTCAAAAGGGCCAGTTGGAAGAAAGATCCATCTCTACTTCAGCCCTTGGAGAGCACCTTTACCCATCAGAGGTGGCAACAGTGGGTTACACCAGGGATGGGGAAACCTTTATGGGCCAGATTTGCTGCATGGGGGTGTGGTTCCCACCCCCGAGCTAGACGGCCTGGCTGTGCATGGGGTATGGCATTCACCAGTACATTTCCAGTTTGCTCAGCCATTGTTCCCATTGCATCCTCGTCTTCCCAGCCTCCTTTGCTGGGGCCCAGGGAAAGTCTGGCAGCAGATGGCTGGGCACAGCATCAATTAACACTGCTCATTTCCATATGCCATTTGTCTTCCAGGCAGGGTGGCCGTGGGTGAAGCATATGACCGACCGGGATGGCAAGAGCCAAGCAGAAGGCCTCCCTCGAGCTGGAGGGAGAACCAGGCCTCGGATTCAAAGCTGTCTCATGCCACCCATCAGCGGGACAGGATGGCTGCTGGAGAAAGCACACCTCGCAATGCTGATCCCAAGGCAGGGTACCCCTGTTCCGCCTCTTCCTTCTCAGCCGGTGCTGCTCCTGGTACAAAAGAAGGTGGAGAAAGTGGTGGAAAAATGGGAGGCCGGCCCATTTTGGGTGCCCTCCAGATGCATCGGACCATAATTCCCAGTTGGGCTGCCAAACTGGGCTGCACTCACACCTTAAAACTGAAATGGTTCTACATAAGCTGCTTGGCCCTGTTGGTCTTCCCCTCCTCGTGTGCTTTTCACATGCGGTGTTGCCCCTTGCTCTCTTTGAGCTCAGATAATGTGCACAGGGTGCCTCGCTGTTTCACGCGTATTCTCTGCATGAGCCTTTCAACCTGTCATTTGAGCAAGGCCTCTGCTTCCAAATCTTTGGCAAGATTAAGAAGAGTCCCTTTACACCTGTTCTCACTCTCCTTTCTTTCGCTCCCTTTCTGTTTGCTTCACTACAAAACCACAAGCTGGTGCTGCAGAACTTGTACTTCTTACTGTGGTGACTTCCACCATTTCCAGATAATCGTACTTTCCTTGCTTCCCTTCCCCTGCCAAAAAAAGGAATATGAAATCACAGGAGGGCTTCAGAGGAGGATAATCTCGTGTAAAGAAGCCCCAGAGACAAGAAATGCTTTAGGCTACGGTGTCGTGCTATTTTGTATATTTTTGGCCATCCTGGGAATGAAGCCCGTTTAGTGCTCCACCTGAAAGAGTTTGCAAAGACAGGGTGGGCAACCTTTTCTGCAGAACATCAGTCCCTTGGGGGAATGGTCTTTCAGGGGACACGAGCCAGAGTTGGGTGAGGCTGTGCCTGCCCTCCCCCCCCCACCCATTGCTCCCCCTCTCTCACACACGCCCCTTTCAGGGACCCCCTCCTTTCACGCGCTTCCCCCATGGACAGAGGGCTGCCTACAGACAGTCTGTGTGTCTCAGCCTGAAATCAAATCTTAGGCCCTTCTTTCCCCAAAATTGATTTTTCTGCAATCTAGGGGTGGGAGAAGCAGAAGCAGCAAAGAGAAATAGAGGATGACACTAACAATTTGATGATGGCGTGAAGGAGATGCTCCATGAAAGTGAGCTAAGAAGAAATAGCTGTTTGAGTTGGTGAAAAGGGCACGGCGGCTGGGTTCTTCCTCCTCGAGCAGTTGTGGAAAAGGAAACTGAGGAGGTGGTACGGGAGGGATAAGAAGAGGGGGCACTGCCCCCCCCCACCAGGACATGTGCACGTTAAAGTCCATGAAGGAGGCCTAGCGATTGCACAACTAAGACCTTGCCCGGAAGCATCCAAGCAGGACCTGCCTTGAAAGGGAAACATGCGAGCCAGTGCCAGCGGAGGTGCAGCTGAGAGTGTCATGCCTACAGGGTTCTCCTCCAGGATCAGACCTTCTGGGGTGCACCTGCCACCCCACAGGTGTGAAGTCTCTGATCCTGTGAGCCCCTGCATCAGAGCTGGGACTCTTCAAACAGGCACCCCAGGAGGCAGGTGGAAATTCAACAGGGAGCTCTCCTCTTTCCCCCTGCAGCAAGGGTGGAGGCTTGCTGAAGTGGGTCAAGGAACAAACTGGGGCACTTCCCCTTTCCCTGAAAGTTCACACACGCTTTTCTTCCCGTGCAGGTGGTTATGGTCGTACATACTGGGGCTGCTTTGCTTCCCACCTCCTGCTGTAGCTGAAGGCTGCCGGGGCGGCGGGGAGAAGCACGGCTTCCCTGGCTGAGTCCCTTTTGACCCAAAGTGAGAGCTGTCTTGGGCAATGAATCTGACCCTCCCCAGGACTAGAAACTTGCTGCCTTCCGCCTGCCCCAGAGAGAAACAGATAGAAGTAGTGCTTCCCAGGGGAGCATCCGTCTCACCTGCGGCTTTTACCTGCTGCTGGTGGTGTGCATTGTTTTCTTCCTTCCCTCCCTCTTTTAAGAACAGACTTCGCCGGCCCCTTTAAGGGAAGCGGTTGTGCTGCCTGAGAAAGCAGAAACCTGCCTGCAGGCCCAGCCCACCCCTCCCCTCCCCTCCCCTCCCTCTCTCTCTCCCACCCCTTTGCTGATGCTTGTGACATTCAGCAGAGAGGAGATGAACCTCACGGCAGGCGGAGGAGGGAGCCCTCCCCGGCCCGGGCAGGGGGGCTGCTAGCGCGCGGCCGGGCTGAAGGGGTGGGGAGGGGGCTTCCTCCGGCCCCCACAGCCTCCCGAGCCACCGCCCAGGCGCTCCAGGGATGGAGGAGCGCGACGGACCCGCCGCAGCGGGGCTGGATGCGGCTTGCAGGCGCTGAGCAGCCCTTCCTGCAGTCGCTTGGCAGCCCGGGCAGCGCTGGTCCCTGCCCAGCCCAGCCCAGCCCAGCATCCTGAGCCGAGCCGAGGACCGGCCGCGCCCTCGCCCTCTTTTGTCTGCGAGCCGCAGCCGTTCCAAGGAGGGCCGGTGGCGAAGCCCTGGGGGGCCTCGGCAGCCTGGGGGGCCTCGGCAGCCGCAGCGGGTGCCTAGAAGCCGGCCCCGCAGGGCGGGGAGCCTGCGCGCCCGAATCCCGGCGAGGAGCAGCGAGAGGGGAGGTGAGCCTGAACCGGGGCGCGCGGGGAGGACCCGCGGCAGCGGCGCTGCACCTCCCCTCCGGCTTGCGCGGGGAGGGGGCGGCTGGTCGGAGGGCTTTCGCCGAGCGGGGCGAACCAGATGCGTGGGACGGGGTGGGGGTGCGGTCGCGCATCCCTCCCGCTTCCCAAGACAGGGGTGGAAATGGAAGAGGCAGGCGGGGACGAAGGATGCGCTGCGGGGGAGACCTGGACGGCCATCCCGCAGTGCCAGCACCGCTGGGGGAGGCTGCCCGCCCCCCCCGCGGTCGCCGGTGCCGCAAACTTTTTGGCATTCCCGTGGAAGGATAGCGGGGCTCACGTGGGTGCTGGATTTAGGATCGCCCTCTGTGCAGCATGGACTTTGCAGTCAGCTTGCGCCGGCAGGAGGAGGATGGAATCCTCAGCCCTTCTGAGAATTCCATTCTGGTCGCATCGGGAAACTCGGGTGAGTGCGGGGGGGGGGGCCGGGGGGCCAGGGGTGTGTTTCCACTGGCGACAGAAACGGTCCCCTGTTCTGCAGTGAAGCTCACTGTAGGCCCTTCGCCAAGATGCCAGCGCAGAAGGGGTGGAAGGAAAGGTGCTCCCGGATGGCGGCATCGGAGGAGCAGCAGCAGCCGTTGCTCAGAGCCACCTTAAACATCGACCCTGTTGGAGCTAAGCAGGTCTTAGCACCCCCCCCCCCGGGAACCTCAGGCAGCCCCCTTGCATTCCCTAAAGGGAGAAAGGTGGGGGATTCATATATCAAGGTGGTGATTGCTACCCAATCCTGTGCTTGCTTAAGCGACTCCTTGATCTTGGTATGAACTCAGTTCCTCATAAATATGCCCAGGATCAGGCTCTGAATGCTAAACATTTAAGGAAAAATGGGGGAAATATGGCCAGATCTAAAACAACCCTTCCGCTCGGGGGACCATTTCGGTATTATGTTGGGAGTCGGCAAGATTTTACCGGCAAGATGGAGGAGGCCACAAGATTTACAGCAAAGGGGCAAGTTCTGCTCCCGCAGCGCTGGTAGATCAGATTGCAAACAGGCGGTGTGTTTTAATGCGTTTGTCAGCTGAACAGAAATAAAAGCATTCTCGAAACGCAAGCATGTGAGGTTTGAAGGAGCCCTCTGCAACTCCCATGACATTTTTGTCCTTTTATAGCGCATGTATGGACTAAGAAAATGCACGCTGGTGTAGTGTGGATGTTTTGTGCTGAGGTGGGGGAGAGATTCATAGAAGTTGAATTCTGGGGATTGTGGGGTGGGTGGGACAGTGAGGAGAAAGGAAAGGCCCTGCAAGGAAATGGGCAGTCCCTGGATTTGTGGCACGAAGAGGTGCTCTCGCCCCAAGAGACGGTGATTTCATCCCCAAAATGAACCCGGCTGGGATTTTGCTGTACTGCTGCTTGCAGAAGGCATAGGGGGGAGCTGCATTGCTTGGAAATGTAGGTTAAAGGATGGGAAGTGGGCTTGGCCTGTGGTGGGGGGGGGGGAGGTCTATCCTGCCTTAGCTGTCCACCACCAGTGGGAACGGCAGACCAAAAAGCTGAGGAGCCTTCCTCTTGCCCCCTTAAGGCACCCTTCCCCAACCCGTGCCCCCCGGGCCTTTTTGAGCTTCAGTTCCCATCAGCATGGCCAGGAACAATGGGAGTTACGGTCTGGTCTGAGCCGTCTGCAAAGACACCATGTTGGGGAAGGGTTCGGGTTCGGTTTAGTTTGCCTCCATCCAGCAAGCCTGTAGAAAAGGGGCAGGAGGTTGGTTTGCTGAGGGGCCCCGACGACTGTTTGGCTGCTCAGTCAGTTGGATGAGTTGGCATCGGGACCTGCTGATGCTTTGCCTCGAGAGCTGGGTGGAGGGTGGGTGGGTACCTCTGCCGAAGGGGTTGCGGGGAGGCATCTTGGCCCTTGATCTTTTCGGAGTGTTCTGTCCCATACCCCGTTCTACACATGTGTACCCCGACCACTTCAGGCTCTTTAATCCAGTAGCTGCTCTGTCTTCAATTCATGCGAGAGAGAGAGTGTGTTCATGCCTGGGCTATTGATGTTATAGAAATTTAACAACAACAACAGCAATAACAATTCCACCAACCTTTGTGCCATAGCTCTGAGACTGGGCACTTTCCCCCTTTGCTTGTGGAAGGAGCAACTTGGCTGGTGTTTTGTCCTTGAGTCGGATGAAGGAAGGCTCATTTGGCCTGGCTAGGGTTGAATTTGGGGCACTGTGGCTGCAAGTTGTGGGAATTTATTCCATGGATAATTTTTTTTGAGGAAGCCAAAGGGATGGTGGGAATTGGAGGCCAAGGTTGGAGGGTCTCGGCTGCTTCTTCCCCAGCTTGCAGTCCCCCAAACCAACAGCCTGAGAACAAGAACCTGGCAATGGAATGATTTGTGCCGAGCAGGTCCAAGGAACCCCTTGGTTGTTCCAAGTGGGCCAGAAGGCAAGTCTATCAAAGAAGGGATGGGTTACTCTGCTTCCCCTTTGCTAGCAGCTTAGTCTCTATGCCCTCCTCAAGGAAGGGGCTTCTGTTTCTTCATGGAAAGGCCATCCCAACCATTCGGCAGAATGCACTCCTCGCCTCAGGTGGCAGATGCTGGGAGGTGGCAGCAAGGTGTTGGAGGAGAGACCGGCATGGTACGCAACCAACCCTGCACCACCCCAAATTTGCCTGCTCTCCTCAGGTGCAGTGGGCAACGCTGTCCCTCCCATCCTCGGTGCTGGAGCCTCCCACCTGCCCATTCAGCTGTCTCTCTGCAGATGGAAGGGAAGGAGATGCTACCTTGTTTTCTGCCTCAGTCCACAACATTCCCAGGCTGCCCATTCTTGATGTCCAGCATGATAATGCAGTGGTCCATCCCACCTGGACCAGCACACCTGTAGGAAGGCTCTCGCTTTCTTTTTTGAACCAGCTGCTGCGAGACCAACAGCCTGCGTTTCTATGGAGGCTTCTCTGAAGCCGGTATGGAAACCTAGACTACTACCCTCTTAGCAATCCAGCTAAAAAAAGAAAAGCAGGTTGCTTTTAAGCACTGTCTACAGTACTGCTTTCTATATCACTCTAAGCTGTTTTGTCTGTTATTTCAATGAGTTTATCCTCTGATGGTTGTCCTCTCACTAAGCCAAAATATTCTTATTCTGGCTAAAGAGTTCTGTAAAAGATGTAATTGTCCTAAAGGAAGTTATCTCTTCAAGGTATACTGTAGCTGCTACAGTCTGTGAAATTGGAAGCTATGTACTGCGTGATGCTTTGGTGTTCGGGTACAAACATTTAAACACAAGCTGCCTCCACCCCACACTCTTCCCCATAAAGAGGTTTAGCTTCGAGAGACCCTGGTGAGGGATCTGAACTCTGGAGAACCCACACCCCCATGAGCAAGGCCATCTTCAGAGAGCCTCCTTTCAACCATTGAGCAATACCACTGGAGGGAAGCATTCCTGCCTTGCCCCTTTGTTCACTAAGAGCAAGGCTGTTTACTAAGAGCAAGGCGAGCCCAAGAGGTTTTGCCACCTGAAGAAGGGGAGCAAGTGCCTCCCACACCTGCAAATCATGGTGCGTCATCCCCAAGGCTGGCCAAGTTATTTTGTCCCAGAGGCAGTAAATCCCGCAAGTGTCTCTCCCCAGGAGCAAAAATACAACAAGTCTAAATCGGGTAATGAATTCATTTGCTGGCCTTCCCTGACACCCAAGTCAGCGGCTCACTTGATGCCTGTCGGTAGGACCAGCTCTGAGAGCACACACTGGTGGGTTACATGGTCGGTTTACACCAACCTGGTTGGTAAGAATCAAAGCTGAGCAAGACGTCGACCGAGATGCAAAGGGACCATACCCACCTGCTCATGTGACTTACATGGAGCTAGCACAAGCCTTCACAAAAAAATTTGGGTAGGGGCCATGAGCAGAGCCGTCTGTTTGCTTTTCTCCCCAGTTGGTGGAGGAAGAGCTCGACCAGTTGTCCCAGCACACACACACGGCCATTTCTGTCCTGCTCCTTCGGCCCAGAAGCCGAGTCCAGGAAGCAGCAGACATAAGAATGGGGGTGCCGTGCAGATCGAAACATCGAGAACCTGCCGCCGTTGTTCGAGTTCAGCCTCAGGACAGAAAGAAGGCCATAAGAGCTGGACTCCTGTATGCCGAGGAAGTACAGCCCTGAGCTGAGTCGTGAAGGACAAGGTGCCACGTTCGATCCCAGCCCCCTCCAGTGAAAAGGGGACGGGGGCGGCAGAGCTGGAAAACGGGGGAGCCCTTAGACAGCAGCTGCCAGCCAAAGAAGTTCAGGAGTGGGGACGCTCCGGGACTGGGGGCCTGATAGGTCCCAATCTGCCCATGCAGGGTTCTCCAGATGACACACCTCGTTCCCTCAGCCACCACTCAGCCGAAGGTTTCCTGGCTTCTGGGCTGCCTCCCATTCCCAGGACCTCCCCTCAGGCTTAGTTCTGTGCAGTGAATGAGTTAGGACACAGTATGCTAGAGAAAGGCGCTGTCCCTCATGTTTTTGTCCCACTGACTTTGCTGTTATTCCTGCCCACTGCTGGAATGCATCCCTCAAGAGCTTCTCTGGAACTGCTGGAGGCCCTTGGATGGAAAGGAGGTCCACACCCCAGAATACTGGATTGGTTGTCCGACTTGGCGTGTCCCCATTGCGTGCGCTGAGCACGTTCATTTTGGTTCCACTCCTTAGTGCCCTGGTCACCAGCTGGCTTTGGCCAGAGAGAGACTGAAGTGTGGCCAGTCAAGGGTTCGCTTTGCAGTTATTCTTTTGACTCATGGGATGACAGGCAGCCTTCCCAAGGCCTGGTGGCCCCCATTCCTTCTCCCTATCGCCCAATCACCTATACAAGCAGTTAAGGTGCCTCATGGAAAGTATCACCTGCAGAGGAACCTTTGCTGTTGTCTCCAATCCAAGATTGGCGATAACAACCTGAATTCCTCCAGGGGGTGGGGTTTGCAGCCCATGACCCTCCCTCTGGAGGAATCTATGAAGCGCTCACAAGCCAGGTGAGTGGGAAGAGCAGAGGGCTCATTTGGAGGGCAAGATGTGCCAAGCATGAGTGGTGGGGTGGGGAAGGGGATGGGCACCCACCTCTCTGGAGACCCCGCGATTGCTGTGAGCTCGAGTCTGCATGCCTAGGCTTGGAATTGTGCCTGCTGGTTACACGGGTGGACAAATAACCCTCGTGAACCCAAGAGCTTTCAACCAAGATTTGGTTCTTCCAGATTCTGGGGGAAGAATCTGTGTGTGTGTGTGTGTGTGTGTGTGTGTGTGTGTGTGTGTGTGAGAGAGAGAGAGAGAGAGAGAGAGAGAGAGAGAGAGAGAGAGAGAGAGAGAGAATGAGAATACTGCTTGGCTCTAACATCCGCTTCTCCCCGGGTTCTTCTTTGTGCAGGCCGGCAACGATGGCCGAGAAGAGCCTTGACCCCACCTGCGTCTCCATCGCCCTGGAGGACCCTGTGTGCAACTCAGGCTCTCAGGATGCTCCCCTGCTGACCACCCACCTGAAGAAGGTGGAGAACCACATCACGGATGCCCAGAGGTTCTCCCACCTGCCCAAGCGGTCGGCGGTGGACATCGAGTTTGTCGACCTGTCGTACTCCGTCCGCGAGGGTTCGTGGTGGAGGAAGAGAGGTAGGATGGAGGTGCTTGACCTCTGGTCTCTGGCTGGCATTTGTCTGTGCAGGTTCTGGAGGAGAGGGCTGCTTTTGCGCTCCCCTGCCCACACGTAAGACCCCGCGCAGGTGAGCAGCTGCTGAGGGCCTGTGTGCTCTTGTGGTCCGAGGGCTGGCTGGAACTTGGGATCCAGGTGCTCATCCCTGCTAAAGCAAGCACCTCGCTAGGTAGCTCCACGCCGGTCACTGGTTCTTAGCCTAGCCTACCTCACAGGGTGGTTGTGAGGATAAAATGGAGACCGATAAGCAAAGTGGTTCTTTGCAAAATGCAATATTGTGATAGTGCGTACAGGCAAGTGCACGCCAATCACGGGTGTACGGCAGGGGGAGAATGCTGAATTCGCTGGTGCTTCTTTGGGGAAGCATGACCAGAAATACACATCTGGAAAATTATGACTAACGTTTGAACAGAGCTGCGCTCAGCACTGAGTCACGAGAAGGGTGAAGCTCGCTTAGCACCCCATTGCGGCAGGTTGCCTGTGTGAGTCTCTGCCTTCTAGAAAGTGAAATGCATGACTTCCACATTTGGCCAAGTGGTGCAAGGAACCAGATGGATCTGCAACAAAATACTGCAGTGTGAAGCCGAACCCTACCCCCGTTCAGTTCCAGTCTGTCAGCCTCCATTTCCTCTTCCACTCATTTCCCACCGCTCCCTCTCCAACAGTCAGCTAGAATTCCCCTCTTGGGGAGCCCAAGCTGTCCTCACTGGGGACTTCGCAGAAGGCTCCTTTCCCCGGTCCTTCCCTGCAGTTCTTTTGTACTTCTTCAAACACTGAGCATCTCCCAAGCCTGCCGGCATTTCCCTCCCGTGGGTGGATGGTGCTGTTTTTGCAACATTCGCATCAGCAAGCCTGGCCTGACCATCAAAACCAGGAGGGAATGGAATCTTACCTGGAGACCAAGGGCTGGAAGCAGGTTGCTGAGGGCAAGACCTGGCGAAAGCACCGCCATTCACCCCCAGAAATCCCCAGGGAGGGAGGGAGACTTTGTGCAGCATTGACTGGGCTCAGAAAATAGAATAACCCAGATTCAGGGGTTGAGGGTGGGTTGCTGGGTGGACTATGGCTTATCATGTTGCCCGAACCCAAGGGCACCATCAAGCCATGGCTTTGGTGTGCAGAACATGAGAAATGGCACAAGAAGCCGGCAGCATCCCATGAAGGGGCTGATGGGAGATTCAAGGGTTGAAAGATTCAGAGATTCCGGCAAAAGGGAGGACTTCACACAGCGCACAGTTAAACTATGGATTTCACTACCACAAGTAATAACCCCCCACTTGGATGGCTTTAAAAAGGGACTGGAGGAGAGGGCTATCAATGCTACTAGTCCTGATGGCTCTGTGCTACCGCCAATGTCAGAGGCAGTACACACATGTGCCCCAGGTGCTGGCAGCATGGAAGAGAAGGCACCACTGAGCTCACGTCCTGCTTCATGGGCCGTGGTATGAACTCAGTGCTGGGCTAGAAGGATCTCTGTCTGGTCCAGCTGGCCTTTCACAGGCTCTTGTGACTTCTGCTTCTAGGATGGGGCTGCTATCACAGAGGGCACCTTGCTTTGCTGAGTCCCGGCAGTTCTTGCGAAGCATCGAGGCCTTGGAGAGAAGCAAATTATAAGGAGGAAGAATAACAACTGTTTCCTGCCCCAACCTTGATTACTTCTTCTCCCCCCCCCGCCCCCCCTCAGCTCTCCAGGGACCTCCATCCTGTGTAGGCAGCATGGCTTGGTCCTTGCATATAAATCAGAGCTGCAGAAAGCCGTGGGAGGGTTACGCAGGCAGTAGGTGGTGGCCTGCCTTAATTAGCTTTCCTTAATGGGTTGCCAATCACCAGCCCCCAGAAACAGGAGGGGAAACGGAGCCAAAAGGAGCCCGGAATATCTTTGGGTTGGGAAAACAGAAGGCTGTGTGTGTGGGCGGGGGAGGGAGGCGTGGGCTCGCACCTGAGATCCCTCCATGAGGCTGTCAGGCGCTTGCCTCACCTGCACCATGGGGACATCAGGCAACAGGCCTTAGGAAAACCAGTTGTCATCCCCCTGAGATGCGCACAAGGAACAGCGGAAAGCTCCGAACAACGTGGCCCAGCTCAGGTGCTCTTCTGGGCGAGGCGGCTGTTGTTCACTCCGTGGTCAGCCGTGAACGCGCCGTGCCTCTTAAGGAAGGCCTCCTGTGGACTCCTGCACAGCGGTTTGGCGTGTGTGCTTCTCCCCTGCTCTGAAAGAGAGGCGGAGGGCCACCTTGCCTCACCGGCACCCGTGCCGAGTGCTCCCTTGACGCAGTGGTGGGAGGAACGTTCGTCCTCGTCCACCAAGCGAAGAACATCCCGGAGAAACATCTGCACAGGCCTCCTGCCTGGTCCTGCTGGGCCACCAGCGCCACAGTTAGCTTGCTTCCTCATCCTGGGCAACCATGAAGCAGCCAGCAGGCCAATGATGGGTCATCTTCGGCTCTGCAGGCCACAAGGTGTGCAAGCCCACATTCCAGGGCTCTTTGGACAGAGCAGACTTTTTATCCTGTTGCATCAGCTTGGCAGGAGCGAAGAAAAGGGCGGCTGCCACTGCCAGCAGAGGGGCTACATCCATGCCTGCAAAGCCCAAAGGAGTTTTGCTCTGCCTAAGCCAGCCAGTATCCAGTTCAATCCTCCTTGGGATTGACTTGTAAAGTGCTCGAAGGGAGAGCCTTCCTCCACCAGAGTCGCCTATGCACAAATGTTTCTCCTGACCCTAGTCAAGAGGTCTGGGATAGACTCCTGGCACCCCGTCATGCCAAGGGCAACGGAGGTGGTAGAAATAACCTCGCCAGATCTTCCGGGGGGGCCAGAGACAGGGGCATGTCTGCGTTTGTCACAGTAGCTCTTCGTCAGGAGGCTCGGTGGACCCGTCTCTGCTGCGGCTGGTTGGCAGGGTGGGAGGCACTCAGGCCGAGAGAGGCGCTGGCTCGTACAGCCTGCTGGAGACGCTGCCAGTCAGAGCAAACTTGGGGTGCGGGCCCAGGGCTTCCCCAGGAGGCCCTGCCCCATCCCCGGCTGCCCCTCCTTTCCCGCTCCCCCACCTTTCCCCTCATTTTGCAAGGCTGAGGAGCGTTCTAGAGGCTCCGTGCTCGGCTAAAAGAGGACAGCATTTTGGGTGATTTGGCCCCGGCCTTTGCTTCTGCCGATTGTAGCCCCTGAGAACATCTCCAAAATGGAATTTGGCCCCTGGGCTGAAAGCAGGTGGCGTGCGATCGGTTGGGTGGGCCGGCCGGGGTCTGATCCGCGTGGCCACGTTCCTGCAGAACAGCCGCCGCCATAGCTGAGTCAGCAGAAAATGGTTTGTGTGCCGCAGAATTGCACCCTGGTCAACCTCTCTGCTGAGAAGGGAAGGCTGAAGCAACGGGTTGCATCGTGGCACCCCACAGACTTCAGTGGGGCTTTTGTGGGATTAGGATGGTCAGCCCCAGTTTGAACACCTGGGCTTTCCACAAGGAATTGTGGAAGCTGCACTTCAGCAGTGATACGGAGGACACGGCTGTCCAGAGCCAGAGGTCTTTGACTGGTACCCAAATGCCCTGCCATGGCTGGATCCTAGACAACAAGACGCACCCTCTTTGGACGGGGCATGTTTCCAGACAGAGGGTTCCTAGAGCAGCTATTAATGTGAGGGAGAAAGAGAGAGCCAGGGTGGCGTCCTGGGCAGCGGGAACTCAGGAGCCCTGGGTTCTAGTCCTCCCTTGGCCACGGAACTCTCTGAGTGACTGTGAGCCGACTGTGAGCTTTCAGGCTAAGCCTACCCCACAAGGCTGTTGTGAGGATGAATGAAGCGGAGGGGGACTGCGGTGGGGAAACACTGGGGGATGTCAAGTGGAAGACAACTGGGTTCCCACAGGCCTTTGTGAGCACAACATGGGGTGGGGGGTGTGCATGAGGAAACCCTCTTCTGCACACACAGCAGGACGGACCAGCGGGGCAGCCTGAGCTGGCGGTCTGGAAGGAGCGCATGGGGCAATCTCTCCTGGGAGGAGTCCTGGGACGATCAGTTCTCCGCGAGCAATCTGACTTCCCTTGCCCCCTGCCCAGGGGCCCCGCACGCTGCGCTCCACGCGGCGGTTTGGAGCCGGGCTGAGGGGCCGGACTCTGCAGCCCCGAAGGCAGGAGGCATGCGAGGTGCTTCCGGCTGTCCCTGTCCCGCCGGCATGCCTGCGGCTGCGGCTCAAAAAACAAAGCAGTTGATGAGGATAATACCCCGCCCGCCCCCCCGCAGCGAAAGATGTCCTCTGGTGTGCCGGGGCTGCGCTGGGTTCCCAGCTGCTTGAGCGAGAGGCAGGCGGGGTTACTGGCAGTCAATGAACTCGAGTAGCCGCGCAGCGCCGGAGCTGCAGCCGAGCCGGTGGCTCGGAGCTGGTGCAGCACTGCAGCCCGCCACGCGCTCGGGTTTCTCCCGCAAGCACCCACAGCATAGAAGGCCATCTACTGCAAAACCGGCCCAGCGTTTCCCTCTCTTCCTCCCACCCCCCAGTCCTAAAGGGTGATGTGTGTTTTTCTCCCTCGTTCTCTGCCTGTGCCTGCGAGTTGACGGGGCTTTCTGTCCCAGCGCTTGTTTCGATGCTACAACTGAGCCCCAGAATGTCCTTGCCACCCAGGAGCTTAGCCATGCCAAGTCGTGGGGGCAGGAAAGCCCTTTCCTAAGCATGGACAAAGTGGTTTCTGATTGTGCAGAGTCGCTGTGGACCTCTGGGGTCGGGGTTGTAAGGACAGTGGGAAGCTTGAGCCCCAGCACCTATTCGTTTGGAAGGGCTGCTGCTGATAGTTATGCAGAGGCTAGTTACATTGGAAGTGGGGGGACGGGGAAGGTGAGCAGGTGGGAGCAGGGGTCTTTTGCATCACGGAGCTAAGGAAGTCTCACTGTGCAGTTCTGACTTTCCTGGCTCTCTCTGAGGTAGCAACGAGAAATCAAAGAAATAAATAAGTGGTCTCAAACACCCTGCCAATTTCAGACCTCCCGCTTCTCAACATGCAGAGAGCTGCGTCCCTCGACCTTGGTTACGCAAACGTTCAACAACACCCCTTGAAGGGGGTTCTTTCCGCCCACCCCTGCTGACCTCTTAATATTTCAGCATATGGTCATGTCTTGGGTGACCCCCCCCCCCCCCGCCGCATGCTTTAGCAGATGCAGTTGTCAAGGCCAGTTTAGAAACCCAGATTAGTAGGACCGGGAAACAGGTTCCAGGGCAAGAGAGGATCAGATGTACAAAGGAGATCAGATTAGGTGATTTATAAATCCGCCACCCTCCTGAACACTCGGATTGTGCCGGTGGAACAGGTTGGGGCAGGGTGGCAGGGGTGTTTGTGTCAAGTGTTCCTCATAGCTTGGGGCCATGGTTTCTGCAGAGTTCAGCGGTGCCCCAGCCTGCCGGTCAAATGGACTTCTGCTTAGAGGTGTGCCTTGCTCGGGCCTTTACATTTCCAGAGACTTTGTCAGGCTTTGAGGAGGTGTGCTTTTCCAAGCAACCACCAAGAGCAGCGTTCTCCTTTCTGATGCTCCCCAGACGTGCTCGACTGCCATTCCCATCATCCTCAGTCAGCATGATAGGAGATGCAGTCCAACACATCGGAGGAGTGCCCCGTTGTGGAAGGCTGACATGGAGGACAGTTGTGTAACAGAGTGTTTCTTCTCTGGTTACCTCCTGGTGATCTTTATTCACCCCAGTGACCAGGTGAAGGGCTGTAAACAACCTGTTGAAATATATGAATATAAGGAGCATGGGCTGGGACTGACCAAGGGTCCATGTGTTAAGGATTCAGTTTATGCAGCCACTGCCCATGGGAAACCCACACGGAAGACGCGAATGCCGCAGCACCCTTCGGCCCATCCTTCCCAGCAAAGAGAGTGGCGAGAGCAACCTTGCAGGGAGCTGCACTGAACCGAGTTTTCCTTCTTAATATTCTTTCAACATCCTAGTCCTGTGGTTCAATCCTTTGTGCCTCCCAAATACCTTAGAGGTGTTAAAGGTCCCTCTGCCAATATTACCCCCAAGAAGGGCCTGAAAAATTCACTGGGAAGACAGATAGAGTTACAAACATTTGTGCAGAATTTTGCCTAGCTGTCAGCTGCAGAACGGAATATTGAATTCCAAGATCTTGCATTTTAAACATGGTTCATTTTCTATCTGGAGAGAGGTTTCTGTGCTCCCATATTTATTTTATTATATTGGTTACATTTTGGGATGCATTAATAGAAACATCACTTCCAAATCACAAGAAATACTAGTTCCTCTATTCTCCAAACTAGTTAGACCTTACCTGGAATACTGTGTCCAGTTCTGAGCACCAAGATTAAGTAAGATGCAGGTAAATTAGAAAGTGTCCAGCGGAGGGCGACAAAAATGATCCAGGGTTTGGAAACACTGCCCTGTGAGGAGAGATGGAGAGAACTGGGCATGTTCAGCCTTGAGAAGAGAAGACTGAGGGGGGGACATGGTATCCCTCCTTAAGGACCTCAAAAGCTGTCCCAAAGAGGGAGGTCAAGATCTCTTCTCACTGATACCAGATTGTAAGGCATGGAAGAATCAGCTCAGGTTGCAACAGGCCAGATTCAGGCTAGATATCAGGAGAAGTTTCCTCACTGTCAGAGCAATATGGCAATGGAATCAGTTGCCTAGCAAGGTCATGGGTTCTCCCACACTGGAGACACTCAAAAATGAAACTGGATGGTGAACTTGGTGTCCTGCAATAGCAGGATGTTGGACTTGATGGCCTCCTTGGCCCCTTCCACAGGATGTTTTCCTCTTTCACCAAAGAGCCCCTGTGCCGTTTTAATTAGAAGGTTCCTTCTTGTAGCTTCTGATCTGATTGCCTCTTTCTAGTGCTGGAATGGAATGAATTGTGAATGGAACTCTTAATTGATGGCTAATTAGCCAATAACTATACTCCATGGGTGAGGAGGGGGAAGTGTGCTGATTACTGGTTTCCTCCCCTTTTTCTTTATTGTCTTGTGAAATATTACGCTTTCTCTCCATTTTATTTTGCAATTAAAAGGGGAGGGGAATTAAAGGCATTAGTCTTGAAATTCCCTCCCTGGAGGGAACAGGAGCTGAGTAATTAAGGGACAATCAATTAATCCTTAATCCCAAGCTCACTGAACAGAAGCCATCAGTGGGGCCTTGGTAGTAGGCCAGGACAGCAAAACTCTGGGGGGCTGGCAAGAGCCCAGGGCTGCAGGAAGAGGGTCTGCATGTCCCCTTCCCCAGCAGAGTGGCTGGGAGGAGGGTGAGGTCGAAGGCTTCGCTTTCTTCCCAAAATCTTGAGCAAGATCTCTGGATTTGGGGGGTGGGGTGGGGTAGGGTGGGGGGAAGCTTTAAGCTTGCCCAAGTGAGGGTAAAGCTTAACCCTAATCCTGAGCTTCCTACACACCCACCAGCAATCCTGATGAGGATGCACATCTGAGAGATGCCCAGCTGCCAAACTCCCACCCCGTATCTTTTGGAGCCAGGTTTTCAAAGAAATGCAAAGTGACAAAGTAGGGCCAGTACAGAAGCAACTGTGATTTCGTGTCTGTTTTTTGGAGTGGTCACTTATTTAAAATAGGCAGTTGTCCTCGGGGTTCCACAAGAAGTTTGGTGAAATTTTTCAAGGTTGGTTGAGCTGACTTGGGTTGATGAAGGAGAACTAAACCACACAGAGCTCTGGGTCAGGCACAAATGCAGCAGGCCCATGGAAGAGTCCTGTGGAATTGGGAAGTCTGCATGCTGCTCATGCCAACAAAATGTGGCACAGCTTCGGCTTGGCACTCAAGCTTCAACTTAATAGGTATGTTGTCAGAACAGGCAATGGAGATGGATGGTGCTTGTATTTCCCCCACATGTCTTTTTGGGATTCCGTAAGCACATGAATAGGCAGTAACCCTGCACATGCCTGCTAGCAGCTCTGGTGCAGGTGCACCGGGTTTGCACGGCAGGACTGCTTCCCTCCTGGCCCGCTCTCTGTTCCGGAGGACTTCCACGAAGTTCCCCCCATACCTGCCCCAGCCTGCCCCAGATCTCCCCTGATTGGCAGGTCCTCTGGGGAGACAGGTGGCGAGCGACAACCACATGCATCCAGCGTCTTTTGGTGACCAAAAAAGCCCTGCTAATCGGACCCCTAAGCCTCAGTAATGCCCCATGCGATTAGCAGGTGCTAAGCTGAGAGGTTTCCAGGCTTGCAGGGACTCTCGGGGCTGGCACCCACAACCGAGTCCCCGCAGGCTGGAGGGGCAGGTAGGCAGATATGGAGCCGAGGCAGCATGCCCCCCGCCCCCTTCTGCCCACCCCCTCACCTGGGCCAGCGAGGGAGGTGGAGGGCAAGCAGGTGGAGAGAGGAAGGAAGTCTGGGCGGCTCCTCTTAGGGGCAACCTGCTGGAGGTGGGCCTTGGCAGGTGCCCCATCACACCACGCCTCCCCTTGACTCCAGCAAGTGCCACGCCTCCAAAGCCTCGGGGGGACTGTGGGGGCCCCACCTGGTTAGAGAGGAGTCCATGCTGCATCCTGCAAGCTCCCTATCCTTGCACCCTCTGGTTGTTTGGGATTTCAGCTTCCACACACCCCAGCTGGCATGCACGTCTACTTGACTGGAATGCTGGGAGAGAGAGTCCAAAACATCTGGCAGGGCAGCAGTTGGTGAGAAGCAGAGACAGGGTAGGATTGGGGGCTCAGAAATTTCCTGGTTCTCTGAGCTTTGCAGAAGTCCAATATCATTAGTATTTGCATGTTTGCAGAGGCAGAACAGAGGCACGGATGTGCCCAAAATAACTGGGCAAAGAGAGCGCTTTGAACCCCAGCTGTTGGACTCGCTTTCCCCAGGGTGGAAAGAAATTGCGTGGCTTTGGCTCCCTCTAGCGGTGATTCCCAGGATGGCTTTGCTATCATAACCCCTCCCCCCACCCCACCCCACACGCCCACAGTCCACCCCACCACCTAGTGAATCTAGAGGTGGGTCCTTCTAAAACCATTGATGCCAGTTTTTGTCCCCTAAGAATTTGGGGGCAAAATTTACACAGCTTTGTACATGGTTGGATTCCACGAAGCCCCTGCCTTTTTGGTGGGCTGCCACCTCTCCCCGCTCCGTTGCCAGCATCTTTGGGAGCGATTTACCCCAGGGGAAAGGACTTGGAATAAAGGTCTAAACACCTGCTCCCAAAGCAACCCTTTCCCATTCTTCTAAGCAGCCCCAGGGGACTGATCTTAGCGAAGCAAAAACCACAGGAGGTATCATTAAGTGTGCATCATCCATATCTCTCTGGCGTGTGTTTATTCAATTTCCGTGCATGTTCATTTTGGGTGGCTCTTTTCTTCTTTGCCTCCAGTGGGCGTGAATCCAGAGGCAAAACCCCAAACACAGTGACCCTCTGTGGGCAGCCTTTGCCCCTGCCAGCCATGGTGTTCTTCTCAGCAACGGCCTGGGAGGGAATGGCAGGCCCTGCACTGCAACAGTTCGTGTTTACGTGGCTGCCCAGTGGTCTTGGGGAAGAGGGCTTGGCCCTGCGGATTCTTCATCGCTTGGGCCTCTGGCACGGTGTTCGTCCTGCCAGCTTTGGCTGGGGGCCCACTATGTGTCTCTCTGGACAGGAATAATTTGGCCTTCTACCACCTCTGCTCTGGTGGCCTCCAAAGTCATGCACGGCAAAGCATTCTGCATGGGGCGGCCCTTGAAGACTGTGCAGAAGCTGGAGCTTGTACAAATCTGGCAGCTGGATCAATAACTGGGAGCAGAAAGTCTGAGCATGTAACCCAGTGTCCGTCCCCATAGCGGTGCCACGTCCCCTGCCAGGCCCAGGCGGCATCGGGTTGTCCCTTCCTCACTCTCCCTGGCGCTTCCCCAGCTGCTTCTGCATCGCAGTCGCTGCCGGTCCGAAAAACCTGCTTCTTGACAGTCTGCCAGGCTCTGCAGTCCATTTGGGGCAGGAGGATGAGCACTGACCTCAGCTGCCTTCCTGGAACGCGGCAGCCGGCGGGCAAAGCTTGATTCCAGCACGCAGGTTTGGGCAGGATGTTCCAGGAAGCGTCTGGCTGGGCCTGGCCACAGCAGCGGCTGGATGGGGCGCCTGCGGAAGGGAGGCTGAGGCAAGCCCGGGGAACAACGGGGTGGATCGGAGCTGCCCAAGGTGCTGAATTGCATCCACCGAACAGGTTCAGCACTTCGGAGCGCCTCTGAAGCTGAGAAGGAAACCCGGCTTGGGTAAGAATTGGCGGGCTTGCCCTGCGGGGCAAACCCTTCTCCACCCAAAAGTCTTGGGGGTGCCACATTCCTGCAGAGGGTGAGACAAATGCGACAGGGTTTGCTCCATTATTATTCCATTATTCAGTACGATGTTTCCCTGCAGCTAGGCAGAAAGGTGCCACTTCTTTCTGCCAGCATTTTTTTTTTGGTGGCTGTGACTGGCAGCAATTCAACAGGTAATGCTCTGCCCTGGCATGCAGAGGGGATGCAGGCATGGGAGAATGTCAGCATGGGCTGCCAGTTGTTGAAGGCACAGGAACCCAACCAGAAGAGTGTGGGGGAAGCCAACAGAACCCCTAGCAAAGGGGCAAGCATTGCAATTTGCGAATGCTAGAACTGGCTCACTTCATCTCTCTTGCATTTGGGAAGAAAAGGGCTTGTCTCTGGGGTTTAAAAAATCCTCTCCTAGAGAAGTTGGGACTACAAGAATACCTTGAAAAGACGTTTTCTCCATTTGCCAATGTCAAAAAATGCATGTTTTGGAACACTGTTGTCTATTTTTTCATTTATTTTTGTTATTTCCTTCAAGTTAAAACTCATAATACTTGAATCGTCAACATGTGATCATTCAGGTTGCTTGTTAACTCATCTACGTTAAACATGAAGCAAAAATCTGTTGCTTCATTATAAAGTTGGAGAAGAGGTCCCTCACTTGCCTATGCAGCATAAGAGAGGGTCTACCCCTTGTTTTAATATTGCCCTCTGTATATCTGCCAGGCCGTTCTTGCAATTTCCAAATCTTTTTCAGGGGAATTACTGCAATTATTTGTAAGTAAAATGATAGTTTTATAGCTACTGCTTTCCTTTAGCCCTCTTATAAGCTGCACTGTTTTTGTTTCTGCTATTTTAACGGCATCGTTTTAGTGTGATTTTTTTTAAAGTTTACCCGCACATCGTCCCCATGACGTTGGTCGCTGGATGGTCTAAACATAAAATGGATTTTTAAAAACCTGAGCTCTGCAGGACAGGGAATGGGAAGAAGATTTATTTTTTGTATTTTAACTTTATGTTGTGAGCCGCCCCGAGGCTTCGGCGAATGGGGCGGCATAGAAATGGTTTAATAAATAAAATAAATAAATAAAAAGATGGAGCAGGAACTGTGGCAGATCTTTGCAGGAGGTCCGATTCCCGTGACAAAAGCAATGCTCAGGTCAAAGTGCAGCAAACAAAACCAGACCCCAAGGAGATCCTGAAGGCCTGTTCACACCACCCCAAGGACCTCTCCGGAGCTTTGCAGCTGGCTCATCTTTCCTTCCTCTCTCTTTCTGCTCCAGGATACAAGACATTGCTGAAATGTTTGTCAGGAAAATTTTGCCGCCGCGAGCTCATTGGGATCATGGGTCCTTCTGGAGCTGGGAAATCCACTCTCATGAACATCCTGGCTGGGTACCGGTGAGGCAGCACTCCCGTCTCTTTAAAAGGCTGATGTTTGACTAGAGGGGTTTGGGATATTTGCTTGTGTAGTCACCCCTGTTGCCCCACTGATGGGGTGGCTACCATCAAATTCACGTTGCACAATCAACATGCGTGATTTTCCAAGAAGACTGTTTCTGCCCCAAGGAGCTTCCCATCCCAAGCTTCACACAGAGCAGGGGCAAGACAGAGATGGCTCACCGGCACAGACTTAGCTTCAGAGATGAGAACGAAGGGGATGCCCCAAAGGGCCTCGCGGGGAGGAAGGCTTTGAGGAGAGAAATGCGTGCATTCTAGAAAGGACCTCCAGGGCCAGCAAGAGAGAGGAGACACATTTGCGGGAGACCCGTGGGTGGCGCATGATGTCCGTGCTGGAGGGTTTGGGCTGGGGCAGATCTGGAACGAGGCCCGGGCGCCAGATACACATCCTTCCCTGTTTGGCTTTGATGGCTGAGAGGCAGTGGCTTGGCCCAGCTGGACAGGTGGAAGGAGAGGACGCCAGGCACCATCTGCGATGTGCTTTGCAAAGCAGGCAAACGGCCTGCTCAGCCTGAGCTGCTTTGTTCTTGCAGGGAGACGGGCATGAAGGGGCAGATCCTTGTGAACGGGCGGCAGAGAGAGCTGCGCACTTTCCGGAAGATGTCTTGCTACATCATGCAGGACGACATGCTGTTGCCGCACCTCACTGTGCGCGAGGCCATGATGGTGAGTGGCGCTGGGGTGGGATGCAGGCCGGAGGGGGGGACGGGGTGTGCCAGGTCTAGCAGGAAGGGGCCCAGCTTGCTCCCAGAGGAGGGTTTCCATGGGCCATCGCCCCACGCCAGTCACGGACTCCTACCAGGGGACGACAGTCTCTTCGCTTGGTAACCCACCCACTCTTCTAGGCTTTTTCTAACCCCAAAAGCCCATTGAGGAGGGAGAGACAGAATAAGAGCATAAGAAGAATCCTTCTAGATCTGACCAGGGGTCTGTCTAGATCAGCATTCCCCTTACACGGTGGCCAGCCCATGGGACACAACAGCAGTGTGCTCCCATCCAGTTCCCCAGCAACCAGTGTCCCTCAGCAGGGTGTCTCTGACACTAGAGTAAACATGTGGCCACCAGGACTAGTAGCCACTGACGGATTTCCCTTCCATGGGAACAGGACAACAAGGCAAGCCAGAATAGAGGCTGACTGTGTGTTATCGTGCCATGCAGACCCAGCCATGCTGACAACCCATGAACAACCGCAAATCATAGAATCGGGTTGGAAGGGGCGAGAAGTCCCTCAGGTCCAACCCTCAGCTGTTGCAGGACAATAAGTTGCACCATCCCATTCAGATGACTGCCTGGACAGCTGTTGAATGCCCCTAGTGTGGGAGAGCCCATAACATCTCCGGGCAGCTGGCTCCACTGTCATATTGCTCTGACAGGGAGGAAATACTTCCTGGTATCCAGTCCAAATCTGGTTTCTTTTAACTTAAGGCCATTGTTCTGTGGTCAAAGGGAACCTGCAGTCTGTCGTTTGCTCATAAACTGTGGGTTGTGAGCACAGCTGGGTTCACACAGCACAAATCCACAGGCCGACCAAAATCCACACTCTAATCTGTACTCTGGCTTGTGTTGTGTGAAGCAGGCCAATATCTTTTGACTGATAATGCTGCAACTTCTCCATCCAGAAGTTCTCCCCAGAGCTGAGCTACATACAGAGAATTCTGCCATTTCCAAGAGACTAAAAATGAACACATCTTCATTCATGTGCTGGATGCAGGACTGGAGAGTCAGCTTCTGAAGGTTAATATTTGCTCTCTCCCACTCAGGTTTCTGCCAACTTGAAGCTGAATGAGAAGCAGGAGGTGAAGAAAGAGCTGGTAAGTTAGTTCACCTGCTAGAATTGTAGGGGAGGGGAAGCTTATTCCTCCCACACCCCCAGCATCCCCTGATCCAAAAGGAACAGAAAACAGAGTCTGATAATGCCCCATTTTAATTTAATTTTCCCCAATTGTATTTGAAAAGTCCCCCTCCCCCACCAACCATGAAGTCACTTCTGGTTGTCCATAGCTGCTGACCTGATAGAAATTTGAGAAGGAGGAAAGAAAGGACTCTGCACAGGAAAGCTTGCCCCCCCCCAGTTTTGTTGCCCCCCATTTTTTTTAAACAAACAAACAAACAGTGCTACAGAGAGTGTGTGAATTTGTGATCTGTGCGAATTTGGTCTGCATGATGTGCTGGTGGGAATAGCGCTAGAAGGACACTGTTTTGGCTTCCGGTGGATGGAGATCGTGCCGCTTGGGTAAATTAGCCCATTGCACAAATCATGCAGTTTGCATGGATTGCCTCAGCACTGCGTGTTCAAATGCAAATTAGGTGGCCCATCTTAGAGGCAGAAGGCTGCAAAAATCAAACCCAAGCCCTCACACACAACTTGACCCACACTGACCGGGAGCGACCGGGAAATCCATGGAGCCCCAAAACTGGCACAGGGCCCTTTCTCTGCCCCGCTGTCCCCTACCTTGTGCTCAGTTGTTCTCCCGTGCTGAAGAGCTGAAATATCTCTCCTGTGTCCTTGTTACTGGCAGAGAGAGCGTTAAACTCGGTTGTGCTGCTGTTCTAGCCCCACCCCTTTGCTGTTGGCCATGCCCACTTCTCCCCAAGGGAGTCCCCCCCCCCCCAAGTTTGCACATGCCTGCTTTCACCATGAAATCAGAGTGGTGCTCATCCAGCCAAGGTGACCTGAGCACGTGTGCCTGCTTTCTACCTGTTTCAGGTGAATGAGATACTGACCGCCCTGAGTCTTCTGGAATGTTCCTACACCCGCACCATGTCCCTGTCTGGAGGACAGCGCAAACGCCTCGCCATTGCTCTGGAGCTGGTCAACAACCCCCCAGTCATGTTTTTTGATGAACCCACCAGGTAGAAGCACACCTTTCCGAGCCTCTTTCTGCTCCCAGTGTACACCTGGGGGAGGGCACATGATCCAGGCACTGCTCTTGCCGTATGGGTGGAGAGGAGATCCCATGAATCTCTTTGCATCTCACAGAACACTGGAGGTTAGTCCTGGAGGAAGGGGCGGGACGCAGTGTCAGGATCAGGCCCCTCCCATGTGGGAAGGTCACTGCGAAGGTATCAGAGGGCCGGGGGAGCAGGTCCGAGGACAGGAGGCCGACGATGTTCTGAGAGCCATTGCGTTGTTCAAGGAAGGTGCTGTTCAGATCCAGGATCAGCCCATGTGAGAGTCAAGCATTCAGGCCAGGTGGTGGAAGGCAGGTAAGCGGAAAAGGAAGGAGCGAGCCAACGGGGGATGGGGACAAACCTCAGAGCAAAAGGCAGGGAGCTCCCAGGACCGAAGAGAGCTGACTGTTTGGGGCTGCCCAGGGGCAGCTCTGGTAGGACGGGAGTTGGAGGCTGGCACGGAGAGGCAGCCACCGAGAGGAAGCGGAGCAGGAGCTCTGGGTGGCCAAGGCAGTGAGAAGCATATGCCGGATTTAGCAGCTGGGGTTCAAGGGCCGCGGGGAGGCAAGAACGCATCCAGGAGAAGGGGAGAGCAAGCAGCGGAGAACCCTTTCTGAGGGTGGAGAAGCAGCTGTGCAACGAGAGTGGTAGGCGCCCAGTCATGCATCCCATCCCGCCACACCAGAGTGAGGGGGCGAGGAAAGCCAGTTTGCAGAATCAGCAGAAAAGCGAAGGCAGCTGGCCGAAACCGGAGAAGCAACACCCAGTGCTCTGCACTCTCCCACTGCTGCCCTCGCAGACCCCGGCATTCACCCCATCTCTCTTCCTGCCCCCCCCCCCCGCAGCGGCCTGGACAGTGCTTCCTGCTTCCAGGTGGTCTCCCTGCTGAAGTCCCTGGCTCAGGGCGGGCGCACCATCATCTGCACCATCCACCAGCCCAGTGCGAAACTCTTCGAAAAGTTTGACAAGGTGAGGGCTTCCGGAGGCCTCCGTCCGGGGGAGCAGCTTCCTCCTGCCATGCTGGCCGGGATCAGTGGTCATCGCAGTCCAGGACACCTGGACGGGCAGCCAGTCGGGAAAGGCCCCTGGGCGGGAGTAGCGGACTCTCCATTGCACTCCCTGCGTGGGAGCTTCCCCAGCGTGGCCTGGAGAGCAACCTGGGTGGCTCCGAGATGCCTCTTTCATGACGGGCCCTCCTCAGAAACGAGGCCTGAGACTCGTGCCTGTGCTCATGCTCTTTCTCCCCCCACCCCACTCCCCTTTCAGCTTTACATCCTGAGCCAAGGGCAGTGCATCTTCAAGGGAGCGGTACCCAACCTCATCCCGTACCTAAAGGGGCTGGGCCTGCATTGCCCCACCTACCACAACCCAGCCGATTTCAGTAAGTGCTGCCAGCTTAAAATGAGGATCGGTTCGTAGGCCAATCGATTTGTGGATTTTTGTGCTAATGCATCAGTGTTGAACCTCCACTCAGGGCCCCCAGAAGCCGACGCCCCTTCCCCTGGCCCCGCCTCCTTTCCCCCAACAACCCGTTCTCTGGCGGATCCTGGCTTTTGCAAGCTCCCCTCTGCCATTCCAGAGGCTGGAACGCCTCTCCCAAGGCTGAGATGCTGGCCGTACAAGCTGGCTGGGGGGCACTGTTTGTATGAGAGCACCTGAGAGCTTCTACCATTCCATCTTTAAAATCTGCTTAACGTCATTTAAAATCAATGCCATAAAATGGATTCTCCAAAACGGAATTCATTTCCCAGCCTGAGGAAGGTGCAACACGCTTTCCGTGATGGTTCTTAACCAATATTGTGTGTCTAGAAATGTCAGTGTTACATGGCAACAGGGTGCTGTGGGGAGCTTGGGTGCTCCTGGCTCACTCACCCGCATTGCCTGCTCCCTTGCAGTTATCGAAGTCGCCTCGGGCGAGTACGGCGACCTTAACCCGCTGCTGTTCCAGGCGGTCCAGAATGGGCTTTGCGCCATGGTGGAGAAGAAGAGCAGTCCGGACAAAAGGGACGCTTCTTGCCAGGAGCACTGCGGGCCGGTGAGTGGGACAGCCGAGCAAGCCCAGCCGACGGTCTTGCAACTGGAAGATCAAAGGCATTTGGGGCCTATGGTCCTCGCAAGGTGCCATCCCTCATTTTTCTCCCCAGAATGGGGCTCCACCTTTGGCCACAAAATGGCCTCTTTTTCAGATGCAAAGACCCCAGGGAGGTGTGCCCAGTCGTCCTTCTCTCTGTTTTGGGGTTCTGCTTCAGGTCCCAGCCAGCCGTGGCCCTTCCCACAATCCGTGCTTCCATTTTTCATTCCCTCGCCAGAGGCACCTCCTGCTGCCCTGGCAAAACCCCATCTGCTTTCCTTAGCACGGAGCTGGTCCAGCCTTCAGGGGGCTGTTCGGGAGCCTCCTCTTCTCGAGTTGCTTCTGCAAGTCTTGGGGGCCCCTCACGGCTGCTGAAACTCTCTTCTCGTGCATTGGCAGTGCCACGTTGGTTCCATGCAGATAGGTGCTGGGAGAACAGACTTTGCCTCGAGCATACAGGATTCCAACATCCTTCGCATCTTCACTTACACTTTCTGCAGATCTCCTTCTATTTCAATTTGACAGATGGGCAAAATAAAGGTTTAGAAAAAAAAATAATTTAAAGATACATTTTAAGAACCGGGATTGTTAACGGCTTTCCTAACTTCCCTTTCTCTTTCTTTCTGTCTGGCCATGTGCCCTCGTCCCCAGGATATGGATCACATCGAAAGCCATACGTTTGCAACCAGCACCCTGACCCAGTTCTGCATTCTCTTCAAGAGGACCTTCCTTTCCATCCTGAGAGACACGGTGAGGTGCAGGGCGGGCGCATACCCGAAGAGGCTGGGGAGCTTGGCTGGGCTGCTGGGGATGATTGGCTGGAAGCCCTCCCCACACGGGCATTGCTAGGCATGCAAAAGAGTCAGAGCAGGCCTGTAGGATATGAGTCTGCATAAAATCTGCATATATTCACTTATTTCTATACGTAAAAATCAGAAATGTTTACTGGGATGCATTTAAATTTCCCAGAAGGTTCGCCACTCAATTCCTCATGCGAAGTGTCTGAGATAAATCCATCCCTCAAATAATTTGCACCCCAACCCAGGACACCCTGAAGCAGCCTATTTTTAAGCTTCGCTGCCATGCCTGGGTTATCTGAGGGCAGTGACAGCATGTAGAAAGGGGAGATTAACCCTTTGCTCCCCCAGTGCAACCCTGCTTGAGAATTGCCCCCTGTGCCAATGGGCACTTGGGGCTATTTCAAGAAATTTGGGGCAGGAGCCTTATAGATCCAGGTTGGGCTGCATCTCTGCCTTCCCAGGTCCTTGGGACCAAGGTGCAGCCCGAGCTCTGATTAAGAAGCCTCCCTTGAGGTATTCCAGGATCAGGCCTAAGGGGGAAAGGAGTGCTCAGGATGAAACCAGCTTAGCCCACTCTTGGCTGACTGGCAGTGCCTTGTCCAGTGGTGGTGGTGGTGAGAAAGATGGCAGTGCCCATCTTCCACACCACCACCTACAGGGCCCTCTCTGGGCCTTGGAGGGCCCTTGGGCAAAATACGCTCGATGGTCCCCGACCAGGTGTTCTCGCTGCTCGCCCTCTTTCTCCTCCTGGCTCCCTCTTGCTCGCGTGGTAGGCAAGGAAGCAGGACGTGCTTGGTGCTTCCCACTGCACCTCCTCATCTCTCGGCCAGAGCAAGAAGCTGGTGAACAAGCAGGTTGCACATGAAGGAAGAGGAACACGGCCAGGGTCTCCATGGAAAATTTGGTCTAGAGTGGAGAGGGCCTTCCTCTGAAGGGAGGCTTGTGCAGGACAGTAAGCCTGAACATGCCATCCTTCTCCTTGCCCAGGTGCTCACCCACCTGCGGTTCATGTCACACATCTGCATCGGGGTCTTGATCGGCCTGCTCTACCTGCACATCGGCAATGACGCCGCCAAGGTCTTCAACAACACCGGCTTCCTCTTCTTCTCCATGCTGTTCCTCATGTTCGCTGCTCTGATGCCCACCGTCCTCACGTGTAAGTCCAGCCCCCCCATCCCTCATTTTAGCAAAGGGGGCTACAGTGATACCAGAAGCTGGCTTGTTGCTCCACTGGGGTTCAGCAGGTCGGGCATCCACATCCAAAGGAGGTGGGGGAGAAATTCCTACGTCCTCATAGCTCCATGCTTCCAGCTGCTGCACTGGAGTCAACAAAAGACCCCAGAGAGATCTAAGCTTGGGGCAGAAAGTACAGCTTGAATTTTGGAAGGATATTGTGGGTGCTCTCATGACGTGGCTGCTGTGGAGGGAGGGGTCACAAAATACCCATTTCCTATAAGATGAACCGGTAAAATGAAACAGAAAGAAACTTAAGAACTTGTGCACAAGGTAGAGGTGGAGTCTGAACTCTAAAGCTCTTCTTGGGTACTTGGTTGTACAAGCAGGTAGAGGCAAAATCTTAAATGGTACTGGAAAATGCATCTTTATCACCAATTGCAATTCAATGGGCATTTTACGATTTTGAAAAGACTATTGAATAATTGAATTATTATTATTGAATCATTGTTATTGAATAATTATGTATATTCCACACCACTTTAAGGATCTTCTCCCTCAGTAGCACCTGTTTATTTTCTCACCCAAACACCTATTTTCTCTCCCTGCAAAAGCCGTAGGCAAATCGCACGATGAACTGGCAAGCCACGGTTGCTCCTGCAGGGCAGCCGGAGAGCAAGGCCTTTGCTAGATAAGGCTGCTAACCTGCTCCGGTTATTTTTGGTCCTGGTGCAGAACTGAGACGGGCTGTCTGCAAAGAGCCCTTCCTTTCTGCCCTACAACCTCTCGGTCCCCTTGTGGGGTGGCAGAGAAGTGCAGCTACACTTGCGGGGCTGAAAAAAATACTGTGTTTCCCACCCTGTAGCCCCAATCCCACCACCAAAAAAGGGGGAGGGAGGGAAACACGGGGAAAAAACCAAAACAAAACTCTGAAAAGGCTCAAAATTAGGAGCAAAACTAGAAGGCCAGGTTGCTCTCTTGAATACTCCTAAGCGGCCACGAGTGAGCAATGATGGGTCCACAGAACAGCTCGGAGGTGGCGGCAGGCAGAGGAATCCTTTCCGTGGGCACTCCCTGAAGGCTGGAATGGGGGCCGGGCCCTGTGCCGCGTGGTGCCACGTCTTCCACTGCTCTGCCACGGCAATGCCCACCGTGCTCTGCCCCTTTCCTTGCAGTCCCCCTGGAAATGTCCGTGTTCCTGCGAGAGCATCTCAACTACTGGTACAGCCTGAAGGCCTACTTCCTGGCCAAAACCATGGCAGACGTTCCTTTCCAGGTGAGGTTCTTGCTGTGCTTGCTCTGCATTCACGTCCAGGCTCACCGCGTTTTCCCCTCGATATTTTCCTGTGTTTCTAATAGCCACATAGTGGGCAGAAATTCAACAGGTGCAGTTTCTCCCGGGGGAATGGCAAAATGTTCCTTGGGTCCCACCTGCCTCCCTTCATCACCTCCCCTAACTCCTTTCCTGTACCTGGGGACATATTTGTTTAAAATATGTATACACTGCCCTTTGTTACCCCATCAAGAACAAAGAAAAGCAACCAAGCTAGAAATTAAAATTCACAGATGCTTCTGAACACAGATAAGCTTTCAGCAGATGCCTGAACACCAGCAGAGATGGGGCAAGGGACAAAGGATTCCAGAGGCAGGGGCCACAACTAAAAAGGCCCCCCTTAGTTGGCATCTGACGTTCTTCTACAGGTGACCTGATGACAAGGAAGGCCCTGACTTGCTGCCCAGAATGATAGGGGTGAAGGTGCTCCTTCGGGTTAGCTGGTCTGAAGAGGCTTAGCACCTTGTACGTCCAGAACATCTCCTTGAATATGGTCCAGTATTATGCTGACAGTTCTTTGACCAGAAGGATCACATGTTCATGGCAAGATCTCCCATCCAGTAAACCACGTGCAAGCGCCACACTTTCTGGGCTGGTCTCAAGCCGTGGAGGTCTTCCACGGGAATAATGGTCCATTCTGGGTTTTGCTCTGGACTGTCCAGGAGCTGAACCTAGCGTGGGCCTCAGGTTCTGCACCATGAACAGCTCCTTGAATGCAAGGCTCAGAGGAGAATCCATGGTGGAGAAGCAGCCCTGTGGAAGATGGGGCCATGAGTCGAAGACCCGCGTAGAACATACCGCAGTAACCCAATACGCAGGTTTTCAACATATCGCTTTGATCAGACTATCAATTTTATGGGTTGGGAAGAGACACCTTCCACTTAAACAGAATCATTTGTTTATTTTATTATATTCGAGGTTGGGGATTAGGAAGTTAGATTTATTAATGTTATTAAATTTCTATCCCTCCTTTCTCCCGTGGCTGCAAGAGGTTCCCAGGGGTCTCTCCTCCAAGCTCAGGCCAGCCCCGGCCTTGCTGAGCTTCAATGTGGGGGGCGCCTTGTGTGCCTTCAGGCCATCCTCTGGCGCTGATCTGTTGCCTTCTGCTTCCCCCAGGTGATTTGCCCCATCACCTATTGCAGTATTGTCTACTGGATGACAGGACAGCCCCCTGAAGCCACCCGCTTCCTGCTTTTCTCTGCCCTGGCCACCTCCACAGCCCTGGTGGCCCAGTCTCTGGGGCTGGTGATAGGGGCAGCATCCACCTCCTTGCAGGTAAGTAGGAGAGAAGCTGTTCTGGGGAATAGGAACACCAGACCTGGCTTGCTGGAACCAGGCAAGATCCATCCAACCCAGCATTCTGTTTCCAGCAGCGGACAGCGGGAGCCCTCTGGGTGCACAGAGGAAGCAAAAGAAGGCCGACTTCCTTCCTTCAAATAGCTTGACTGAAATGTTGCATCCAATTCGACTACTGCACGTTAGAAATAAACCATTCAAAAACTTAGCATGTCCAAATCTTAGCTTAGCTTACTCATTGTAGATAATAAATCTTTCTGGGTTTTGTGCGGCCAGCAGGTCAAAATGGCCAAACAGATCTGATACATGAGAGAATGGAATGGACGCCTTTGTTCCCACTGGTCACTTCCATAAATAATATTTACATTCCTCCATTAAATGCCCTTTTCAGAAACATTTGGCTCTGGATTTTCTTGATCTTGAAATCCTATTCAATAAGGTGTGCTTTCAGAGCATGCCTTCTCTAGCTTCCCAAGGTATGGGAGTATATACCCCATTGTCCCCTGCTAGGCTGCAGGTTTGTAGTCCAACACACAGGGGGCGGGCAGGCCGTGAAAAGCCAGAACTTAAACTTTCGTACTGTGGCATTGAAACTCTCTCTCTGCATTTGCCTCCCAGGTGGCCACTTTTGTGGGTCCCGTCACCGCCATCCCAGTCCTGCTTTTCTCTGGCTTCTTCGTCAGCTTCAAGACCATCCCGACCTACCTACAGTGGAGCTCCTACGTCTCTTACGTCAGGTGGGACCTCTCGCTCACCAAGTGTCCACTGGACCTCTGCCTCCCAATACCTCCCAACGATTTCTGGGATGCTGGAAAGAGCAAAGCAGTGGTAATTTGGAACTGCGGGGCTCCCTTAATGTCCACACCTGTTCCCATGCAAAATACGCAGCCCTATATACATCTAAGGGGATGCAGGTGACGCAGTGGTTTAAACCGCTGTGCTGCTGGGCTAGTTGATCCAAAGGTCGCCGGTTCGAGTCTGCACAACGGGGTGAGCTCCTGTTGCTCCGTCTCAGCTCCTGCCAACCTTGCAGTTCGAAAGCGTGCAAATGCAAGTAGGTAAAAAGGTGCCACTTCGGTGGGCAGGTAACAGCGTGCCGTGCACTTCAGTGTTCAGTCACGCCGGCCACACAGCCACGGAGACCATCTGCGGACAAACGCTGGCTCCCTCGGCCAGGAAACGGAGATGAGCACCACCCCCGAGAGTCAGGCATGACTGGACGTAACGTCAAGGGGAAACCTTTACCTTTTATATACATCTATGGTAGGACTTCTGCAAAACTAACAGGTTTTAGTGAATGCTTCAAGGCCAAGCCATCCTAAACACTATTACTACCATCATGCAAATATGGAATCATGGGATAGTAGAGTTGGAAAGGGTTGATGAACCCACTGAGTTCAACCTTGGGTTGACTCTGGGTTCAAGCATCCCTTACAGATGTCTGCCCAGCTGCATCTTGTTGTCTCCAGGATGGGAGAGCCCATGGCCAAGGCATTGTTGCATTGCTCTAGCAGTCAGATTTTTCTCGGTGTCCAGCCAGGATCCAACTTCCTGGAACTTGAGCTGGTTATTCTGGGGTGATCAAGAAGAGATTCTGTCCCTCCTTTTTGTGAAGGTCTTTCCAATACTCAAAGAGGGCTATCCTAGCTCCCCTCAGTCTTCCCTTCCAAAGGCTAAACATGCCCAGTTCTTTTGGTTTCCCTTCACAGGGGCTTCTTTCCAGTCCCCTGACCATCTTCGTTGCTGGGAAAACCAAAAAAAATTAAATAAATAGAATGTTAGCTGGCACTGCAAAGACTGCAGCTAAGCTCAGAAGGGTTCAAGGAACTGAGTCTGAAAGGGGATTGCAGAAATTAACGAAGGAGGTGCCATCTGTTAAGGGCTATTTGGCCATTGCGGCCAACTGGGCCTCCAGAGCATCCCTTGGGTCACCAACATGGGTCAGGGAAGAGGGCAGCCATGGGAGTGCCCTGTCTATTCCCTTCAGCCACCCCAAGCAACTCACAGCATTGGGCAAGTGCTGGGGCTCCTTGATTAGAAGGCCTTTGATCTGAGCCGGCATTAGGGCTCTTCCTTGGAAGCACAGAGGTGCACAAAGATCCCAGATGTGCCTTTCATGACTAATCGGAGCATGTTCAGGCCACGGTTAATATCTGGCACTGCCCAGACGCCAGTGGGAACCGTGGCCCGTGCATCAGGAAGCTGGCAGTCCACATTGCAGCTGGAAGCACAGAGCCGCACTGCCGTCTGGAACGGAGGAGGTGGGCTGGAGCACGTGGAAGCGAGCTCCATGCAGCTGCCCCGATCCGAACTCCAGCGTGTTCACCTCTTTCTAAGGTTCCCTCCAGGGCTCCACTGTGTCCTCGGTGGCTTGGTTCTGCCTCAGAATGAAGTCTCCCGAAGGGTGTTCTGCAGGACTTGGCTGCTCTGCTAACAGTCTCTCTGTGTGTCGACTCAGGTACGGTTTTGAAGGCGTCATCCTGACCATCTACTCCTTGGAGCGAGGCGAGCTGGAGTGCAAGGTGCCCGACTGCCCATTCAAGGATCCCATCAAGATTCTCAAGGAGCTGGACGTGGAAGAAGCCAAGCTCTACCTTGATTTTATTGTCCTGGGGATTTTCTTCCTGATCCTCCGACTGCTGGCCTACCTTGCCCTCAAGTACAAGGTGAAGTCGGAAAGATAAAAGGGACCCCTGGGGCGACCCCGATGCCCGTTGGCAGACACTGTCGGCTGTGCCAGGACCATTCCTCGGCGGACATAAACTCCGTGGGTCCACGGGTCAACGAGGGAGGTGTCCAGTAGCTGGTGGACAGAGTCAGCACAGTCGAGAAGGGTTGATGAGACATCTCGGAACTGTTTTAACCTTTCCAAGCATCCTCGTCATTGCAAAATGGCCTCTCTGCTCTCTTTTTGTATAATTCCGGAATGTGTCAAATGCTCTGCCTGGAGCTGTTCTTGTCGGAGGGAACTTGTCCTCGTTCGCCGCTTGGCTCCCTGCTCCACGGAGCAAATCTCTGAGGAGCAAGGCGGCCTGGCCTGTGACGAAGCTGGAACGTGGGCAGGACGCCCGATCCGTTTGGGCAGGGCCCGGGGTGGGTGGGAAAGCGGGGACTGAGTGGGGACGGACAAGGTGATTACGGCAGGCAAAAAGGACCACTGCAAAGCACAGTTTTGTAGCACTATTATTTTCCGTGCCGTTTTGACTCGCTCGCTTGCGGACATAACTGTAGCATGTGTATCAATATTAAGAAACTGGAAAAACTATTAGGAGTGTGTGCTGCGCAAGGCTTTAAATGTTTACCGTAACCATAGCTATGGGAACTTTTCTATTTTCCCTCTCCCCACCCCCACCCCCATCCCAGTTATTTGTGTGGTTCTTTAGGAGAAACCAAATGCTAATCTGTGAGTATTTTTTGTTTGTTGTCGTTGTTGAGAAGGTTGCAGGCAGGACTAGAAGCACCAGACAGAAAGATCAGCCCTGAAATTAATCTGTAGGGATAGCAGGCCTTCCCCATAGGACAGGAAGGGCTTTAAACTTCCTCGTGGCGCTTGGAAAACCTGCTGTATGTGTTAGAAACCCTGCAGCTTCTGTTTGGTCAGAGATAATTCAGAGGGTTGCATTTATTCCATGATCTTGTTGGAGTGCAGAATGTTGCGTCAAGCCCAGAATTTAGTTCCTGGAGAACTTCACATTTCAGCTGTGTTTCTGCACATGTGAGAAGGGGCTGAAATGTGGGGCAAATGTTCCACACAGTCTTTTGAACCCGCTCTGTGATGATCAAAGGAAAGCATTTTAAAAAGCGAAAACTGCAGAACAAATTATGCAAAGCAAGCAAATATGCAAATTGAGCAAGGGTACAGTACTGTCCGGAAACTGCCGAAATCAACTTTTACTTGGTGATGAATTGCATGCAGTGCCCCAAAGAACTCAGCGGATCGTATTTCTGAGGAGGCGAGCGTGGGACAGGCGTGTGCAAAGCCTGCCTGTGCTTTGAGGCAGGAGGGAAGCGAGAGAGAGGAGGACCACTAGAGTCGAAGTGTGTCTGTTGCACACTTCGTGTCCCCCCGTTCTTCCCATCAATTGGGTTGGCAGGTTTTGAAGCACTGGGAAATCTGTATGAGATAAGTAAGCATACCTGCCATGAACACGGCAGCCCTGCGTGCCACTTTACCCTCACTAAGAAAAGCCATCGGACTTTGGTAGGAGGAGAGGGACTGGTCCAGAGCTCTGGCGTATCCTCCGTTCCTGTTGGCTTCGCACATTCGCTATGAAGATGCCAACCAGCAGCTGCAGTCCGTCACTCTCCTTTTACTGAGGTGCCATCTTTGAATACTAAGACAATCCACAGCATGCTATTATTACCCCTCTCCTTTGCGGCCTTCTTAATCCTCTCTCTGGTATTTAAAAATTTGCAGGTGCGTTGAACAATCCTCCTTTTCCTGCACCAGCCTTAGCAGGACCCTTTCAGGAAGTAGGCTGGCTGGTTTCCATTTACGGGTGGAAGGTGATATCTGAACTCAGGTTCTTGGCTACCATGCCAGCAAAATCTGCTGGTGATCTTAGGACTGTTTGCTCCTTTCCAGAGCCCGGTGCTCAGAGCCTGGATTAAACACGTTTGCAGCTTTACCAGCTTCTCCCACCCTGCCGCGTCTTCTGTCCCTGGGCATCTGCTACAGACAAGCAGCAATTCAAGAGAATCCATTGTTATCATGGCACCTGCTTTACATTCCTTATCCTAAACCTTCCTTCCTGTGAGGGGCTCTGTTGGTGACATATAGGCATGTGAGGGGGTGTTGCGCAGAGGTGGGTTGAGACCTGTTTTCCCCTGCAGATGAGGGCAGGACGCGGTCCAGTGGAGCAAAGCTCAGGGAACCAAGATTCAAGGTGGATGCCGGGAAGCGCTTCCTGACAGTCAGGACCCTGAGGGTGTGGGTTGGGCTCCCACGGGAGGTGGTGGAGGCCCCATCGGTGAGGGTGTTCAAGGATAGGCTGGATGCGCACATGGTGGGCATGTCGTGAGCGGAGCCGGCCGGAGCCGGGGGTCAGACTAAATGGCCCGGGAGGCCCCTTCTGACTTGTTCTGTTTCTATGTAAGGAAGAAGGATAAAGTTGACATTCCTGTGAGATATTAAGAGCATTCGGTGGTGCAGATGGGTCATTCTCGGGACTAGCAGGGTGTGCTCTTTGGAGGGCAATGTATGTGGCTTCACTTGTCCCAAAATGTGCAGGAATTTGGAGCTTTGCTCACTCGTTTGGCTGTGTGGGGCTCTGAACCTCTGCCCCAAAACTCTGCCTGGAAGGCTCCACCAATATCAGCCGCAGTGTTGTTTTTCCAGGCATGCTGGCTCCTCTGGATCAGCAGGGACGTCACGGCAATAGATATTTCTGGCAGCTGAGACTGCTCATCTGCAGGCGGCTGTAAGGAGGTTTCCAGGAGGGCAGGAAATGACGAATGGCTGATTTGCAGTGGGTGGAGGTGTGAGCATTGAGAGAGAGAGAGAGAGAGAGAGAGAGAGAGAGAGAGAGAGAGAGAGAGAGAGAGAGATGCTTTCTTGCAGACTTCTGGGAAATGTAGTTTTCCATCTCATTGTGCCTGCCCTGCGATGCACAGAGTGGAGGAGACAGTGCTTTGAATTGGGCCAAGCAGCATTGCAAAGGCAAGCCGCTGAGGTCAGCCTCTTGGCTACTCATCTGGACGGGCACAGAGAGGCAGCGTGCTGCCGAATGCCAGCTGCTGGAGGGCTTGGTGCCTCCAAGCCCCGTCGGCTCATCTGTGTGCTCATTGAAGGTTTGTGATGGGCCGCTGTGGGGAAACCAGATGCTGGCCTAGTTGGCCCCTTGGTCCAGCCCAGCATGGCTCGTTGGCAATGAAAAAGCCCAGAGTGACTCCCAAGCTTGCACCCAGGTGTATCAGCTTTTACCCCACATGGTTTGTCTTGTGTGTTTGGTCCGTCGAGAGCACTACAGGACTGGCAATGCTTTGACTGTCCCCAGCAGGCTGATTCCTGAGCTGCAGACATAGTGCAGCTCCTTTTGGGATCCCTGTCCTCCCCCCCCTCCACTTGCCCCTGTGCAGGTGGAGCACCTTCTTCAAGGGGATGCCTCCAAGGTGCACCCCTCCCACCTCTCCTCTTTCTCTTGGCGAGGAAGGACAGAGGTTCTGCTGCAGCAATAACAGCCCAGACTTTTGCAGAACCACTGCCAGCATCTCTTTCGCCAGGAGTGTCCACCCTGTGCCAAAGGCCACAAACCCTCTGTGTTCCTAGGCACTTACTTGAAGGCAGGACAAGAACCAAAGTGAGCAGGTTCCTGGGTGAAGGCCCCCCAAAGCTGGTCATAAGGGGCCGCTGCCATGCACTTTAAAACAGCCTTTTTAAAAAGTGGGGCAGAGGGAGGACGGGCTCCCAAACCGCACTTTTATCTTTTGGGGGCTGCTGGAAAAGAATCACCTTATTTGCAAACTAGATTTTGGAGGAGAGGCCGGGGTTGGGGTTGAACATTAATGTTTTGCAACCTGGTGAAGCATTGGTTGGGCTCAGGAGTCCTTCTGAGAGCCGCCGCCACAGATGGAGCCACCCATGGAGAAGGACCTTCTCCCCCCACTGTCCTAGCACTGAGATGCAGGGGGAAAGGTCGCCGGCCGAGGGAATGAAGACAGGGGGGCTGGCCTGCTCTCCATTTTTAATAGAGACCAACAGGCTGTCCTCTGGATGGGGCAGAGTGTGTGAGCATCATTTCTTGATCTTGCATATCCTCCTGGCAGGGGGACTGGGTTTCCCTCTCCCCTGAAACTGTAAATTAATTCCTTATATGCACCAGCATGTTCCCTGTGGATGAATCTCAACATAGGAGCTGTCAGCATTTTTGCTAAACGATGGAGTCCAATCCAGGAAGTTAATTCTCCTGAAAGTTTAGATACGGGGAGGAGACCCTTCCCCAGCCTTCTGCAACATGTCAGGCCGCAAGTCCCATCACAGGGTGGCTGGAAGTGATGGAGATTGTAGTCTTGCATCCTTGTATTAGTGGCGAGACAGGAAGCAAAGCTTCCCAAAAATATGGGGTAGCCTGCAGCTGCGAGGAACTGTATCCCGAAAGGCTTGTCTGCGGAGCAAAGCTGTGGCTTCCCGCGATTTGCCCCCACGCCTCTCCGGAGGTCATGCAACGCAGGATCAAGCGCAAGAGCCGTCCTTGGGGTCACCTTCACGCCACAAGCACGTTCGCCCCCGTTCGCCCCTGGTGCCTGTCCCTCCACGCACAGAAGAAGTGGTTGCAATCCTGACTATCGGTGCTAGACTAAGAAGTGCGGCACACAAGGGAGAAGTGAGATCGGGGGGCCTCATCCCCCCCCCCCCAGCACTACCACCACCCTCCAAAGTCAGGCAGCACAAAAAGAGTTTCTTTCCCATTTCATGAAGATCAGACCAGAGAGTTCTGTAGCTTCGGAAGGAACGTGTCTTCCCGGGAATCCCGGCTGTCCCAAGCCTCCTTAAGCATCATACATCCTTTTGCTAGCAACGCCTCCCTGGGAGTAAACAGCCAGTTGCTGCTTTTCCTGCTCTTCTGTTCTAGGTGTTTCCCCTGCGGCTGAAATCCTTTTGGGACATCGTGTGCTCATGGCTGTCGCCCCCGGAACGAAACAAGCCATTTCAATGGCTCCTGGATTGTAAGAGGCTTTGCCGTTGTTTCTGTTGTGGAGAAGGCACCTGGTGTCAAAATCAGAGGCAAAAAGTACATCAACAGCACCACTAGCAGTAAGAGGCATGTTTACTCAGAAGACGCACTTTTAGTGGTGGCGACTCCCTCGGGAAGTGTACCTGAAACGCATTCTTCTCCAGCCCAGTCCTAACCAGGTTGCGCAGAGGCCACGGGAAGCCCGTGAACTGTTCTTGGACTGCAATGTCCACCATCTCCAACCACTGGCCATATTGGCTGGGGTTGATGGGTGTCGGGATTCAAGGCCCTCGCCAAACCCAGAGGATCCCACCCCTGTGCTAGTGAGACTAGTGGGGTTCCCCCAAGGAGGCAGGCTGAGGGCGGCACCTCGTATTGCTCCCACAGATCTGTCGGGCACCTTCGGGTGCCTCTGAATGGCTACACACAGGCAGAAGTGTGGGCGGGTTTGCACTCCTCATTTCGAGCCTAGTTCAACCAAAGCTGCTAAACTGGGTTCAAGGGTTCCTACATTTCCTCCCTCCTCTCTTCTGTGTCTGCCCTATTTGGTTTTTTAAGGGAATAAATGCAATATGGAAAAATGCAATCTCTCTTTGCTGGGAGAGCTTTCCACAATCACACGAGAACAAGCTGCGGCCCTCTCGGAAGACTCTGAAGCAGACGGCTGGGGTTGCGGACCTCCTGACGTCTTGGTCCTGGAGGGGTTTTTAATGTAGGGCCAGAGAGGCCTGCGGGTGTGGCTGGTCTTCGCTGCTTGTTTCAAGTGTTCATGCAGGGCCTGTTGTATTCCGTTGGATTTCACACATTAATAAAACCTATATTTATACGATAGCCCTTTCTCTCGTGTGTTTCTGGGGTCCTGCAAGAACTGCATGAGGCCAGGAGGAGGCAGTCTTGACCAGGTGGCTGTTTAGGCATTGCCAGATAAGGGAAGAGAGACACATTTGCCTAAAATGTGCATGGCCTAATTTACACACACACACACACACACAGAGGAAGGGGCAGGTAGTCCCCAGGTTATGGACACGTTCCATTCCTGAGAACATCCTCAAGTCAAATTTGTATGTAAGTTGGATCACACACACAACAAGCATATCAAGAATTTCTGCCCTGTTCTTTTGCTTTCTTCCTACAGGCCCACAAGAACAGGCAAAACTGGAACAATTTGCCTTAGTCACTTAGCAATGAGATTTCCTCCCTTCTGTCCAAGACACAGCAGTACTTGTATGTTTGGTTGCTGAGAGAGGAAATGCAGGAGAAGCCGGGAACAGACAGGGATGGATGGAGAATGAGAATGAGATCTTCCTGCTCATTGCAGAGTGACTCACTTGCTTTTAAGTGATGACTCATGTCTGTTTGGGGGTGTTTTCACAGGGTGTGCCAGTGAAGGCCTGCCCTAGCACACGTACCAATGAATGTATAAAATGAAAGCTGTTCACAATAGATTAAATGTTGCCCCCAAAACAACTTCCTTGTCTTCCCAAAGGCCCCAGCAAAATGTAATGACATTAAATGTTATTCATATGACCTTGTTTAAGGAAAAGCAGTACTGAGTCTTGCGCGTGTCGTAATAAATGGATTGCATGTTGCAGGCACATCAAAAGCCCATTGCAGGCTGCCGTGTGCGTGGATCATTCCTTGTTCCTCATTCGACCCCACGCCAATCGATGATAGCATCTGCAGTCCTTCCCTTCCAGTAGAGAGTCACTGTGGATCAAACTGGACCAACTGGAATGCAATCGTCTCAGACGGTCTGATATCACGGGGAGTCACTTGCAGCCTGAGTGTGTCGCACACTCTGGCATGGGGAACTGGGCTCCAACTGGTGTGCTGCCTTCCACCATCAAAGCACTGGCTTGCTGCCCTTTTTTGACATCTCTGAAGGGACAGCCCCGGTTCACCACTTTTTGGGGTGGGCATCCAAATTTTACACAAACATTTTTGTGCTTTTTCAAAACGAAGCTGTTTTTTCAAATGGCCTCACGCTGAAGGCCAGGTTTGGACTTTGTCTGGCAGGCCTGAAAATCAAATGCATTGCAACAAGGAAAACGAATCAACGGTGCAACAGAAACAGAAACAAAAACCAAAAGCTGTTTACAAGTGCTGAAAGCTTGTAAGAATCAGCACTGCTTGTATATGAGGGGGGTGGAAGTCCCACACTCCGGGGACCTGAATGGGGAACAGCTCTCTTGAGTTGCTGCATATTGCAAGCCAGGAAAGTGAGCATCACCTGCTCACCTGCTGCACACCTGCTCAGATAAGGTCCATAAGAAGTTGCCCCTCACGTAACCAGGTCCTAATCCACGTTGAGCTACAGGTATTATAGTACTGTGAGGGCAAGTGGTAGTGGGGACGTGTCTCCATCCACCTTGGGAACTTCCTGGGAGCTTCTGCCTGACCACTTCCGGAAGCAGAGACTTCTCCATCCACTTCTCCAATAGAGTGAAATGTGGCTAAAGATGCTGAAGCCTATTTCTAAGCAGTGCACAGGAAAATCTCAAGTTATAATACACGTCCAAATGCCATGGCCTGCATTCTCCGTGGCTTTGCAGAGGCCCCATTTGATGATGCTCGGCCACAAAGGAAGGTGCTGTATGAGCTGGAATGCCTCTCTCTCTCTCTCTCTCTCTCTCTCTCTCTCTCTCTCTCTCTCTCTCTCTCTCTCTGAATCTGCCCTGCTGTCTTTTTGGAAATGTTGCCAGTGGAGTGAGAGAGCAGCTGCAATGCTGAGTGGGAAGGGCCAAACTGGCAGGAAGTTACAGCTGCAGAAAAGTTGGCAGAAGCCTCGGCAGGAGAGAAACAGAACTACCGATGAGAGAAAAGGAAAGGCGCCTGTTTTGAATGCAGAGCGACCCTGGCAGAGGCTAGAACGAGCTGTAAAAATCCCCACAGGCACCCGGCTGAGTCTCCCATGAAGCAAGGGGCAGCAGCACACCCCAAACGTCAGCTGGGAAGGAGCTTCAGCAGAGGTAAACTTTCAGGGTCGGGGTGCTGGTGGGTTTCCTGTGCTCTGCAGCAGGCCAGGTTGCTCTGAGTAGTGGAACGAAAGCAAAACTTTTGAGCAAAAGCTGTAGCAGAGGTGCAGGGGGACTGGAATGTGAGCTTGGTGGGGTGTGCAGGAGCAGACAGCGGAACTGCTCATGCGGTCTCATCTTGGTTTTCTCAGTTCTGAGTCCTCGGGACGGATTGCAACAGATAGCCGGCTGAGCCCAAATTGGTGCAGTTCCTTTTTTTGCAATCTTTAAGGCCAGATGAACTTCTTAGCTGTGCCAGCCCCATTCCTAAGTGCACAATGGCTGCTCAAGTGTCATTTTCAAATGGATCGATCAGTAGTGCAAGGGGCTGCACAGATACGGGGACTCCCTGCCCCTGGAGACTAGGCAGAAGCTGAGCCGGGACACTGTCCAGACATTCTGCAGGACTCTCATTTCTCAGGCTAGCTTTGCATGCCCAGAGTTCGTTCATTCTCAAGGCCGGAAGGGACGGTGGGCGGGGGGGAGACTGCTTGATTGAAGAATTCCAGGTCTGCAATTTGACTGCAAGCTTGTACAGAGCAATCCCAGCATTATGTAAACATTTTGCCTATCTTAACTATCAGGTAGATTGAGCTTCAGGATGGGCCATGTTGTTTTTCTCTTGACTTAAAAGGGGATCTTCCGAGAGGCACTTGGCACGTAAAGGCGACGGTTCCCCTCCTGCTGGCGTGGGGTGCTTGGATTCACTGCTGCGGAGAAACACTTAGGCAGACCCTCTCGCGTCGCCGAAACGGGCCGGGACAAGTCTGGCGCCGCCCGCCCCGCTTGCTGCTTTAAGCCGAGGAGGAGGCGGCCTGGCTTATTCCCCGCCTACGGTGACTCGGGGAGAGAGCGGACGGGAGCCGGGCTGCAGGCCGGGGGAGCGGAGCGCGGCCCCGGGGTCGTCCTGCTGCTGCTGCGACGCCAGAGCACAGCGAGCCGGGGCGCAGGAGGTACCCGGGCCCGCGCGCGCCGTGCGGAATGCGCCCCGCTTCCTCCCCGCGCCTCGCCTGCCCGCGCGCCTTCCTGGCGCGCCCCCTGCGCTCGTCCCCGCGCCCCCGGGGTGGTGGCAGAAGCCGCCCGCCCGCCCGCGCGCCCGCGCTGATTGCGGCTCAGCGGGCGGCACGTTTGGGGAGGGCCCTCCGCTGCGCGCCGTCCCCAGCCGGGTCCCTTGCATGGGCACTCACAGGTGAGGCCGCGTCCTTCTGACTTACTCTCAGGTGCGCATGCCTGCGTGACCCGGAGAGCTCTTAGTGCCGAAGCTAAACATGCTGCCCTCCAGTTTTCCTCTGGGGTAAAAGAAAAGACCCCCTCCCCTCCAGAGGGAGCATCACCCTTGCTGGAAAGCGACTGGGGCTCTCAGTGGTGAGAGGAACCTTTGCAACTCTTGTGTCCAAGTGATGCCGCCGGGAAGAAAAGATCGGCTTGTCCCCAAGCGGCAATCAATGCCTGTTTACCGCTTAGCACTTTGTTTTGGCAGTTCTTTCAGTTTTGAAAACTGTTTCAGAACTTGGATCTTTGTGAAGAGGTTGCATGATGATTGATCGAGGGCTCTTCTTTTTCCCTCCTGTCACCTCCCTTTCCCTTGCATATTTTTGTGGAAATATGGGCTGCACAGTTCACCTCCCTATTCAAGAGCTAGAAGCCCTTCAGGATATTTGTGTGGATTATGTTTCTGTGCCACTTGCTGGAACTTTATCGACTAGCCCAGTTCTGGGGTGTATCTCTGTTTTTGCCAGTCTACTGTCCCTCAGATGGAGAGAGAGAATCTCCCAGCAGCCAAAGTCAGCATGGCCAGCAATCAGGGATTATTTTTAGACCCTCGTTAAAGAGCTATTTCTTTGCCCAAGCCTTTTGTGAAGGATTGGGCTAGCCCACTGACCTGTTTAATCATTGTTGAGCTCTTAGCTTTGGTTTTAAACATTTCAAATAACTTCACTTCTAAACAGATGGCTTTCTGTATTTGTAATTACGCCTTTTAATCCGTTTTCTGCTGCAGAGTAACCCCTTCTGAGAGAGGAGACTGAGCCTCCAACCCTGGAAGGGGGAGTTGGACACCTGACCCACTGATCCCTCATAGCTGATGCGGAGAAAACCGTGCCAGCTGTCTCAGAAAGTCAACTTGAAAGAGCAGGGAAAGCAGGCATTTGGGAGGGTGGAGAGATCAGAAAGGCCAGGAAACAATTTATTCTGAACCTCCTCCAGTCTCCTTTATTTCTACTCCAACTCACCGTTGGTGAGACAGCCTAAAAAGCCCATCTAGTGAAAAACTCACTAGTGGAGGACAAGAGGCAAAAAGTTCCTTCATCGCTTCTCCTCCACAACAGCTGCAGCCAGCGCACCGCAGGGACCTGCAGAGCACCCCGGTTCTCAGCGGCAAAGGTGCAGGCCATGGCTTGGCACCCTGAGCCGGGCTTGCAACAGTCCTGTGGAGGTTGGCCCTCTTCAGTCTGTTGGGTTCCGTTCTCATGCTCTGCCTTCAATTCGGAAGCGAGCCGAGCTGCAGACGCTCCCAGGGCTGGTGTTGCCCAACTGGCAACCTGCTTCCACAATGCCTAGAACCCAAGCCTGCAATTCACGCGCCTGGAAGCGGGAAGCTGCCGGGGCGCTGCTCGCGGGGGCTCAATGCCTGGGTAAAAAAATCACATTAACAGAAGCAAGAGGAAAGGTGTTTCCCCAGGCTGGGCCGGTGGATTGTTCCAGGCAGGGATCCCCACTGGAACGGCTTAGGAAGTGTGTGTAGGTGAGGGGGTTCCACAGGGAAATGAACACCAGCTTGGCTTTCTCTTCCTGCCGCATGTGTTTCAGGTGAAGGGTAGGATCCTGCCGCCATGCCATTCCGGAGGGGGCTCCCCCAGGTGGGGGGCAGCTGGGGCAGACTGAAGCAGATGGACTCCAGGCGGAAGGGCGGCAGCATCACAGCTCCGATGGGGCCCATGGACTTCGTGCCGGGTAAGGCAGCACTGTGGCCTGTGGAACCACGGATGCTGTGCACCGTCCCTGATCTGAAATGGTTCCGTGGTGCTGAGAGCCATTGCTTGTGGCGGAGGTGACGGGCAAGCGCACTTGTGCGTCGGTGCGTGTTCTTGGGTCGGTATTCCTCCGGGATGGGGGGCCACTGTGGGCACACGCTGTGGCGAAGCGGCACGCGCATGAAGTGAAACGAAATGGCGGAGGATGCAAGGAGAGGAACGGTGCCCACTGCCCGTCCGATCTACGCAGGAAAGGCTGATGCTGGCACAGCGCCCTCCTTGCCTGCGCGGCCACCTAAAGATTCAGGGAGGACGGTGGCTCAGTCCCTGCCCCCCATCAGACTCTGGGCCTGAGGCTGCGTGCAAGGAGGGCTCAGGCGTCTGTAGTGGCCTATCCATGGAGCGGCGCCTCAGGGCACCCTGGTTTGTTGGCTCCTCTCCACTTGCCCCGGTGTCGCGGGGGGGGGGGTTGGCTGCAGACCACCAGTGCGCCACCCCAGCCTTCTCCAGTCCTCAATGCTGTCATAGCACTGCAGGTGTAGCCAGGTTCCAACCCAAGTGTCCCCCCCCCCACAGTATCTCTGTTTTGACATTGACATGGATGAAATGCCCTTGACGAGGCTGTGTCTTTAACAGATACGTCCGTAGCGTGTAAGTCACAGCGATGCCAAGAAATGACCCAGAACCTGCATCCTCCTCACCTGCCTGTTGGGCTTCCCTTTCTCAGGTGCTGGGGACAAATTCATCTCCAGGGCTGCGCATACGAACCGCACATCGCGCTTCGCAGCCTCAACCCTCAGGTGAGACGGCCCCCTCGGGCGCCGCATGGTCGGCCTGGCAGCTGACACTGGAACCATTCGCAGGATCTGCTGACAATAATGCTGCACACTCTTCACATGGGCAGGAGCTGCTGCCACCGATTGAAGGGATCATTGCTTTGATGTCTGCAGCTGGTTCACAGCCTTCTTGTAGAAAGCACCCCTGAAAAGCTGTTAAGCTCTGAGAAAGGACTTTTTAAAAATGAGGGTTCATTTTGGTTTACTGGAAAGGGAAAGGGGGAGCAACGTGTTCCCCACAGACACTGTGGGAGAGACGAGGAGGGGGCCTCCAGCAAAGCTCCCTCCCCATGAGGCTGCTCAGGTAAGTGCATTGGCTTTCTCACGGCTTCCCTTTTCCTCTTCCAGGGGCTTCATCCGTTATCAGGGCGGGTATCCATCTCAGCCAGCCTCTCCCAGGCCGAGTCAGAAGACCCTGAAGAATGTGGCCACTTCTGGTAAGGCCACGAGCTTGTGATTTTACTGCATTTCCTGGCTCAGCTGAGTGGTCGGCAGTTAGACTGACCCAGGAGCAAATATCCAGCATTGCAATCAGGCTGGATGTCCTCAGTGATGTCTGTAATTCTGCAGTTTCTTCCAGGCATGCTATTAATGGCAGGAGTGAGCAGCTGTTAGTTCAAAATAATCATCAGAATTTAAAACCAAGTTTCTAGATCTTATGAATGTGAAGCAAGCTTGACAGGGCTGAGTTTGAGGGTTGAGTTCGCTGGAGTTGCACAAAGCTGAAAGGTTGCCTGGGTAACATTTCCAGTGCTCTGACCGTGAAGTTTCACAGTACTTAGCAGTACAGGACTGCTCTCTGTAACCCCACAACTAGCAAAATGAGTGTCAGTTATGCCAAACATTTTTTAAAGCGAATGATGATGCATGATAAGAGGAAGTTGTGCCAATTTGGGGAGCTGAGCCAGACTCCTAATGATTCCACAATTTTATAACAATAAAAATCAGCTGTTTTTGGTGCTGGAAAATGTCTCTTTCAAAATTCAGAAAAAGTTAGTTTCTCTCTAGTTTGCCTAAATTTTGTGCAATTTATTCTGATGTAGCTACAGAAATTTGCAAATGGTAGATGAGGGCTCTCTTCACCAAGGGAATTTCTCTTTCCACTCCTGGGAAACATTCCCAACCACTCTAACAGCCTCTTGAGAGTCAGCTCACATCCCCTTTGGCTGTACTTTACCTCCATAAGGACTAGAACCATGATTGCTGGTTTCTTTAACCCTCACTGCAGCCAGCAAGCCACCACTCTTGGTGTTGGGAATGGGCCTTCCTCTCTCATCTTCCTCCCCTGTTCTCTGCAGAGGCCATTGCAAAGCACCAGAAAAGCCTGGCCAGCTGGTTCCTTCTGCAGCCCAACGAGGAGAGGCAGTTCGGCCCCTCCTTCTCGCTGGACACGACGCACGTCAACCCCGTCATCCGGGAGAGCTCGCTGGAGGAGGTCCTGAAGCCGTCCCCCAAAAGGTCCGTCCAGAGCCAGCTCCAGGCCTCCGGCAGCTGCGCCTTCGGCCTGCAGAACCTCTTCGACGCGGACGGCTGCGGCCACCAGGTGAAGAACGTCGTGCTGTATGGCACCGTGGGGACCGGCAAGAGCACCCTCGTCAAGAAGATGGTGATCGACTGGTGCCACGGGCAGCTGCCCCGCTTCGAGCTGCTGATCCCCTTCTCCTGCGAGGACCTCTCCCAAAGCGGGGCGCCCACCTCCCTGCGGCGCCTGATCACCAAGAAGTACCTCCACCTGCGGGAGGTGCTGCCGGCGCTGGACTCCCCCAGCCTCAAGGTGCTCTTCATCCTCAACGGCCTGGACCGCCTCAACCTGGACTTCCGCCTGGCCCGCACCGAGCTCTGCTGCGACCCCAACGAGCCGGCCCCTCCCTCGGCCATCGTGGTCAACCTCCTCCGGAAGTACCTGTTGCCAGAGGTGGGTACGGCCCAGGCGGGGCAGGGGCTGCTCCCTTCCCTTCCTCCTCCCGCTGGGCCTCCCTTTCCCGCCTGGCACCAGGAGGCAGCCCTCCCGGAGATCACAAGTCGCGGTTGCTTTGGGGTGAACCCAGGAGCCCAAAGTCCTTGGGGTGGAGGAGACTTGGGTCTTTCCTTTGGGTTGAGCCGCTCTCAGCTCAAGAGCCAAATTGCATTTCGGAGAAGCCCTTGCGGTGCGAGGGCCAAAGGGTATGGGGTGGGGCCAAAGGATATGGGGTGGGGCCAAAGGAGAGTGGTGGGAGGGCCAAAGGAAAGGGGGTGGGGCCAAAGGAGAGTGGTGGGAGGGCCAAAGGAAAGGGGGTGGGGCCAAAGGAGAGTGGTGGGAGGGCCAAAGGAGAGTGGTGGGAGGGCCAAAGGAAAGGGGGTGGACCCAAGATGTGCCTGCATCGTTTTGCTTGACTCTCTTACCAGGAGGAGCTGCACCGTGCAAGAGGGCATCTCGGCCTTCTAGAACAGAGGGAAGCGCTGCACAGACTCTGACGATACTAAGCGCTCCCTGTTCGGGGTGGGGGGCCTGCAGCCAGGGAAGGGGGCTGTGGCCTTCTGGAGCACCCCCGGGGACCAGGTTGGGTCCACAGACAGGCTCCGCACCCCAGACATGGGGTACAGTAATAAAATATACACAGCCTGAGCATTCTCTGTCGACTCCCCCTGATGTGCAGCCAGCATGATATAGAAGCTGGAACGCTGGAGCTGGCCGGGAAGATCAGGGTTTTGATCCCCTGCTTCCTCAGTGTCCTCAGGGCACCAGCCGGCCACCCTGCACAGTTGTTGTGAGGGGAGACTGGAGGCAGCTCTCTCTGTCCTCCTCTGAGTGCAGTGGAAGAAGGGTGAGGTACAGATGGAATTACTGCTAATAGCAATGTATTCCTATTTATTTATTCCTATTACTGTTTTTCATAATAATAACTTTGCTATTAAAGCTAATAATAAGCACAACTTGAAATAGCCAAGAGGCTGTAAAAAGCCCGTGGGCTATGAACGCAGAGGCTTGGCAGCTGGCCTAGAATGCGGCATCCCGAGATTTACACCTTAGCTGGCCTAACCCGCATGCGCATGCGCGCATTCTTCCAGGCAAGCATCATCGTCACCACACGGCCCTCCGCAGTGCGCCGCATCCCCAGCAAGTTCGTGGGCCGCTACGTGGAGGTCTGCGGCTTCTCCGACATCAGCCTCCAGAAGCTGTACTTCCAGATGCGCCTGAGCCAGCCGGACTGCGCCGGCGCTGCCGGCCCTCCCACGGCCGAGGAGGCGAGCGAGCAGGACAACCTGCTGGAGATGCTCTCGCGCAACCTGGACCGGCACAACCAGATCGCGGTGGCCTGCTTCCTGCCCTCCTACTGCTGGCTCGTGTGCACCACCCTGCACTTCCTGTATTTCAGCAAGGCGGTGCCGCCCACGCAGACCCTCGCCGGGATCTACACCAGCTTCCTCCGGCTCAACTTCAGCGGGGAGGTGCTGGACAGCACGGAACCCTCCAACATCTCCATGATGAAGTACGTGGCCAAGACGGTGGGCAAGCTGGCCTACGAAGGGGTGATGTCGCGGCAGACCTCCTTCTCGGAGGAGGACCTGCGCCGCTGCTTCGAGGGCGGGATGAAGACGGAGAGCGAGCTCAACCTGCTGAACGTCTTCCGCAGCGACGTGCTGAGCTTCTTCCTGGCGCCCAGCGTGCAGGCGGCCAAGGAGCACACCTTTGTCTTCACCATCCCTGCCATGCAGGAGTACCTCGCGGCCCTCTACGTGGTCCTGGGTGAGAAGAAGACCCTGGCGCAGCGGGTGGGCAAGGAGGTCTCCGACATCATCGGCAAGGTGAGCGAGGACGTGTCCCTGCTGCTGGGCATCGTCTCCAAGGTCCTGCCGCTGCGCGTCCTGCCGCTGCTCTTCAGCCTGGTCAAGATCTTCCCGCGGTACTTCAGCCGCTTCAGTGGCAAGGACCGCGACACCATCGCCCGCACCATGGCGGTGGAGATGTTCAAGGAGGAGGACTACTTCAACGATGACGTCTTGGACCAGATCAACTTCAGCATCCTGGGCGTGGAGGGCCCCATGCGCCACCCCGACGAGGCGCCCGATGACGAGGTCTTCGAGCTCTTTCCCATCTTCATGGGCGGGCTGCTCTCCCGGCGCAACCGGGTGATCCTGGACCAGCTGGGTTGCCCCATCAAGAACCTGGCAGCCTTCGAGATCGCCAAGGCCATGAAGAAGACGGTCATCCGCAACAGCCGCAAGGGGCTGCCGCCCTCCGAGCTCCTGGACTACCTCTTCTTCTTGCACGAGTTCCAGAACGAGCGCTTCACGGCCGAGGCCATCCAGTCCCTGAGGACCATCAACCTCTCCTCCGTCAAGATGACCCCCCTCAAATGCTCCATCTTGGCCGCTGTCTTGGGTACCACGAGCCACGAGGTGGAGGAGCTGAACCTGGCCTCCTGCCACCTGGACGTTGGCTGCTTGAGCATCCTGTTCCCGGTCCTGCTGCGATGCAGAAGGCTCCAGTGAGTGGGGGCGGTGAGCGGGGCCAGAGTTAGAGAAGGGCAGCTGCCTTGGCCCCTCCCTTTGGGTGGGATTGCACCTCCAGGAATGGGAGCGGGATGCGGCTTGGCAGAAGGCCACCTGCTTTGCATGGAGAAGTCCCCAGTGCAACCCCCAGCGCTTCTCGGCAGGGCTAGGAAGGAATCTGGCCCAAAACCCCAAAAGCCGCTGCTACCAGCCTGTGTGACAATTCTGGGCCCAGTACCATGACCCATGCTTCTCCCTCCCAGCAGTTCCAGTCTCACAAGCATCTCTTTGCCAATAATCTTTATGGTTGCATACAGGCCCCTGAGCATGCACAAAGTGCAATGCTGAGCCCTCTGTCATTCATTACTGAAACTCTCTAGCCCCCTTCCGCAGCTCTCCCTCGGGAGAGGAGCGCTGGCAAAGCGGGAGTTCTTCCACTCTGCCCACTGTGTCCCTGATGGGACTTTTCTCCAGTCATGAGGTCTAGCGCTGGGGCCTTCCCCACCATTCGCATATCCCCTCCTTCTGGAGGCTGCAGCTGTTTCCCCTTCCCACGGGAGTGCACTGGTCCCTTCCTCTCCCCTTGGGATAATCTAAATCCTGCAGAGTCTCGGGACCTTGAGCTGCAACTGGGCTGGGACCACTCCAAATACAATCGCATCTCCCATGTTGCCGGTCCCGCCGGGATGCAATTTGACAGGATGTGTGCGCACAACCCCCAGGCTCTGACGGGGATGCAGCAGCTTCCCGTGTACAAAGTAGTAGGCAGACTTTTTTTTGTCATCGGTCTTTTGAAGAATCCACCTGTCCCCTAAGATTACTATAAAACTCTTTAATGGATTCCACCCACTCAACAAGAATGGCTCTGCTTTTTCCTTTTCCCTTTCTGGAAATGGAAGCAATAGGTTCATGTGCTTACTTAGGAGAAGCCCTTGTATACCACAGAAGCCTAGCAAATGCAGCTCTTCCTGCGGCCAGTGGGCGGCAGCGTCAGGACGCGGTAAAATCAGGTTAAGTCCGTGTCTTGCTAGGTCCCTCAGGGTGCAATCTCGCCTTTCCCCAGAAGGTGGCAGCCCGCGATCAGGAGAGGGGCCCCTGTTGGGCTCCCGACCCAGAACTGACGCGGGGCTCTGTTTTCCTTGCTCAGCTTGCAGCTCAACAGCCTGGGGCCGGAGGCGTGCAAGCTGATCCGAGACCTGCTCTTGCACGAGGACTGTGCGGTCGGCACCCTGCGGTGAGTGCCAAGGGCGCGTTTCTGGGCGGGCCGTGCTTTGTGCGCTCTGTGCGTGGGCGCGACTGCTCGGAGGGATGTTTTCTTTACCTGGGGGCTTTCATGTGAGGGTCATATTATGCCTTCCCCTCACCCCGCCCCATGCACAAAACTTTTCAGGGATCCGAACAAGGACAGCTGGGGCTTGCAATCCTCCATTGCGCCCCCCCCCCCCCCCGCTGCTTCTCCCGAATCTTTCTTTCTGCAACAGATCGGGGAAAGAGGAAAAGAAGGAATAACTGCAAAATTTCTCAGGATGGGGAGTGCAAGGAGAAGCCACCCGGTGCTTTATTTATTTGTCTGTTTAAAAACTTTACTAGACTGTCCCTTATCGTGGTCTCGGGGCTGTTTAACAATGAGACAATACAATACAAAACAAAGCACAGCGTCCTAATAAAATTTCCAACCAACAATAAAACCCCAGTTAAAACCAGCAAATCTTAAAACATTGGGAGAATAAAAAGGTTTTAGCCTGGCGCCAAAAGGAATAAAGTGCCGGCACCAGGCGAACTTCAAGGCTTACCAAGGTTCAAGAGGACAGGTCTCTGCCCCAGAGCATTTACGTTCTGAAATTGGGGGAAAAGGGGGTGGGAGGAGGTGAAAGGGGTAAAGTGGGGAAGAAAACCTGATGCCTGAAGGGGCCCTGTTGTGACATCGGGGCTGCCTCTGAAAACCGTTCACGAATTCCAGCTGTCCCAGAGTGTCTGGGGCCAGATAGAGGAAGCCCATTGCGACAAAGGTTGCATGACTGCGTTTGCTTCCGGGAACGACTCGCGGGGGATCCACCTGCTTTGGGTTTGGCTTCACCTGTGCACACCTCCCTGGTTCTTCAGCTCCGGCTGCATCTGCCTTCCTTATGCCGGTGCTCTCCCAGAGCACTGGGCTCCTGCTGCTGTTGGCTGGGGGTAATGGAAGCTGTTGTCCAGTGGCGGGGACGCTGGTGGGGATCGCTGCGGGGAGGGAAGGCTCGCCTCCTCGCTGGTCTGAGTTTCACTGCCCACCTTTCACGTGGTCCTCCCCGCAGGCTCGCGGACAACCCCGTGGCAGAAGAGGGAGCCCGCTACCTCGCGGAGGGCATTGCCGGCAACCGCTCCCTGACCCACCTGTCGCTGCTGCACACCTCGCTGGGCAACCGGGGCATGGAGGTGCTCACCCAGCACCTGGCCCGGAACCAGCACCTGCGGGAACTGGACGTGGCCTACAACTCGGTGACGGACGCGACCGCGCTGGCCCTGGTGGAGGAGGCCAAGCGGCACCCGGCTCTAGAAACAGTGCAGTGAGTGTGTGTCTGTGTGTCTGTCTGTCTGTCTGTCCGTCCGTCCGTCCGTCCGTCCTGCAGCTGCCTCGTGGGACAGCCGGATGCACATGCCCTGATCCCATGACCAGGCTGCCTCTGGCTAACCAAGAATGGCTCACGGGCTCTCTTCTCTGGTGGTCCAGTCCGGGGTGCTGAGCCTTCTTCAGTGGGAGGGCTGAATCCAGCTTTGGGACACCTTTCTGTTTGCAGTCAGATATGTTCCAGCCCTCTTTCCTGGGTTGTTCATGAATAACAAACCATGGTTTGTTAGCCCAGCTGGCTTCAGGCAAGGTGATCAGCCTTGCTTCAATGACAGCTTGGTGGTCAGAGCGTTGGGCTGGGGCTCGGGAGACTGGGGTTCTGGTCCCCACACAGCCATGACACTCAGGGGGCGACTTTGCTCTGCTCATGGACTCCCAGCCTAGCCTCCCTCCGGGGCTGTTCTTGCAAGGATGCAGTGGAGAAGAGCAGAACCTTGCCGGCAGCCTTGGGTCCCTTGCAAGAAGACGAAGCATCTGCAAAAAGAAACTGGGCAGCCACTTGAGTGGGAGGGTGTGACGTGGTGTCCTGCGATAGCAGGGGTTGGACTCGATGGCCTTCATGGCCCCTTCCAACTCTACTCTACCGTGATTCTGAGTGGAAGGGTAACAATCCACATGCAGCCCAGGCTCAGCCCTGGAGAGCAGGCGGTTGTGTTGTCCGAGCTGAATCTTGGCCCGTGCAGGCCCAGCTCCCTGGTCCCTGATGCCTCACCCCCTTCCCTCCTCCCCAGCCTGTATTTCAACGAGATCAGCGCGGAAGGGAAGCAAGCCCTGCACGAGATGCGCAAGGAGCGCGGAGGCATCCGGGTGCTCATCTTCCTGACCATGGGGGCCGACGTCTCCGACTACTGGGCCATCATCCTCAACGTGGTGCAGAAGAACCTGCCAGTCTGGGACCGCGATCGGGTGCAGCAGCACCTCGGCCTGCTGCTGGAGGACTTGCAGGGCAGCCGCCGGCAGACCGCCAACCCGTGGAAGAAGGCCAAGTTCCTCCGCGTGGAGAGCGAGGTCAAGAAGATGCTGGGTAAACTTCAGCAGCGGGGTGGCTAGCGCCTGCCCCCCACAGCCTGCTGCTCTGGGCAAGGCGGCCGCAGCAGGGAGGGCTTTTCCCCCGCGTGGAGTCTCGCTCGGTCACCGCGTTGTCCTTGGATGCTCAACTGGATGGACGTGTGGCTGGATCCAGCCCGGCTCACTTGCCTCCCGATGAGCCCGGCTTCCTCCTGCAAATGACCGACCAGTGGTTCGGACAGAGGCGCAGCTGTCAGTCCCGCCCCATCAGCCCTGTTTCAGACGGGGGCCCCTTTTTTCCTTCCTCAGCTCTGCTTGCTGTGTTCATCTGTCACCTTATCGGTGTATTATTACCGGCTTGGTTTTTTTAATTCAAGAACACAGACTGTTGCAAAGCTGGAAACCTGCTCTGGGTGGGTAGGAGGTGGGTGTTCCACCCCAAGGGTGCTTGCCACTCGGTGCTGAGCATGGTGGCTGACAACCTCCTGAAGCGAGTTTCCCAGAGAAGGTTATCTGAGGAACAGACGGGGTGCAGGGCCAAAGGGGGTGCGTCCTGCCTCGGTCGCGTGTGCCCGCAGGTCTACCAGCCTCACACGGACGGGGTAGCCAGCTCTTTTGGACTGGCCGGTACAGGGGGGACCCCGACCTCCAGCATCCATGGTGCCAAGTAATGTGCACACTTCGACATGGTTCGGGAAAGCCCAGCTTGAAGGAGAGCTGCTGGAGGTGAGGACTGGCCCAGTGGGGCTGAGGAAAGCCCCCAGAGAGTGCCAGACCGGCTCTCTCTTCCTGACTGTCCCCCCCAGCCCTCCACCACGCCCCCCTCGAGCAGCTCTCATCACTTCCATACACAAATACCTCAGAAGCTCTGCCTTACACTCCACAACACTGTGGCTTCCTCCCAGCTTTTGAAAGGAGCCACGATTGTGGCAAGATGGATCATGTGGCTTGGGACCAAGGAGGAAAATGGCTTGTCTATGTCTCTGAGGACTAGCACCTTGTGGAATCTCATGGCCTATTTCCCTGCTGGGGTTGTCTGTCCCCTGCTGGGGGCCAATATCTATGCAGTGTGTGGGTTTCATTCCCCACCCACATTCTCTGGGGGTTGAGTGTGTCCTGGGATTCTTTGGGAAAAACACAGGAGAATAAGAGGGCAGTGTGATGCATGGCCCTCACTTCAGGCCAGATTACCGGATGTGTCCAAATCAAGCCCAAGGGAATGGAAACAGCATAATGGAAAGGAGAGGCGGGGTGGGGATTGCTCCACTATCGTGTCTCTGCCAAAATAAAAACATTTTATTTCAGCCCTTCACACCTGGTTCCTTTGCTATGGGGGAAAAAAAATCGTAAAGGGGACGGGAGCAGGGCTGGTTGTCTGGGGTCCAGTCGCTCAGGCTGAGAGCTGGAGGATGAGACGGAAGGGATACTGAAGAGAAATCGATGAACGGCTACCAGCACCGGGGCGAGTGGGCGTTCTTTTGTGAAGGCCTAGATAAGCCCCGCGCACTCAGGTGTCCATCCGCGGCTCTTTGCTTTGCATCTTCCCAGCTCTGGAGGCAGGGATGCCCACAGCAGGCAGCATCATGGAAGCGGACAACCTTCCACCCAGCCAGCTGCCAAGGCGGGGACAGCACAACTCCTGTGTGAAGGCTTGAATTCCAGGGGCTTCTGAATCGTAGAATCATAGTAGAATTAGAAGGGGCTACAAGGCCTTCCGGTCCGACCTCCACCTTGCCAGCAAGTTGCCCACCTTGGCTGAATTGTTTGCAGCTCCTTAGGTGGCCACTGCAGGATGCGGGATCAGCTACACTGGTGCCTTCCAGGTGTGTTGAACGATGTTGGTTGTAGGTTGCTGAAAGTTGTTCATTAACATCTTGGGGGACCTCAGGCTGGGAAACCCCGGAAATGCTTTTGCAGAGAGGTTCTTGTGCAGTACACTCGTGTTTACGCAGAGGCAAGTTCAGTGAGATGTAATTCCAGGTAAGTATGCCTAATATTGTGAGCCTATGACACAGCCTTATGTTTGTGTACTTGGAAGTTCCCTTGGGTTTCATAGGGCTTACTCCCAGGTAAGTGGGTAAATAACTGCAGCCTTAAACATTTGCGTTTCTTTCACACACACACACACACACACACACACACACACACACACACACACTTTACCACCACCAGTACCTGTTGGACTGCAAGACATAGCAAATCAAAAGGTTTTATTTTAAGGCTTTTGAAACAGTTCCAGCAAGTTGAATAACATTGCATTATTTATGCTTTGTATCTTCTCTTGCATATTTCTTTTAAATCGCTACATGGCAAGATGTGCTTTAAATTTCTTTTAAACTGAAATGCTGAAACTTGGCAGAGGAATTAACAATGTGCACTCTACCTCATTGTTAGTATTACTTTGTTTATCCCCATTGTTGATTGTACGTCTAACAGAATGCACTTGGTGACAGAAAATAACTGATGCACAACGGAAGACAGGACCTGGGAGTGCCTTCAATCCGCCCTCCCTTTGCCACATTCCTGGCTTATGGAAGGAAGGTGTTGTTTGCCTCGCTGGGAGCACAACACTGCTTGTTTCTCAGAGACTGCTGTTCTCTCCTGCCAGGAAAGAGGACAAAATTTTCTCCTTAATCAGCTCCACGGACGGACGGGGAGAAGGAAACGTTTGCACTGAAGATTCATTCCCAGTTTAAATATTAAGCTCCTGCAATGTCTTTAAAGAGGCGAGGTCCCCAGCTGAAGCTGCCACTTCATGCTGGACCTTGGACTTCACGCACTCAAGCAGCCGAACGACGGAAGGAAGGTAAGTCGCACAGGTTGGGGTGCCCCAAAAGCAGGACGTGTGGATTTCTTGGGCCTTGTTGACCATTTTTTATGACTTTTATGTCAGTTCGGCAACAAGCAAAATTCATGGAGCCACGACCGTGGCATTCTCACTCCACTCTGGAGCTTGTCTTAAGGCTGCAGAATCACCTGGTGCCCTCCAGATATTTTGGACTACGTCACCCATCATCCTTGCCCATTAGCCATGTTGGCTGAGGCTGATGATAGCCGGGGGGCACCAAGTTGGCAGAAGGCAGGCGCAGAACCTGAAAAGGTGGGTGGCCACCTTTTTCTTCTAGTCTGGCTCGTATGTTTTCCACTTGGGACTTGAACGAGGAGTTCTGAAGGCAGAAGCTACGGTGTCTCGGTTAGCAATTCAGCTCCTCTGTTCTGGTGATAGGGAAGGGTCTGTCCCGAAGTCCCCCTTCCAGCTGGCCCAAAGGTCACCTCAGCATTCGTCCTTGATGGCAATGCTGCCCCCCCCCCCCCGCACCCGGTCTCAGGGTCCAGGATAAAGTACATTCTGCGCACTGCGTTAACCTGGGCAGCTTGAAGAGAGCCAGCCCTGGTCTTGCCGCTGCAGCTCTAAACCAAGAACTCAGAAATGGTATCACAAGCCACGGAGTCCATAATAAATGGGCTAGTCTTTCAGACACCACACAAGCCTCCTCTGTTTTTAAAAGGTGCAAGTCTTGTTGACATTGGATCAAATTAGGTGGGATGCCACGTGCGTAGTAGAATCGTATTGTTGCTGTTGCTTTTAATAGTTCATTAATGGAAGGATTTCTATCAGGATCTCTGCAAGAAATTTCTTTTCCCTTTCCCCTTCTGGCAGCAGTCCTGCCTGTGGGGTTTTTAGTAAACTGTTGAGATGACTTCCCACAAGATCTTCACTCTCTTGTCTGGCTTGGCCCCTTCTTGTTAGCTGGGTGGAAAGGAAATTGGGAACTTGCAGGGTCTACTTTGATGTCTAGGTGCCCTGAATATGTATTCTGCTCCAAACCCTTCCTTATCTGTGCTTTCCATATATTTGTCAGCTGTCTGGATGCTCCTGTGGTGGACAAGCATGCGCAGAGTACATTTCCTCTCCACAATGTGAATTTAGCCAAGTTTCCATCCCTTTAGACTGAGATGGTGGGGGAAGCAAGTTTGAGGGCTCCCCCAGTGTTTGTGTGTGTAGATGAACTATGCATATCTACTTGCTCCTAGGGCAATAGGAGTACAATTGCAGCCAGATTGAGTCCAGGTAGCCAGATAAGGTATATGTACAGAGGATGGACTGAAGACATGTAAGGCATCCCTCGTGCTCAAGCTAAGCAAGTCTGGGGCTGGCTTGAGCTTGGAGGGGAGACCCCCTGGAACCAAAGGGAGAAAGGTGGGAGATAAATATAATAAAATTAATCAATCTAAGTACATTCTGAAATAAAATAGAGGTAACCAGGGAGGAGATGCCATGTGCTTTTGAAATGAAAGAGAAGCTTCACTTATCTTCAGATCTTTGTTTCTTTTTTCCAGGGCTCTGGGACATCACAGAGTTAACCATGTAAGTGCCAAGTTGGGCTACTACACTATAAATGGGCATGAGGCCTTTCCTTCTCTTCCTGTCCCTTCCATTGGATGTCAGGTGCTGTGCATGCACCTAAACTTACCACTTCATGGAATCAGATTGGCGTGATGGGCTGGTGGACACAAAACCAAATGCTCCTATTCAGGGATCCGATGAGAATTCCACACACAGAGAGTCCAAAAATTCATGTACAGCAAGGCAGTTGTAGTTGTTTTCACCTCGACCGGCAGCAGGTTGTAGGGTTTTTTTCTTTTTCTGTAAAGGGAATGAGTCTTCATGGCCCATTCAACCCCAAATAGCTTGCACTGCAACCTGGAACAAGGTCTTACTGCTGGGAAAATCCATTTCTGCCCCTGCTCCCATGAGGACTGTAGCCAAGCGCAGAGGGTGCGGGCAATTCTGCAATGGGTGGCAGCTCGGACCAGAATCTCTGCTCATCCAGAGGTGCTGGTGCTGCTTCTTTATTTATTTTCTGTATTAATTTAAAATGTTTATATGCCATCCACTACCAAATAGTCTTTGCAGGCCCTGGCTCTGTCTGGTACTGAGCTTTGGGTCCCATGCACATACGGTCCACATTTACGTCTGCTACTGAATGGGAAAAAGCCACGAGCAACTGGTGGACAGCTTGAAATGTTTCTCTTGGAAAAGAAGCAGGTTTGGAAGGGCAAAAACCCTCGAATGCCTCCTAGCAGTTTGTGAAGGATGCTTCCCTTTTCCTTTTGATGTTGCAGGAACTTTGCATTTAACCCAAGAGATGGGATTGATAACCCGGCACTGTCTCTGGCAGAGGATTCTGGTAAGAGGAGGGGAGGCTGTGTGGGTGGGAAAGGAAGGCCCAGCTGTTTCCCCTGGGGGAGTTTGCAAAGAGGTTGGATTTAGTCTCCTTCCGATTCAGGATCTGGGCAGATCTGGGCATTGCTGGCTGTATTCCCTGCCCTACGGGGAGGTGGACTCACTCCCCTGCCCTGGCTCCCTGAGCCGTACCAGGGCAGGCTCAACACCTTGTGAATATCTTGAGACAATGGCTAGAACGAAGGAAGGAAGGAATCCAGCTGAATGGAACTATATACAGAGGAGGCTGCCTGTCGGGGCTCTGCATGAATCACTGTTCATGAGAAACAGTTCCCCTGGGACCTGGGCCTTTGCCTCGGCTGCGATCCTGTACAGGCTCGACAGAAGGACCTGCTGTTGGAGGGGCCACACCTTGCAACTCTGCATGATTTACTGCTCTAGTCTGGCTTCTTGTCGTGCTGTCCCTCATCGTCCAGTCTCTCCCAGTGCAAAGACCTCCTGCACTGATGCCCCATTGGAGGAGGTCCCCTGTTGTGTGAATCGGTCACCTTTCGGTGCTCATCTCCTCCCAACGCGCAACCACACCAGAGCAGTGACTCATGCAGAAACGCAGAGAAGCGAGTTTCCTTGAGGGTAGCTTGTTCTCCAGGCTACCTAACAATCCTGTGAGGTAAATTCCAGGAGGCAATGAATGTCCTAAAAGCGAGCAGGGATTTGAACCCAGGTCTTCCCAGTGCTCTAACCAATAGGCAACTGCATCTAAAAGGAACCCTGTTTAAGCCTAAGGCCAAAGGGTGCCTCCGGCTTGGGCAGGAGCTCCCCAGTGTGGAGGTGGAGAGAGTGGGCCTCCTGGCTGTGGGGAAGAGTCCCCCGGGCATCCCGCTGTGCAAGTGGGGCTGGAATGAGGGCTCGTCCCAGAGGACGCCCTGCGGGGTTAGTGCTGCTGCTGCAGTGGGCCGGTTCGTTCCACATCCCATGTGCCGGTCCCGGTAAGAGCATCCAAAGCACCTGATTAGCTGCCCTGCCAGTGCATCTTCCTTCCTGGGTTCTTCCCCCCGAAACTGATGCCCCCCTCCCCTGTCCGCACCAGGGTGGCGATGCCCCTAGCAGACTCTGCTCCACTAGCATCAGCAGCCTTCCTCTCCAGTCTTGCCTGGGCCAATCTTGCAAACTGAGCCAAGCAAAGAGGACCTCGCTGGAAGCTGGTGGGACGGAGGCTGCGCAACTGGCCGCCGCCTTCTGCACCAGGTGCCGTCTTCCTCGCTACTGGCCTTAGATCAAGAGGAGCACAGCCAGGCGGCCTGAGATTGGACGGCAGGGCCTGCTGGGCCGCAAAGGTGGCCAGGTGTGGCGGGGGACCGGCGCCTTCTCAGTCTGCTGGATTCTGTCCACCGCAGAGCCGGAAGGAGCTTCGCAGCTGCGCTTCTGCTTTCTGAAGAAAGAAGAGGGCGAGAGCTTCGGGTTCTGGCTGCGGCAGGAGGTGGGCAAGAGTGGCCACATCGTGAGGCAGGTGACGCCGGGGGGGGCTGGCCCACCGCAGGGGCCTGCGGGATGGCGACCGGATCCTCGAGGTGAACGGCATGTATGTGGAAGACATGGAGCATTTCCAGGTAAGGCCTGGTGGCGGGTGAGGTGGAGAATGGCAGCTCCACCTGCTTGCCGGCTGCCCATCTGCCGCAAACCGTCCCTTCCTTGAGGCCTCCTTGGATTATGAATTAAACCCGCAAGCCCCTTCCCTAACTTTTCCTAACCTTTGCCAAATGATGCCTCCCCAGTTACTGAAAACAGTGAGTAATGAGCTGCGACAAAGGGGAAATAGCCTGGGGAACTTGTTCCTCCTCCTCTTCATAATCCTATCCCACCCACCCCCAAAACCTCAAGCAACTGCCTGCAACAGGCAGTATAATCTTCACAACGATCCTGTGAGGTAGGTCAGTATCATCCATGCATTGCAACACGGTCTACATTGAACTTCCCGTGCAGCGTGTTTAGACGTTGGCACCCATGTAGAACGAAGCTGATGGGGGTTCCACCTAGAGTCACAGAAGAGCAGAGCTGGAAGGGGCCATGAAGGGCATCAGGTCCAGCCCCCCGCTGTTGCAGGATGCCACGTCACACCATCCCACTCAGAGAACTGTCCACTAGTCAAAGCACATGATTTTGTTCCTATTTATTGCCAAATTGAGATGCCACCCTAAAAAAGCATTGCGAAAACAGCTCTTTTGTTTGTTTCTTTGAAAAAATAAACGCAAAAGCACAAACATGTATAGGCCCCAGAATCTCGGACCAACCACAAATTTGCTTGGATGCTGCTTAGCTAAGTTCTCCTCTTAAACGCATTTCTGATTCCATTCCGTTCCATGTTCTGTTTCTCAGAACATGTTCAAATCTAGTTCAAAATGTGGGTTGTCTCCTCTGAAGCTCTGAAGGATGGTGGCCTTCTTCCAGCCTGCAGACAGTCCATTTCAGAGACGCTTCTGGGGGACACGGTCCAGTGGAAGGCAGAAGATGACCAGGGTTAAAATCAGAAGCGGGTGAGGGCAACGCAAAGATGGGCAAGCTGCAAAGAACCAGGGTACTTGAGCCAAAAGCGCCTCCTGTTGTTAACTGACCCTTAGGAGAGGCATTTCAACTTTTGTAAAAAGGGGAAACAGTGCACTGAAGTTGGGCGAGCACTAGCCATTTGTGGTCGGTGGAAAGCAGGCAGGGCCATGGGGGGAACCCCGATCAGGACTCCAGTCCAGAGTGCAGCCTCGGCTCTCTTGCAGGTGGTATGGAAGATCAAACACAGTGGGAAGCAGATTTCGCTCACCGTTCTGGACGGGAACACCTATGACTTGGCAAAGGCCCTTGACCGGGACCTTGCCCAGCTCCTGCCTTGTCACAACAGGCCTCGGCTGTGCCACATCACCAAGGACCGAAGTGGTTTTGGATTCAGCTTTTCATCTCCAGAAGGTAGCAAAGAATGCGTGGCTTGTTTTGTTTATTCTGCTTTCCAGATTCAAATGTGAAATGCATTTATTTGCAAGGGATGGGATGATAAAGAGTTGTGGGGGAGCGAAGAGAGTCGAGTTACTGGGGCGAAGGATGATATCTACCAGAGGCCGTTCCTGGGCCCGTCTCAAAGGGCGCATCTCCACCATGCTTACTCGGTTTTATTCCACAAGAGGGACCACTGCTTCCCCTCCAAGGGCAGTTAGCAGTACTGCTCCCACGATATGTCCATGGAACGGTAGCTCTACCCCAAGATAAGGACGGATTCTTCAAGGATCGCATGAATGCTCTGTTGGAGTGCTCTGTTGCTGGGGTTCCCGGGAAAGTGGAAATGCCTGCTAGGACTGGCTCACGTGTAATGACAGCCCGTGGATCAAACCACCCAGAGCAGGAGAGAGCAACTTACAGCCCGCCTTTCCTCAGCAACCCACAATGGGCAGCCTCATCGGTGGAGTGCTGGACTGGCGAGGGGCCAGACCACCTGGTGCTTAGTCCGTGGCTTGATTCAGGGGCTCTTTATGGGTTGTCCACCCTTCAGTCAACCCCTGCCACTGCAACATGGGCACCAAAGGACCTCCCCTGCAGGAAAATTAGAACAGCATGGGCTGTTGTGATGTGAAAGCGGGTTCTTGGGGTCCCAAGATTTCAGCCGTGCTCTTTTCAGGCGTGGAGGGCACCTTCCGGCTTTCTGTGACCCTGGATGGGCCGGCGCACAAGGCCGGTGTGCCAGACGGTTCCTGGCTTCTGGAGCTGAATGGTGCCCGTGTGGAGAACTGGACCTCTGCCCGGCTGAACAAAAAGGTACCAGGACTGGCTTAAAGAAATGGACCCCGATTCATCATCGGCCCTTTAGTCCACTGGCTGAATTCCTCCCCCATTAACAAGTTCAACACCTTTTCAACAGAAAGATGCTGCTTTAGAAAATAGGGATCTGCTACTGCAGCTTCCCTGTCCCAGTGACCTCTGGATGCTTTGTACTTCAGCTCCCATCAGTTGCGGACAGCACCACTCCCTGTCAGGAGTTTTGGGAACTGTAGTCCAAATCTTCTGGACAGCATCAAGGAGAGGAAGGAATTTTGCAGTAAGTCTCTCCATAACCTGGTGCTCTCCAGATGAGTTGGCCTACAGTTCCCAGTATCCCCAGTCTATCACAGTGCACTAAGCTGATGCTGTGACCACCTTGCAGGGTACGGAGGGAAGACTGGCCCTTTTGTCCAGCAGAACCAGCCCAACAAGATGCCCTTTGGGGCCAGCTCTGAACGTAGGGCTGCCATGTTGCTTCTCCCCTCCCCACACGCCCCGTTTGTGTGCCTGGTTTGCATTGCAGCTCAAAAACGGCAGCAGCCCAATAGGACTCTTGGTGATAGATGCAGAGTCAGAGGAGTTCTACCGGCAGCACGGCATTAAAGTCACAGCTGCCATGGCAGACGCCTCGTGGGTTCCTTTCAAAGTGCGGAAGCTCCCGATGGTGCGAGGGCCAGCCGGTTACGGATTCCTGCTGAAGGAAGAGAAATGTGCCTCTGGAAAGTATGGTAAGGTGCCCCTGGAAGCACCTGCTTCTGCCTCCCGTCTTCTCTTCACGGGGCTAAATGTTCCCAGCCCTTTCAACCTCTCCTCTAAGGCTGTTTCCAGTGCCCGGATCATCCTTGCTGCCCTCCTCTGAACCCCTTCCAGCTTGTCTGCATCTTTCCTAAACTGTGGTGCCCAGAACTGGACTCAGCACTGCAGATGAGGTCTCTCCAATGCTGTGTAAAGGAGGACTAGCGAAGGATGATGGGAGTTGTAGGTCATACCGTCATCACAGCCAATTGCCCACCCTTGATATTAATTGGAAGAGTGGAGTTAATGTTTGGCTGTGATGACCAGGCAATGGCTTGGGTATTTATATGGCAATCCGTCTCCTTTATTGAGCCCTTCACTTGACTGAGCAGTAACATTTAACAGTGGGAAGTAGGTAGCCCTCCTGTGCACTGCCACTTCCTGGGATCAGGAGCTGAGCATTTTGTCTTTCTTTGTCTCTCCCTCAAAGTTTTCTTTCTCTGCACAAAACAGCAAGCCAAGGACCATGTTTTCTAGCGTGAGAAATGGAGGTGAACGTGCCTCACTTTCCTGCTACAGCCTGTGTGTGTTGTCAGGGCACCCCAAATATGTGCGAGCTTGTAAAGTGCAGGCTCTGGAAATCGTCCTGTGCCAGAGCGTCCCGCATCACCTCTCCCGTGTGTGACTTTGCAGGCCAGTTCCTGAGGGAGGTGGATGCCGGGATGCCGGCCGAGAAGGCCGGGATGAGAGATGGCGACCGCCTCCTGGCTGTTAATGGCGACGGCGTGGAGGAGCTCGACCACCAGGAGGTGGTGCTGAAGATCCGGGCAGATGCCATTCAGGTCACGCTGCTCGTCATTGACGCCGAGGGAAGCAAGTTCTACGATCTGGTAATGCGCAGCGGCTTGCAAGCCACGCAGCGCTCCGTGGGGGGCGGGGGAGAAAGCAGCACCTGGCTCCCCCAGCTTCCCCGGCACTGCGTTGCTGCACAACTAGTGCACAGCCCCCGTTTGTGACCACGGCCGGCTCTGGGTGAGCAGGAAACCTGCGTGCATCAAAGGGGCATCTGTGCCTCTCTCTTCCATCGGTCGAAGCAGGGAAGACTGAGGCACTGGAGCTGCGGCATCCTTTGGGGGTGGCCGTCAGAGCCCAACTGCATAAATGCCTCCAAGATCCGGGTGGCCAAGGAGGGTTGGATGCATGATTTAGCTGGTTACCTGCCATGATTCTGTTAAATACCCTAGTTATCAGTCTTTAGATTCTGCTGGATTTGCTGACACTCCGGCTGGGTTGGTGTTTTCTTGCTTTGCTTAGGTTGGATTATCACCTCTTCTTTTCTACAATGATGAAGAGCCTCGGTCAGGCTTGCGAGTGAGCCATGCCTCATCTTCTTCCGCCACACTTCAGGAAGACTGCAGCCCTGGCTCAACACCTCCGCTCTCCCATCTCAATACGGAGCCCCGTGAGAATGCACTGGAGCCGCACCAGCATGATGGAAGTTTCAGGGCCTTTGCAAAAGAGGTATCTTACCTGTTTGGGAGGTGCAGCAACCTGCACAATTCCCTGCATGTCTCTCAGCTGTTTTCAGCATTGAATTCCAGCTTTTTGCCTTTACATCTGATGTTCTTTGCAAACCGTGGATCACACGGCCTGTACCAATGCATGGCAGCATTCACATGACTTCATGCTTTCTCATTAAAAAGACAGACAGACAGACAGACAGACAAGGGTGTTGCAAAGAGATGGGCCAAAGCCCAGTTCTTTCTGATAACCTTTTCCCAGTGAGGGAAAAGCACTCGCGGGCACTGCTAGCCCGTTCCGGGGCTCAGACCAACAAGACAAATACAGAATTCATTCATTTGCACATTCTGATGTATGCGATTTACATATGCCCTAAAGTTTGCATGCTTTTAGGCCCCTTCCTCCTAAGATCACCCCTGTTCACAAAAACAGATTACAGGGAGAATTTCCGAGAAGAAATTTGAGGCAGAAAGAGGGGAAGCGCACGCGGGCAAGAACGTAGCCAAACCTGGAGGAGCAGATGCAACGGCAAAAACAGGAGCCTGATTTACTTCAGCAAGTGCCCCCGAAAGGGGTTGGGGCGGGCAAGGAGGGCAGAAGGAAAAGCCTTGCCGGGTTGAGCAACGCTGCATCACAACCCTCCAGGTTCACAAAAAGGGAACACAAAATCCTGCTAGTTTCGGTGAAGCGCTGCAGAAAAGACTTCTCAGCGCAGAGGTTTCTCTCTCACTCACAAGCTGCTGCTGACCTTGCCTAACGGGAGGCCAGCCTCTGCACTTGTTCTCACAAATGTTAACAGACGTCCTAAGCCAACCTTGCGGTAACCCTACAAAGCATGCTCAGTGGCCGGAAAGCAGGACCCCTTTCCAGTTTCCTTACGTTTCAGTGCTTGCTTGCCTGGAGGCAGCCGCTCCTCACCACGGTTGTGTCCCTGCCCGTCCTCCTCAGTGCTGCTTCCAAACCCAGCTGTGCCCTGAGCTTGCCTTTCCCCCTGTTTCTCACAGGGCCCGGATGCTGTGAGCCAGGCATTCTAGGCGCTGCCTCATCACCCTGGCCAAGGAGGAGACCTCCTGCCGGCTCTGCAGCTGTCCTGGAAGGGAGCACCTTTGCATGATGCCAATGTTGCAACCAGACCCCTGCCCCGGTGCCAGATTGTTCCTGCGCCCCACGACCGCTTCATCAATCCGTCTGTTTTTGCACTCTGCACATGCTCCCTGCAGATCCTTGAAACCGGGCCACAGTGTCCAGGCAGAATGGGATCAGAGGCAGACTCCATGAGGATTCTTGGAAAAGCGTGAGAACCCACCGGAGCTGATCCTGTGACCGTGCTGGAGAGTGACTTTGAAGACAGAGGGTGATGGGAAGAGGAACCAAGTTTTGTTGAACAGAAATTAACCTCTGTTTTGAAATACTGTCATGTCTAGGAAGAGGGAGGAACCAGGGCTTTGTGTTCTGAACCTTCTTCCCCCTCTGAGACCCAGTCAAAAGGAGATTGGATTAATGACAGAAAAGCATTCTGCACACGTTCAGAGCTGCATGCTTTATTACTCCACCAGCTTTAGGGCTAATCCCAAACTCGGGACCAACCACGGCACTGCCCCAGGCTGAAGGACGCGGAGGTCTATCAGTCTGAATGCTCCTTCACATCTCCAGCGGATTCAGCCCAAACTCCTTCAGCCGGTCCTTATACTCCAGATGGATGGATGTGGCTTGCTTCTCCCAGCTGAGCTTGGTGGTTTGCAGCTTGGAGAGCAAACAATCCAGACTGCCCTGAGGAAAGGAGGAGCAAGGGGCCATGTGAGGTCAAGGGCAGACGGCCGAGGCGAAAGACCTGCCCATTCTGGGGCTGCCTGCCTAGAAGGCAAAGAGGGTGGGACATCTATCCAGGAGAGCTCTCAGAATGAACCTGAGGCCTTAGAAAGCTCGCTTCCGTCACTTGTTGGTCTGCAGAATGTAAGACAATCGTGGAAGGTACACTTAGGCATTGCATGGAATGCTTCTTCAGGCCCAGGTGCTCAAAGTGAAACCTCAGCTCTTCTTTAACTCTGTTTCAAGGATGGGACCACCTTGCTGAAAGCGGGGCAAATTGATTTGGAGTGCCTTGCATGGGAGAGCAGCCCAGGACCCATGGAAGTGTGTGTAGCTCCTAGATGTTGCAGAGCTAAAAAGCGGTGGGAATCATGGGATCCCTTTCTTTAGGTTGTGGTAACAATTCATAAATTGCCCCCTGCCTGATCTCACTTGGACTGCTTGAGGTCTGGGCACACTGCCCAACTCACATGCAGAATTTGTTCATATCCTGTCTCCATCACATCCACCTTGCGCTGCATCTCTGCAAGAGCTTGGTCCTTCTCCTCCAGTGTCTTCGCCTGGTCGGCCCGGCTCTGCCGTACTTCCTCCTGACAAGCAGCTGCTGAGCAGAAGTGGGGTAGGAGAGGGCAGGGAGGAAGAGGGAGCACAGATGTGTGGGGTGGAAAGCTGAGCAGATGCTGGGAAAGGCGGTTGTAGGTCCTACATAGCTTGGAAGAAACGTGGATTAAGACGCTAAAGACAAGGTGACTCAAACACCCACAGCCTTTAAATAGGGCGAAACTGAACAGATTCTCATGAGTTTACGCTCACATTTTGTCTGGGTTAAAATAGGCCAGAACATATTGCTTGAATAGAAATGGGGTGGGCTGCAGCTTGAACCAGTTTTCCCAGACTATGGAGGCAGGATTAATCCACAGCTATGTGTTTCCCCAAAACAGGCCTTCTTGCAATTTTATTCTCTGGTGACACCAACCCCTGGACACACAGCTTTCATCTTCTGCAACCAGTCAGCAAACAACTGATCGGAAAACTTTTTTTTCTTACTACTAATTTTACTGGGAGATTTGTATGTTAATAAAACATACTGCTTGGAAAAAATCTGTGATGACCTGATTAGTAGTTTCCATCCCACCATCCTCTCCAGGAGCATTCGTCAAGTGAAAGATCAGGGATGCTGGAACATGGTTGCTATAAAGCCGCAACATCATTGCAAAGGCCGAGCGTGTATGTGTGCTACCCAGGTGCTTCTGCAAGTTCTGCTTCTCCTCTTCTAGGCGCTGTATCTGAGTGTTGGTCTGGCGCTGAAGCTGCTGGTACTGGCGGATCATCTCTGGAATGGTAGAAAAAGGAGATGGAAGAGCAGAGCAACCTCTTCATCTGCTACTCCCACCCAAGACTAAGAGGCCTAAGAATTCTCGTTATCACGTGAGCTTTGTATGGGGCTTGCCAGTGTGAGGCAAGTCAAAAGGGCAGGTCTCTGCCCCAAGGAGCTTAAATAGATGTCACACCAAGTGGGGGAAATGAAGATGCGAAAGAAGGATCGTTATGAAGTCCTGTGTGTGGAATGACTGGCATTGTCAGCAGCCATGGAAAGAAACTTTGTCCCAGAAAGCCGATGTTCTTGACTATGAGAAAAAAAAGCCTTTGGTATTGAGCTTCCACAGGCAATAAGCCTCTGACATTAGATGTATCAATGCAAAAGATGCAGGCCAGTAACCGGGCTATGAAAAATGAATTGGCAGTCTCGGTGCTAATGAGAAATGCCTATGAGACCCTGAGGATGATGCTTTGCTTGAGTTATAAATAGGTGCCCCAGACTTTCTTACGAAGGTAAACTGAAGCTATGCAATCCTATACACTCTTAGCTGGAATTAAGCCTCACTGAAAACAATAGGACTTACTTCCGAGTAGATATGTCTATGATTGCGCCACAAGTCCATCTTCTCACTATCACTGGATGAGAGAGGTGGAAAGCCCCGAACTCCCTGTCTGGAAGGCTTCCCTAAATGTTTTTATGCACAAGGCAGAGAATCCAAATCGGTCCCGCAAAAGGAATTAAGGAACTGACCCTGTAACCGTTCCTCAAATCTGCTCTTTGGATAACTGGAGTCACGTCCGCCCAGGGACTGGCATGGCAACCATAGACACAAACACACCTTCGTAAATATCTCTCTTGTCACCTCGGGCCTCTTCCAGCTCCTTTTCCAGTTCCATCAGCCTCTGCTTCAGCCCTTCACTGTCGGCCGTTGCTTGTCTGGCCACATCCCTCCGGAGAACTGCAGGCCAGAAAGATGGTGCTCAGGAGAGAGGCTGCCTAGTTCCCCGTCTCCCCAGCCCCTTGAGACAAAGGATCGTGTCTGCATCAGAGCATGCATGATACCAGATAGCCAAACAGTCTGCCTTATACCGAATCAGCTTTCATTCACAGAAAAGGATGCAAGTTTTCAGCTTACACAGAGCTCTTCATAAGATGGAATGGAGACAATAAGGAATTGTAGCCTATTGGGGAAGCGGAGGGGGAATATCTTAGCACTTTTCATGCAGCTAAAGGGTTGTCACATCGAAGGAGTGTGCATCCTGTTTCCTGTCTCCAAGACTTTAGGATGCACACAAACAGGCTTAAATTACAGGAAGGCAAGTTTGAACTGAACATCAGGAAAAACTTGGAAGCCGTCCAGTGACTCAGTGTGATTGGACAGCCTAGAAATACCCCACAGCAAGTTTTGTTTTATTTTATTTTATTTATAAGTCAGACAATGGACCCAGCTGCCTAAGGAGGGGGTGGGCATTCCATGATTGGCACTGTTAATAATACACAATAGTCACTCCCAGCTAAGTTACCAGAAGCACCACGGAAATTTCCTCACCAAGGTGATCTTTCAGAGTGTGAACCTCCAGAGTTGTCTTCTTAAGTGTTTCCTCCTCATCTGCTGAGAGAGAGAGAGCAAGAGCGTAAAGGACTTGCCTGGTTCCCAATTGCTAGGATCATTTTTCTAAGAACTTTTTCAGGTATAATCAAAAATTACTCTCGTGCCCTGTGGTCAGCTGTACAACTTCTGGGCCTCCACGCATTTTACCCCTACAACATGCATAATCCCTCGCCATCAACTCTGCTGGCTGTTGCAGACAAGGCGTCATTGGCATTATTAGACATGGTTTCAACTTGTCTAATTTAGCATTATTATTTTGCATGCATGTAATGAACAAGACAGCCGAAGAGGTACCCCATATTAGTTTATTATCCCAATGACACCACAAGTATTTTGTTCTGAAATATTTGAAGAAAAATACGAACATTTTGATGTGATGTAAATGTTATGGAGAACTTTTAATTGCGTACTTCATTGTTTAAGAGGGAAATGGCTATTGAATACTGTTGATGCACAAACTAATTTTAGCAGCCCCAAAATATGTAAGATGTGCTGAAAACTACTACATTTCAACAGAGCTCAGCTCTTTTCCACTGAGGTTATTTGAGCACCTTCCGTTTCTATTTTTGAGTCCATTTATTATTTATGAGTTTTATTTCACTTGAAACATGCATGTGGTTTAATGACATTTAAGTATGATCTCGCATATTCAGCAGGAGTGATCCCTCAAAAGTGTCAATTACAACTTCGAAACCGATAAGCTTGCCTGTCATTGTATTTGCAACAGGCATGCGTGCATTTTTACTAATGAACTTGCGAAATGGAAAATTCTGTGCAGGAAAATTACGCACTGGAAAATTATCCCACCCTGCATTTCTGGACTGTACATGGGGGGTTCTTTTTTAGAACCAGGGTCAACTTACACTTGAGGAAACCAAGTTCTGGGAGTGGTTGGAGGTGGGGGCAAATAAATGTGTGGTATCTGTTCAGAGCTAAGCCTCACAGCTATTCAGAAAAGCACAGCACATCCGATGCGTGTCTGCTCTGAAGTAAGTCCTACTGCCACTCAGTCTTCCTCCTCGGAAGTAAGTACTTTCAGATAGCAGCCAAGAGGCTAAGCCAAACAACAGTTAAGCAATCACAATTCTGTGCAGAAGTAATGCAGCGGTTGTTACTCTCTTCATCCCCTTTCAGTGATTCTTGCACTAATGCGATGAACTCTGAACATTCCCAAGTCCAAATTCCCTTTGAGTGGAAGCAAAAGCCAAAGATGGTTCTCAGGGCCAAGGCTGAGACATCAACGAAGCGCCCGATGCAGGTCTAGAAGGAAACAGAAAGATCGAAGCACTGCGGGAAGGTGGGAAGCTTCGTGCTAAGTCACACCAGGTCGGGATGGGGTGGAAAGGTCATATTCTGATGAACGAGAAACCAAGGAGAGAACAAGTAATAAAAAGCAGAGCAAGAAGTGGAAAGTCCAGTTGCCAGGGCTGGGTCAGGCAACACTGTGCGCCAGGTCCTCGCTTCTGCTATACACAATTCAGGAGCCGGAAAGGCAGGAAGGATTTCTAGGAAGTATTAACACCCTGAATGAGCGAGTGCACCTAAGTAAGATCCAGACGACACGTATGACACGTATATATAGGAATGTGCAAACGGTGGAAGCCCTCGTCTTGCGACTCTGGCCTCACCTGGCACGGACCTCTCCTTCGGCTTCCGCGCTCTCTTCCCTTTCCCTTTCTTCGTAGGGGCCATTCTTGCAAGCGCCCTGAAAATGGGAACGGAGAAACCCCCATGGGGTGTTTTTAGAGCGCTCCGTTGCCGGAACCTTAAACCGGTGCCGAAGCAGGCTGTTTTACGCACGCCGCCCGCACTAATTAAATATTTAGAAATAAATAAACAAATAACTAAATCATGAAGGCTACTAAGGTGCAAGAGCGCGCTGGAGAAGAAGTACCTGGAAAATGCGTGCCTCCGGCTTCGCAGTTGCTGGAAGTTCCCCAGCAGAAAAATCCGAGCTCTTTCTGTGAGTGTCATTCCACGCAGCCAATAAGTAAGGAGGGGAAGCGGCGCCTGGATTTTGGCAAGCCTATCCCGGCTGGTGCAACCTGGGTCTGTCCATGTAGCCAGGCAACAGTCCCTGTTTGCTGCCATGGCGACCAAAGAAAGCTTGGGGTACAACCATCTCCAGCAAAGCACGTCTGGAAAGCTGCATGGAGCTGTCCCGTAAGAAGAAAGGGGATTTTTAGACCCACAGAAAAATGGGGCAGGGGAGGAGAGGCGCAATCAAACAGGTGCAGGCTGTACTTTGCAGATGTACTCAGTCAATGCAGCTTTTCCATGAAATGCTTGGCTTAACTTGACCAGGTCCCATGTCCTCAGCCTAAGAAGAAACCTAAGAAGCAGTTTTCTTCCTGCCTTCACTGACTCTCCATCCCTTCCACTGCTGAAAATCAGACTGAAGCTCTCTTGGGCAGGGATAGTTTCTGAGTTGCTTTTGGTTGGTGCCACTCTGGAAAGCACCTTCTTTATTGCTCTATACAGCATATTGCAGTGGGCTATTTCCAAACAGGCCCTGCACCAGAGATGTCTCCTCTCTGGGGTTCCAGCCCCCCCCCCCCAGATGCTCCATTGCATGCCCCTCATGCCCCCATTTCAGTCCCAGCTCAGCGCTCCATGATCCCGAGCAGATCTGGCTGTCTTTTGAGACTCTCCCTGCTTTTGCATTTGTTCAAAATGCACAGCGCCCCAAAGCCACCGAGTTGCTCACAAGCCTGAGTTTGCTTTCAGGATGCAAGACATTTCCACTTTGTTCTTTTAGAACAGCTGTCCTTAACCTGGTGCCCCCAGAGTTGTTGGACTACAGCCCCCCAGGCTGGGGATGAAAACTGTAGCCCAAAACCTCTGGAGGGCATGGCATGAGGATGGGGAAGGCTGCTTCATAAGCAGAGCAATTTTCTTGGGGCCGAAGTGTGTGTCCCAAACAGGTGCCGATCAGGCCTATCTATTTTTTATTAATATTTGGCAACCTTGGAACCTTCTTCCCACCCCCTCCTGTCAGTTTATTTTCTGGCATTTTTTATTTTTATATCCAATAACATCCTCACTAACTTGGAAAAGCTTTGTTGTTTAAGAAACAAAATGCAGTTTCTTCAACGACCACACACTGTGGTTTCTGAGACCCAATAGTTGCTCGCAAAACATGTGCATTTACAGACAGACACAGAACTTTCTGGGAGCTAGTCTGTCCCACTTTTCATAGAGTTGGCCCTCTGCTGCTTTGGGGTGGGCCTTCGTTGGTTTTCTCTGCGTGAAACTCACTCGAATGTGAGGGTTGAGGAGGTGGGGATACAGAGACAAGAGGGTGGGCGCTGTGCTCATAAAAAGCCGCAGGGTCAGTCTCTGCCAACTCCAACAAAGAGGACTGCTGAGGGACAGACTGAGCTCCCCTTTGCCTCTTGGCCAGGCGGATGCAAAGATGAGCAGCAGAGCAAAGCTCCGTCTGAATGCTAAACTGTACGTGAAGGCAGCCACTTAGTAGCCATGCATTTGCTTTATTTGACAAGGCAGCGCAGTAGCTGAGTTGGAAGGGGCCCCAAGGCCTTCAAGCCCCACACACAGCTCCGTTTCCACGTGGGGTCACCCATGCAACCGTAGCCCGGACGCCTCTGGCTTAGCCAAGGGGATCCAATACACCGGCTTGAGAGACAGCTATGCAGGACAGGTGCATCAGCGTCTCCTTTGCTCCACCAGTTCAACCACCCTTTCTTCCCACAGTTGATCCACTAAACCTATTTTGCTGGTCCAGTTCTGCTAGCAGGTATGAGCTGGGATGGAGCCAAGAGAGCCCCGGGGCAACCAAAAGCTGGGAAGATTACATTTCCCTCTGGTGCAGGCTCCTTTTATTTTTATTTTATTTATTTTATTTTTCGATTTATATCCTGCCTTTTTCCTACAAAGGACTCAAGGCAGGTTACATCATTCTCCTCCTCCATCGTAACCCCACAACAACAACCCTGTGAGGTAGGTTGGGCTGAGAGTCTGTGGCTGGCCCAAAGTCACCCAGTTGGCTCCATGGCTGAGCCCAGGCCAGGCCCAGGCTCCTTTTGAGGCCGAGCCCAGCCTCCCCACCCCCTGCCCCACACGGATATGTGCATGGCAGCCTTGGACACGTCCTCCACATGGTGCAACGTCCGGTCAGAGTGGCCGATGCAAGCTCAGCCGGGCCACTGCCTGGCTCAGCCCAAGGCAGCTCCTCCGCACTCCTGACCATCCAGAGGCCCTGTTGACGCATATGGCAATGGAGACCCTGGCCAGCATGGGGGAGATAGTCCGTGCCAGGCAGAGCTCCGCACAGTGAGAAAAGAGAAGTGCCGTCCTTCTCCTTTTTGATCTTGCTAGGTTAGGAGCAAGATTGGTGTGTGGGCGAAACCACACAGGCCCATTGTGCAAGAGCATTCCTCACAGAAGATGACGCACGAGAGGGAAAGGAGATGTGGCACCAGTATTCTTCCACTGGTGTTTGCTGCGGCTCAGGAATAAAGGACTCAGCAGTTCAAAGCATTTCAGTTTCTGTCTGCCGCATTTCAACACCGCCTCCCAGCCAGCCGACTGGCACTGGTTACCCTGGCCTTCCAACAGGAAAAACAGTCCGTGTAATTTAAGGCTAGCGAGCACAGCAGGTTTCCCTTTGCCACAGAAGTGGTCCTTCCTTATGCTCTTCATGAAGCCCATTCCAGAACAGGATGTTCTGCTGGATCAACACTTCTTACTTGCGAGAAAGGCGTGGATGAACGCCCAACAAAAGCACTCGGCTATTTCAAAATAGGAAGCCCGCTTTCTGTTGTCCCTATTACAGTTTCCCACATATCAGATCTGCCTATCCTTTCAGCAATTTCACTGCACCCTTCTGTGTCCATAGCAAACACATACCAGGTTTCTTATTTATATTAAACACACTCCAGGGTGCCCTAGGGCTTTGGGGATAGACTGGGACTCCAGTTTGAGTCCCCCCTTGGTCATGAAACTCACTGGGAGACTTTGGGCCAGTCACATCTGCCTCACAGGGTTGTTGTAAAGATTAAATGGAGCCACCTTGGGGTCAATGCAGGGAAAAGGTAGGATAAAAAGATAATAAAACAAGGCTTCTGTAAATAATGCCTGCCCTCAAAAGGACTTCTCCTTAGGGGTTATAGGTAAATTCCTATGCACAGGATTAAAACCTATACCTTAAATTGCGCCCAGAAAGCAACTGGTCAACAGCACAGGGGTTTCAAGACAGGCGCAAGATAGTTCTATTGCGCTCTTGATACTTGTGCAAGGATACACAAGTTTGCAAAGAATGACATTTCACAAGCAACACGGAGCAATGGTGTTGATGTAAGACATGAAAAGAAAGATGTTCTACCGATGATCAACCTATTATTTATTTATTTATTTATTATTTATTAAAACATTTTTATGCCGCCCCATTCGCCGAAGCCTCGGGGCGGCTCACAATAATTAGTGCTCGCTCCCACCCCCGCGCCCTTCCCCGTCGCTTCCAATGCTTGCCATTCACTGCCCCATCAGGTTCATTGCTAGCTCATTCAGGCTTGCTAGCAGTTATTAAAACAACAGCAAGCTTCACTCCTTATTAGTATATAATTTGCATATTCAGATAGGACATCGGTTTATTTATCTGCAAGATTTCTAGCAAGGCTTTCAAGGCAGAAGCCCTCCTTAGAACAGGGGCATACGTGCAGTTTTCAGTTTCTGCCGGAGAGGCCTGGCCAACTGCCCAAATTCATCATGGCCACTCTGGTTGCGACTTCACGAAACTGCGCATGCCCATTCTCGCTTCCGCCCCGCCCCCAAGGCCCTGCGCAACAGCCAGCACAAAAGCCAAACCCAGCAAGGCAGGGCTATGCTGATTAGCCAGTATTTGGGCGTGGCTATGCTAATTAAACTCTGGTTGGGGTGGCTCCGTCCCTGTGCAATGGATGAGGACAGAAGGGGACGACGAGTTTTCTTCTTTCTCTTGTTGAACAATAGCGATCAAGACACCGAAAACAAAGAGAAACTAGAGGAAATGCACATCGGAACAGACCGATGATAAAAGCCAAGCGCACCAGCGTCTTTTAAAGCCGCTCGTTCTCCCCGCCCCCTTTTCCAGTGCCGACCAATCAGAACACGCCTCCCGCAGCGACGGCTCCTGAGGGATCGGCAAATCACGGGCCCGCCTCCCGATTTCCCGGAGGGTGGGAGGCGCGCGCGCGGTGGTCGTTGTAGCGCGGAGGGGGCAGAAGAGGAAGGGGCGCCGTGAAGGCCGAGCGGCCAATCAGAGAGCGTCCTTCCACAGAGCGGGAGGGGGCGGGATGTGAGGCGGGCGGCCTTCTTTCCCCGCGGCGCTCTCCCGCTCGTCCAATCGGAGCGCCCCCTCGCGGAAGGCTCGCCCCCCCCCCGCGCGGCCGCGCGCACGCACGCACGCACGGCCGCGCGCGCCCCTCCGCCCTTCCTGCCGCCTCCCTCCTCCTCCCCCTCCCCCCCGCCTCCCTCCGCTTCCCTTTTCTTCGTCAGTCGGGCGCGTCCGCGGCGCTCGCGGAGCCGCCTTCCCCGCCGCCTTCCTCCGCCGTCGGTGGCCGAGCCGGGAGCCGCGGCCGGCGGAGCCCCCGCCGCGACCCTGCGTGGGCGCCCGCCGCCCCCATGTCAGCCCCGCTGAAGAAGGGCCCCGGGGGGCTGATCGGGCTCATGAAGGACGCCTTCCAGCCGCACCACCACCACCTCGGCCCGCACCAGCCCGGCACCGTGGACAAGAAGATGGTGGAGAAGTGCTGGAAGCTCATGGACAAGGTGGGCGGGCGCGCCGGGGATGGGGCGGCGGGCCGGG
>NW_025335856.1:3087018-3164328 GCF_004798865.1 Varanus komodoensis
CCGGGGGAGCCCGGCGTGGCGTGGCGGCGCGTCCCGGCGGCTGCCCTCGCGCGGCACGCGGAGCCCGCGGGGCCGGGGCCGGCCGCTCGGCGCTGCCGTGCCCCGCCGCCCTCCCCGGGTGCGGGACTACAACTCCCAGCATGCCCCAGCCGGCGGCCCCGCACATCTGGACGGCGCCCGGCGCAGCGGGCTGCCGGGGAGTGTTTGGGGCTGCAGCCTGTGCCGCGCCGTGGGAAACGCCGAGCGACTCCCCCGGTTCGTGCCGCCCGCCTCTGTGTGCGTGTGCGAAATTTGGGAAGACGCACGCCCAGCAGCAGCGCGAATGCGACATAAAGTTCAGCAAGGAGGATCATCTCCAGTATCGCTCTTCTCCCTGCTCTTGCCAAAGCCCTGGTGCATGCTAGGAACGATGCAGAAGTAACAAGCCCTGAATGCTTTTAGGTTAGGAAGATATGCAGGTCTGTTGGGGTGGGTGGGTGGGTGGGAAAGTGCTTTATTAGGTAATTTATAGATACCCAATGATTATCTTTACAAGCTTTTGAAAAACCGTGCAGGGTCTCCATTTGCTCTCATTTGAAAGGGTGGGATGGAGGTGGGCCCCTGACGTTAAGGAGCTGAGGGGTAGAATTGCCTGGGACGGTTGGCTGGAAGAGGTGGGGTGGAAGAGATGCAGTGGGGTCATGGGGACGAGGGGAGTTGATGGGTAAGCATGAGCTTTTAGTACTGGTGTTGCGAGGGAAACTGAGGCTTTGCCACATCACTCCCTTTGCATATATACCTGCCTGGCCCAAAGTCATCTTCCACAGACCTTCAGGAGCACCTGCCAAAGGAAGTGAGGTGGGTCTCTTTTGTGCCACCCCTGCTGTGGAATCAGCTTCCCTGAGAGTCTGGCTGTGGGCCTGTATTACCCTCATTCTTCAGGACCTTCCTATTTTCCTGAAGCATATTGTTCTTTCTGTTTTTGTTGTTTTAAAAAATGTTACTGTATTCTTAATTGTTGCAATGCAGCTAGTTTTGTTTTGCCACCCAGAGAACCTTGGCTATTGGGTGCTCTATTTATTTATTGTGTTGCTATATCACAAAAGATCTGAGGTGACATATATCAGTTGTGTCTGTGTAACTTGACCCTTTATACTCGCTACCTTTTGAAGACAGAGGCAAGCAACAAGATGTGCTTCCCTGAAGAGTTATAATCTTAAATTAGTTGTGGGGGGGGGGAGAGGAAGCAAGAAATTAGAGGGAGGAGAGTGAGAAACAGAAATAAAATGGCATGAGCACAAGCAAAAGGAGTTAGAGCATGCCTTGTGCGTTGGCCAAAGAGGAGAGAGGAAAAACATGAGGCCAAGTAAATTGGGGTATGTATGGTCTTTCCTCTGGAGAGGGAGCTGTGATATCCATGGAATTGTAAAGACCCAGGAACTGAGTAGAGGGATCCTAGAGGAAGGATGGCAGATGCCAGACCTGGGGGTCAGATCTGCGCACTGGGATTTTTAAGCAATCCCACCCCCTTGGCTTTCATTACCAGTCGCTTGGGGGGCTTTGTGCAGCTTTCCCATGTTCTAAAAGACCAAAATACTTCTCCTAAGGCTTTGTTACCAATAGTGAGAACTTTAAACTGGGACTTCACTTTTGAGGCCCCACCCATTCCTGGAATCTGAAATTGAAATCTACCCTTGGGCTGAAATAGGTTTCCTGATGAGAACTTGTTAGTGAGGTGGCATGTGATGGCAGGTCAAGCTAGGGTGAAGGCACGGAGAGAACGTCTGGTGTGCAAGACTTGGATGGATACTCGGGATAGAGGCCTGATGGCAGGGAGTGGCTTGGCACAGGGTCTGTGAGGAAAAGCGGGTTTTGAAAGGTTAAAAGTGAGAAAGATGATGATGATGGGCTTCCCAGAAGCGTGTGAAAGCTTCATGGAGTCAGCAGCCACAGTCATACTTGGCACCTTATTGAGGCCTGAAGGGAATAACGTAATTTCAGGAGATGACTTCTGGGAGTTGGAGTCGTAAAAGGTATGAAGGATGGGGGCAGGGGGAGGAAGAGGACCTGGCTATAGGAATACTTAGGCAATGTGTTCTGCCAAGTTTGATTTGCTGATGGGTCTGCTTTCAGCCATCGTGAAAGCAAGTTTAGAGTGCTGAGAAGCACGAACTCCAAGATAAGCTGGGGTATGTTTGTAATGATATCATGGCTCAGAGCAGCAAGGAGACACAAATGACAGCTTTGCAGCATTGAAAGCTTTCATAATCTTAACTTTGCAGACATGCGTTTTTGTTAAACTTAGGGCAGCTGAGCTTTAAGGGATGCTCTGGTATTCTGGGATTTAGACCAGTCTCTAATTTCTTGAGCCATCTGGTATAATAAATTGATTTATCTGGATGTGTTATCTTCTGGAATTGTCAAGTAATCACCACTGCTGGTCTTGGAATTTTGAAGTCAGTGAACAAATAGTGTGACTACTGTGTCATTCAGTCTAGGCCAATTGAAAATGTAGATGAAAAGTAAGTATTTAATCATCTTTTAAACTTCTGAATGTGCTGTGATGTCCTGAGAGTTTTAGATGGCTGATTAAACCAAAGCAGCTTTCATTTTAATAGATTAGTGAGATAGAGAACTTGCTCCCAGGTTGGGATACCATGCAGTCTCAAGTATTCATGCAGTTGGGGTGAGTAGCTCGGGATCACTGGCAAGCAAGGATACATGGGGACATGAAGTATGTAACCATGCATCACATGGAGAAGATGGAAGAGTGTCTCTCCCTCTCTCCTCCTAGAACCAGGGCCGTTCCAGAGAAACTGATGGGTGGTCATAATCACCTGTCCAGAGGGCTTTAAAATGGGATTATACACACTCTGGCCTCCATGGTCAGCCAGTAAGAGGCTGCACCCACTCCCTCCCAGGTCGAACCCCATGGTATTATAAAGAGCACTTTGACCCCATCCAACAGCCAGCTGCAGGGAGTTTGCTTCCCCTCCACTCTTGGAAAGATCGCTCGGCCTCAACTTCCTGAATTTGCTTGCTTTCCTCTTTCCTTTTGTAACATGTCCATTAGATTTCAACCCTGTCAGTGGGGATTGTTTTAAGGCTCCAATTCTATGCATTTTTAAGCAGAAGAAAGGCCACGCTGGCTCCGGCCTTTGAGGATTCTAGGCCTTTTTTGTTTCCAAAGGTGCATGGGAGTGAATCCTATGCATCTTTATAACCGTTAATAGGGAAAGGCTATCGGTGACTTTTAGTCACAAGAGCTGTATACTGTCTCCAGGATTAGCAGTAGCCTAACTCTGATATCCAGTTGTTTGATGTTCATCATCCTATTACGGATGGATCCAGTGGGGTCAGGATATTGATTTCATGTCCTGCTTTTAGGTTTCTTGAAGACATCATCCTGGCCAACATCAGAGGGAGGTGCTGGACTAGGTACGCCTTTGGTCTGATCTAGCAGGGCCCTCTTACAGACTTACGATATGCTATCAGACATGCCCAAACAAACTAGAAGCTTTCCTTCACTTCTAATTTTAGTATAGCAGCGAGTAATAAAATCAGCTTGTACGGGATGGAGTTGTAAATGGATGTATTGCTAGATACTTAGCAATGCTTTGTATTGGCAAGCTGGGGAGAAACAGTGATGCAAACAAGTGTGCTTAACATGTATTTGCACACTGCTTCACAATGTATCATAATTTGATTCTCTAGGAAAATAATCTGCATAGCGACGTATATTCCATCCTACTTCCTGAAGCTCATTCTTACCACATCTTTCCTCTATTTTGAAGCAGCTCTACATAGGCTGGGGTTGCTCAGTTAGTCTGCTGTCTGGAATCCCACTCCCTTAAATTCAGTGGCCTTATTTTTGCGTAGGCTTGCAAAAAGGTTTGCACTCTTGGTATTTTTGGGGGGTGGGGGTGGGCAAAGCAAGCAGGCAGTCCATAGGACTCTAAAGGTGGAAGAGATCAAGGGGACAACTAGGAAACCATTGTGCAGATGTATTACTCAGACTTGGCATCACATATTGCTTCTTAAGATTGTTGGAGGACATGGGCCATGGTCTTGAAATGAGTTTACAGTCCTACGGCTGTGGTGAGCTGACTCTAAATAGGAACCAATTGAAAAGTCTCTCAAGTAACTTAATGGTTTCTAATCCTCTGTCGTGCATGATTTATCTGATCCACAGCCCAACCTATCCTTGGTTCCTAGTAAGTGAGTCTTGTGGAAGTTAGCCTAAATGTGCCTTTGACTGTAGTCACATCCATTTGGACTTGCAGGCCTATTTTGAAGACTCAGCTGCCTGTGCAAAGAGAAGAGTAGCATTTCCCAGCATTGCAGGATCTCACCACCTCCCCCCCCAAAAAAAGAAAAAGATCAAGCACACCCACTCTACGGATGCAGACTTGATCTGCAATGGCCGCAGCTGAGTTTTAAGGAAGTTTTCCCATTTACTAAGGACAGTAAACACTATCAGTTCTTAAGTGATTTGCTTGAGTGATGAAATTTCATATTCATGTGGTAGTTAACTGACCTGGAACACCAGCAGATTTTCCACAATAAATGACTGATACTTATATTCTGATTTTGAACAATAAATGACTGGTGCTGAGATTCTGCCTTCCAATGAAGTAGGGAGGAATACAACTAATTGGTCTCATAATGTGGTGTTAAACACTTTAAACCATTCACTTTAATGTAAGCTGTTTTGCTTTGGATCATTCTAGTGACGAAAATGATTATTGGTAACTATTAAATGTAGTTGAATGGCACAGATGTAGAGAAATGTTGGATGTGGGCTTCTGCATCTATTTTGATGCATATGTAAATAAAAGTATTTGATTGGAGGCTTCATTTACATCATGCTTGCTTACCTAGAGAAGATGAATTTGTTCAGCAGCGTGAGTGCTTGCCACCGCAGCTGCTTTTCATTGCTTAATAAAAATGGGAAGTGTGACTGGCAAGTTGACAATTCTCTTGTGCTAGCTGAATTTTTCCATGAGGCTGAGATGACCAAGGGATGCTGCTATTAACCCCAAATATGGCAAACGGCTGGCATGTTTCAGGATTATAACCGTAAGCATAAAAGATAAACATTTAAACATTTTAGGTGCTGAAGAAACACGTTTCTGTGGGTCCTAGGAACCTCACCATCTAGGATGAAAACATATGGGGAGCAGAAAAAGGAAGGCATTGCTAATGTCATAAATAGACTTTATTCTGCTTTTGATCCAGTTCAGCTGTTGCGGCTTCGAGAAAACCTGGGAAATGTCATTTTTAAGGATAAAATGTGCAAGATTCCGTCTGAAAGACACAGATGGTTGGTGTCTGGTCTGAACCATGGGCACCCACTCTATTGAGCAATGAGCTACTAGATGTTCCCCTGCTTATGTTTACTAGCGATGGGTCTGTGCACCAATGCATAACATTGCACAATCGAGCCATTCCCGTTGTGGTTTCCTACCTTTTGTGTTTTCGCTTAGCATGCTGGAGGCCACTGCAGCTGAACTCTGTTTGCCATCTTCTTCTTGCTTTTGTTGAAGGGCTTTTGCACTTCAAGGGTGTTGGAGGCTTCTGCAGCCCCATTTCCTTTTTCTCTTGATCTGCTGAGCACTAAACATGTGGTAAATTTTGGTGGTGTTACTTGAATTTTCTGCCTTTGTTTTCCCTTAGCTACATTTAGGACTACTTTTGGGAATGGGTGGGGGTTCTGGCTGTAATTCATGTCCAAGATGGCTTATAATTGATAAGGCAGGTTCAGCGGCTCAGTAGAACTGACAGCCTTGTTAAATTGTGCTTTTAGAAAGCGTCCTAAAACCGCAGTTTTGAACCACATTTAGTCGACTAGGACCAGTATCCTTGAAATTTTCAGCTAAGCATGTTTAGAATTGGGGCATCCATGACATAACTCTGCTTTATATTGCATGGGATTCTTCATAGTAATTCAGTGGTTTACTGTGGGTTTTTAGAAAGTGCCTGGATATATCATATATCAAATATCTATACTTTTGGACAAGGTATCATCATGTACCAGTCTTTAAATAATATGGAACGAGCAATTTATGCTGATTATAATTGAGGCTGTCTACTTTATGACTTTTTCTGTCTAAACATTGCAGTCTTAAATTGCTTGTTACATGTGTGTGTGTGTGGGTGGGGGGCAACTTAAAGATTAACAGCTGACAAGACCTCCACTGGGTTCATGTGAAATGACAAACCACAGTGCATTGCTACGTTGTGTGAACCTGGACTGACTTATGCGAGATGGCTTGTTTGAGGGAAACCAGTTACCCTGACATCCCATAGTTTCTTTTCTGGGTTGTGTAACCCACTGGGTTGCCATGTTGTCAATGCTTGGGTGACCAACCCCATTGTGAGTTCTCGGAACTGGCCAGCAATTTATTGGGAAGAGAAGCACCTCCCCACCAGCAGAACCTGGCTAAGCTCGCCCTGGCACCTGGCAATTCCAGCCCACCCCACGAGTGCCCGAGCAGCACCTGGGGGCGCCTGGCACAAGCGGCCTGCTCCAGTTACGAGCCATTCCAGCTCGCCAAAGACTTTTAGTCGCGCCAGCTTTTTCCTCAACGATCGCAGAAGGCCAGCAGCTCCAGGCCCCTTTGTCACAGCCGCAGTCCCTTCTCAAGTAGTGCACTTGCTGTGGTTGGGGAAAAAGTTTTAAAGGTTTGTTTGTTTTTTTAACAAAAAGTTTTTACTTTCAGTATGTGCTGCATATATTGAAAGGTTTGCTGCACACGCACAACTGCGAAGATGAGCAATTCCACAAGTGCGGCCCTTGGACGCTTCAGCTGGGTCAGTGCCCCATAACACACGAGATGCCAACCCTAGGAGTTGAGCCAAGGGGCTCCAATAGGCGTTCTGTTTCCTTTGGCTTCTCTTGAGAGTTCTCAGAAGATGCCCTGACCAGGGTAAGCAGTGCATTATCTTGAAAAGGGAACAGTTGGATCTCCACTCCTAAGGCTGAGCTCACGTTTGTTTGTTTGTTTTGTTCCTGAGAATCTAGGTGTTAGGGAATAGGGGAACGTGTGAGCCAGCCTCTTTCAAAAGGAGCCAGTATTTAAAGAGTTGGCTGTCAAAACCCTGGTTCCTTTTGAAAGGGCTTTCTCGTCAGGCCTCCCCATGTTTTCTTGACAGAGGCATATGCGTTTATGCCTGCAAATGTCTTTGTCAAACCATGGAGAGTTCTTCCAAGTAACCCTTTTCTAGAAGTGTCGGACCTCTGTTAGCAAGATCCTGACACATCCAGTGTGCCATTTGTGACGGTCAGTGGCTATCGGAATAGGGATCGCAAAAGCTGGCTGCCAAGAAACGGTTCAAGTGACGAAAGGGGCTCACAATCATGGTTCAGAGGGGACAAGTTAGTCTTGCTGTGGGATCCCCTGGAATAATGAGCCCAGTTGTCTGTCAGGTCTGTCAGGTACACTGTGGGTGGTTAGTGGGAAAACGCAACTCGTTCCAGCTTTCTGCAAAGCTGAGATGGGTGAGGATCCTTGTAGAGGTTCTGCTGTATCCATAGCTCTGTATTGATAAATGTTGGCAATACTTGGCCTGCTTTTGACATGACATAGGCAACAATCATAATCATATTTATTTAATATATAACATAGATTGTAATCATAAGAAATTTTGATTCTGCCTGTAGCTGGGCTATAAATTTCTAATACAATGTAAGGAGAACTGTTTTCCTTTTTTTATCATGCCAGTAGTTTTTCTCTGGTATATGCAGCAAGTAGAGCAAGCTTTTTATAGTACAGCATGGAATCTGACAGTGCATTTTTTAGTATGTTGGCTGGAGGTGATACATTTTAACTTAATCCAGTTGACAATTAGGAGTTGAAATAGAAATTAGAGTAGAATAAAGTAGAAGGCCAACACATGTTGTTTGAAGAATTGGGTGTAGACACTCAGAGGTTTTGTAACTGCCTGAGATGGAAGGCTTTGAGATTTTACATAATGGGCTATGGTGGAGGAATGATTTTCTGAGTCTGAGCAATAGGGCTGTGCAGCAGTTTTTCACACTAGCATTTCGAGCACAACCAGGGGGTTTTAGTCACATAGTTCAGCCCAGAGGAAGAGGTATCAGCAGTGCGGTGACAAAGCGGTGTGTGTATTTTGACAAAGCAGAATGATAGGTGCCTTTTTATTTAAGAGGGAACTTTAAGATTCCCTGTTCCTGCCCATAGGGAGAGTGTTTAAAAGTGTGACAGTTATTCGGGAACTGACTAGTAGCTAGAAAAAAGACAAGCCCTTGTACTCTTCAGGTATTCTCGTAGCTCATAGCCTCATGACTGGAATTGGAAATGGCATAAGTAAGCCAGGCTTGAGAGCTGGGGTGTACTGCATGAATACGTCTTCCCAAGAAAGTTTGCAGTTTCAGTCCACTTAGTGCATTTGATGGCATGAGCTTGTAAAAGCTGTTTGAGAGAAATCAGATAGTGAACAAGTTGTATTTTTGCTCTTGTAGGCTAAAGGAGTTGCTCAATTTAAAGGTAGGCTACCAACTTGGAATGTACCTTGTAAACAAGCTCCTTTACTTGATTTGCTGAATGTGCCTGATTTAGTGCAAAATGTGCAACTGAATGGTTCTATATGGTCAAGTAAAAATAGACTGGAGAAAATGCAAACGGGGCATTTTTCCATCTTGACTATTTTGTGCTTTGTACGTCTGACATAAAATTAGTTCTGTCGTTTCCTCTTTTCTATTGTTTCCTTAAATGTGGTTGTCTTTCCTTTACTAAAAATGTAAAAATCTAGGCGTTAGTATGTTTTCAGGTTCACCTTTTGAGAACATTTTTAAATTTAATGTTTCCTACAGTGTTTTCATTTTAAATGAAGGAATACTAATTTTATCCCACCAAATTTAGTTTTATCTTACATTCTTGTAACTTTATCATGAATAGTTAGACTTGTCCTGGATATTTTGGAGTAGGGAGCTAGATTTTAAATATAACTAATAATGATGATAACAATGTTAACCTAACTGCATAATACTTCACTACAATTTAATAACGACATTAAATATGTTCACAGTCAATATACATTGTGTGGTGCCTTTTGAAGTTGCTTGTTCTTTAGCAGTAGCCTACTGAGTAGCCAAAGAGGGTGAATGATTGTAGTGTATGATAATTTGATGGTATGTTGCTGATTTCCCTAAGATATGAAGATAATTTTTGGCAGTGATGGTGGGTTGCAAGTGCACATGAAGTGAGCTAATCAAAAGACAGGTGTTAATGGACGACCTGGACATAATGCTAAACCATAGTTTAGAATGACAAGAATGAGCTGCAGTGAGACTCTGGCTCTTGTACTCTGCTTGTTTGGCAGAACTGTGAGGAGGAAGATGGGAGTTTTCACTTCCATTTTACATCCAGTGTCGCTTCCCTTGCCATCGAAACCCATGTGGCTTGTTTGGTTAGTCTCAGCTTTGGTCAGCGGAGTGTAAAGTTTGGGTGGCATACTAAACTGTGGCTTGTTTATTTCATTTTTACACCGTCTAGTAGCTGAGGCTCTGGTTAATCTGAGTGGAGGTATTTCTGAACTCACAGCTGCACCGGAGAAGAAAGAGAATAGAGTGCTCTGATGCTGGCCGTCATGGTACTAAACCATGGTTTAGCTTTAAGTATGAACACAGCTGTGGACATGAGTTGTGGGGAATAGCTAGTTTTCTGGTGGCTGTAAAGTAGCTGCATTTTAGTCTTTACTTCTTCAAAACAGTAATCTGGCTAATTAGATATATGTATTAAACAACTTTCCCCTGAGTAATAAGATTGAGTTTTTCCCTGCTTTTCTGGTCTGTTAACTGGGGGGCCCCTCCAGTTTCTCAAGGCCGCGAGTACATGACCTTGGAGGTTTTAAAGAAGATGTGTCAGAAGTTTCTAAGTCTCCTTATTTCTTAGCTGGATTAGTGGCTTAGATATTGGCCTGTGTCATTTCCCACTGTATATGACCTAGGAAAATGGATTTTCTGTGGTTTATGTCTCCAGAAAAATGCTGGCTTCAGTCATGTTTATTTGAGCTGCAGAAAGAAACACGTGTTGCACAATGTAATACATGTTAGAACCCTGTAACATGATGTGTTGCTTTTTTTTCAAGGCATGATTTTGCTCTCAAATAGGTATATCATCAGTAATTGCTTTGGGATACAGTGTTTATTCCACTTTTATAACTTTTACAGTTGAACAGGACTTCACAAGTTGAAAAAGGTCCACAGAGCTGTCCCGTTGGCTTGGCAACTGCGGACAATTGACCTCCATGCCTTACCATAAACTGATTTGTAAAGTCTGCTGGATTTCAACAGTACTTTGTCATACAACATTATGTATGTGTTGGGAAGTTGTTGATGAGGCCAGTATTCAATTGATTGCATGGAAATTGTGGAACCGCTTGAATCCTGGCCATTATGTTCATATGTTTAATAAGAAATACACACACACACACACACACACACACACACACGCGCACACACCAAGTGCCACACCTTGGGGGCAGGAGGTAGCGGATATGATCTAATTTTCCTGGTTGAGAAACAAATAGAGGCAAGAGCACAAATGCTAAAATTCTGCCAGCCCCATGGTTAGAATCCATACCCATTAAAAAGGTACAGTTCTTGTTCAGCATATGCCTTCTATTCCTGTGGCAAAGCCTCCGTTTCAGAGAGGAGGTGAAATATTGTTCACTGCCAGTGGCATTAGACGGATCCCTTGAATTACAGTATAAGCACCTTCCTGGCAAAATCTTCTGGGAAGTTTTTCCTGTGCTTAATAAATCTTTTAGTTATGCAGAGTTGCAGACTTGCTATTGCATATAGAGAACCCAAAAGCAAAATACAATGTCTGAAAGAAGTAACTCAGTGTTTTAGATATGGGTCAGCTTTGCTTATGTAGCACACACACTTAGCCAGTATTCTAGAGTTTCATTTGATACAGATAATTTCTCAGGTGCTTTCTACAGGTCCATTCCCTTTTCCTACAGGTCCATTGTCAGTTTGACTAGTGCACAGATAATCATAGCAAAACCCTGCTCATCCAAGTAGGTATACAGCTGATAAACCAGCCGAAGCAGGTAGAAAGCACTCCTGGTTGCAGTTTGCCCTGTCATAAATGGTGCCTACGTTTTGTGCTCTTTATTTTTTTTAATTAAAAACTAGATGTGGAACTTAAGTAGCTTCAGTAACATTTTTAATTGCAACTGAAATAACGTTGGATTAGGAGAAGAGAGCATTCAGCAGGTAGGTCACTTAAGAAGCACCACTCCTCCCTGGTTTCACATTCATTATATTTACATAGTCTGAATTTAACTTTCCATCACTTTAGGGAGTGTGGGTAAAAATGGTGTAGCCTCATAAGGTTTCACCTCTCATAGTGGGTACTAAGTTCCTGGAAATTCAGTTAGCCACATTGACCTCTTTGTTGACCAATTTCTTGCATTTTCCAGGATGCTGTCCCTGGTTGAAATACAAACTTATATTAATTGTGTTTACTCTTGTATTTTCTGTAGGTTGTGCGTTTGTGTCAGAACCCCAAGTTGGCGCTAAAAAACAGCCCACCGTACATTCTAGATCTGCTTCCTGACACTTACCAGCATCTGCGAAGCATTCTGTCACGCTACGAGGGGAAGATGGAGATCCTGGGAGAGAATGAATACTTCAGGGTATTCATGGAAAACCTGATGAAAAAGACAAAGCAGACCATCAGCCTCTTTAAAGAAGGAAAAGAGAGGATGTATGAGGAGAATTCTCAGCCTAGGTAATGCAATTCTCTGCAGTATTTTCAGACATTAATGGGAAGCATCACACCTTTGGAGAAGTTCTTTGTGCCAGTGTTTTCAGATGCTCGTGTACTCCTGCTTTTTCTTGAGCATAATGTTTTTCGGCAATTCATGACTTTAAGTGGGCTAGTTATTCGGAGTGCGATCTAAAATCTCCTTTTCAGTGCTATCATTTTCCAGTAACTTCTTGCACATTGAAGTAGAAAGAAGAAATTACTTTCAGAGGCAGTACTGTGGCAAACTTACAACTTAGCATTTGCAGAAGTTCACATAGCTCACAAACTGGTTAACACTAAGTAGCATTTGTATTATGGGAATTATACTGAATGTCATGACTGGGTTCCCGTGGCAAGGTAAGCCACTGCTGAAAGGCTCTGTCCACGGATGGATGCCGTTAGCAGGCTTTAGGGTCTGACCTTAAGGCCCAAGGCAGTCTGTGCAGATGCAAGTAGTCCTTCAAATAACTTCAACCCCAAACAGGATGAAGATGGGAAGAATTGTTCCCATACTCTTGTTCCCATAAAGAAAAAAAGAAAGAAAACAAGAGATGGGAGCATTTGTCTTGAGGTACAGAACCCTGAGACAGAGATCTGCAACCTTGCTTACCATGCAGGTGGCAGAAATAGAATAAACGGAGGCAGCTGTCTTTTCACTAATCTCACATGCTGAAGTGTCCCAGCTTTGGAACCTGTTTGCCTGAGAGGTGTGCCTGGCACCGATGCTTTATTCATTTCTTTTCATTCACCCAGTATTTTAGTGTTTGATTACTTTAAGGTGAGAATTTTATCATATGTTTTTACATTGTATTTTAACTGTCTTGTTGCTGTTGTGAACTGTCTTGAGACCTGTCTTGGTTTAGAGGGGATATAAATGTTTTCAGGGGAGGAAGGAAGGAGGGAGGGAGGGAAGGAAGGAAGGAAGCTTCTGGTAGTCAATGCCATAGAAGCAGTGGATGATATTTAGCCCTAAGAAGTAAAACTTGGGGCAGAATGCAGTTATTCTGTGCAGTGTTCAATGCAGCGAGTACAGTGGTAGCGTTTCTACTAAGGAATGGTTGATGCTCTTCATTGTGCTGAGTTCTGATACAGGATCTGGGCAGATGTTTTGTTAGTGCTGTTACCTTACAGGGACAGATAATAAGTTATCTGACAGTCCCAAGATGCAAAGCAGCAGCTGCCTCGTAGGGAGGATGGCAAAGTTGTTCTGGAGGTTGTGTGGAATCGTTGTTGCAGTTCCAAAGCACTGTTTTCCAAGTGTATCCTACGTTCCAGAGCACCTGCAAAACTTGAACACTGGAGCCATTTGGAACTGTACTTAACTTGAATCGACTGGTTAGATGATATGTTTGCTAGCTTTGGTGGCAAAGGTAGTTCCATTCTCCAAAAACAAATAGTTCCAACCTGAATCTGTATGTGCTTCAGTGTTTTTATAAGATTATCTGCAACATGATTCTGTAGATGGCTGGCCTTCAATTTTTAAATTTCACATATATATGTTTTCTGAATGTGGAGGTGTGAATGTGGCCATACTATTTGGGTTTGCATGATTTAGAGCAGAACTCATAATTCTTTGCCTGAGTAACTGGCATCCAGACTGTGCATGTATGTAAGGACTATTAAGCAGCAATAACCAGATTGATGTTTCAGACTTTCATCTGAATATAGCTAATTGGCCTCTTTCTAACAAGGCCTGAGGCAAGCCATCCACTTATCTCAGGAGCACAGCTTCTGGGGTTTGTTCTTCTTTACTCAGCTTCAAGAGACAGTAGGTACTGTCAGAGCTATGAGAATATCTGGAATTATGCATGCTAAGATGTCCTGATCAGGTTAGTATTTTATTTTGTTTGTCAAACCAATAGATATTGATTGCTTATTATCTGATTATTATATTATATTGAGTGACAAAGACAGGAGTACAAAAAATGTTTGCTGCGTGTACCATGAGCACAAACTTTGCAATTAAAACCTTGACTCTGTTGGAAATCCAGTATCAGCAAATGGTTTAAACCTTATTAAGCAAGTTTCTGTAAGGAGTTGGCATGCTCTGGAGGATGCACATAAAGAATATTTGACCGATTGCCTGCACAAAAAAATCTCAAGGAAGCCTCTGTGCACCCTGCCTGCAGTATGTAGTGTCTTTCCATTAATTCCATCCCAAAATGTCTGTTCCTTTCAGGACAAGCCCTCTGAAAACTCACACAAAACAGTAACTTTCACATGCCACTTGTCCATTTTAACTCTTGGGAGAAAGAAGTATAGTCTTAAGAGTTGCCACAGGGTCAGCTTTCACAAGTGGGATGCATGTGCAATTTTTACAATAAATAAAGCACCGTCTTGGGAAAGAATCATAGATCCAAGGTGGAAGAGATACCTGTGGATCAAAGCATGGGGGAAGAGGGCAGCTTGTAGGTGCTTTGTGCAAAGCTGCTTGGTAGGCCAAACCACATGTTCTCAAAATTAGTTCCTAACATGCATTTGTATTAGTTTCTAGGGAATAATACTATTAGAAACTTCTCGCTTTGAGGTATGGTATTTTGAGATGCTAGGAAAATTCTAAAGTTGGCAGTTCCCTTTTACCAGAACATGAGCTACACTTCTCCACTCTTTCATTACCTGCCCTCAGAATTCATTGTTCAGAAAGCATCTCCTTTTGTGGTTGAAATCATAAATAGATGCAAGCACACTTTGGTGTTCTATAGCAAGAAATTAGTTTCATTTGTAGCTCACAGCAGCTTCTGCTTCTTGTGGTAAAACTGGTATCACTAAATAAAATGGAAATGAGAGTTGACTTTTGGCATCTTCCCCGTCCTAACCTTCTGTCTAGCTCACAAGCCTTGGTGTATGTGATCCATGATGCTTCTCTCCATATATCCGTCTAAAGTCCATGTTATTTTGAAACCATGTAAGTTTTGCATTGCGGAATATGGCCATTCTCCACCTAGAACAAGGGCCTTGGTAGCTGGGGATCCGCTCGTCACTGCGGTGTGAGTTGAAATTCCTGTTGAGGCTTTTATTATATGTGCGCAAGGCGTTTCTCCGCATGCACTTCACGAGGCCAGTTTTCAATGAATGGAGGTGGAAGATATTCGGCATGGTGTTAATGTCCCAGATGACCCGGCCATCGTCATCTGTGTGTTAACCGTGCCCCTGCCTCCAGGAAGTCCAGAAGACATTTTGATGATTAACGCTGCAGAATCTATCCTGCTTAAAAGCTGCCTTGACTATTGCTTGAGTCCAAGGATCGACTATGCCTTTTAATAAAAGCTATCCTTCCGGAGAAATTGAGAGGCCAGGATTATAATTATGGCAAAGCTGGAGTTAAGGATGATGTGCTAAGCTAACTCCTGAAAGGTTATGCTGTCCTGGAGCTCCTCCATCAAACTCCTGCCCCCTCCATGGACACTCCATGACCTCCCTGGGTAGAGAAGTTGCTCAAGTGTTTGCCATTTAAATTCTAATGGCAACCAGGGTGTTGTGCTTGAAACATTTGCTGTCTCTCCTTCCAGGGAGACTTGCGGGACTGCTGTCTCAGCAAGATTTCTTTCGTCATTAGCTCTAGGGCATAAAGGAGCAAATCCATACAGGAAAAGGCAGCAGCTATTAAGTCTCTTTCTGAATATAAAAGGTGCTCAGGCTTTACATCTGCCCATCCTTGCCTAGGAAGGAAACTGATATTTCAAAGAGGAATACAGGATAGCTAGTATTTGAATTGCTTATAAAGTATTAGCACCCCAAACGGCAAACACAATTTCTGCACCGATAGGCCTTGTCTCGCAAAGTGGGGTAAGGAGAACACTGGGAAGCATTGTTGAGACGGCCTGTCAGAGCCTGGTGTGAAACAGCCCCCAATTGCTTTCTCCAAATGGAACTGCACTTCAGAATGACGAAAACGTGCAGAGGCTACTTCTGCATTTCAATTAGAGTATCTTAGAGGGAATTCAAAAGCTGCCCATAGAAAAAGGGGTCTTGAGTGCCAGGTTGCTACATGGGAACTGCTTGCTGCCCAAAGCAGCCCATTGCTATGAAGAAAATGTGCTTCGTTCCTTATCTAAATGCTCAAGTTAGGAAGGAGAAGAACAAAAGTACCCAGGCAGTAGTTGCAAATCATGACAGTTCTGGCCATCACTTTAGCTCCACAGTACTTGTGGCAGGAGAGAGGATCAAAGAACAAGGTGGTACAATAAAAAGGGACAAGTAAAAAGAAGTTCTGTTTCAGTTTCCCAGTTCTAAAATTCTTTGACAGGATTAGCTGAAATAACACACTTCTGAGGGTGACTGCTGCATAACACAAATAAATCGTGGTCTGTCTGGCTTATTAAATTTTCATGTATGTATGTATCATATTTATATCATGCTTCTTTCCTTCCCAGACACCCAGGGTGGTTCACATAATTCTCTTTTCAATCTTATCCTCACTACGATGACCCTGTGAAGTAAGTTGGGTTGAGAGTCTGTGACTGGCCCAAAGTCACCCAGTGAGCTCTGTTTTTCTTGTGCCATCCTTGATGTCATGGAACCTTGTCTGTTCACACTTAGGCTGCTTTTAGCAATGGGAACCACTTCTCCTTTCCCTTATTTCCATGCAAGTTAAGTATGGAGGTGTTTCTACTGTTGGCAGGTATAAATATGCTGAACCCCATCCAGAATTGCTGCTTGTGCATAGCTGGGCTTGAACATATGCCAAGTGTTTAACTGCATATTACAGACTCCCAATTCCTAGCATGTACTCCTTGTCTGCAACTCATCTCAGGATAATATTTGCCATTTATATTTTTTGCGGTGTGGTGGCTGTACATGCTACCATATTAGTTTCAAATTGCTGAAGTCCTTCCCTTCAAAATTCAGTTCAGAGATTTCAGTTTGGGAAGTTAACATTTGTGTAAGCACTTTCATTTATAGTTAGTCTGTTGAGCAAACCCACCAGAAGTTTATTTTTAGCAGGAAGTATAATCTAATATAGAGGAATATAATGCGTTTTTGTACGAAGTCTTGCTCTCTTGTTTAAAAAACATTAGAGAGCTGATTTGTGTTCAGAGAAAGCACAGTTGCCTTTTGCCAGTGAGCACGATACAAGATTCAAATGTGTCCGCTAGACAAATTCCGGCACACTGTGCTTGTAACACGGCCATGAAAGAATATCATGCAATGTTGCCAGCAACAGCTGTGTTCTGATTAGAGAACTGGTCATCAGTTATATCACTAATACGATAAATGGCTCATTGGAGTGGGCATAGCATAACAGGCCGAACTACAATTTGGGAAATTCTTGGTTTGAATCTTGCCTCTGTCGTGAAGCACAAACTTTACCATATAGGTACAGGTTGCTGTAAGGATCACAGTTAGCTGATTTCCATGAAGTGCTTTAAACATTTGAAAACACTACACCAGCGCATGTTGTTAGCACGAATAAAATTAATTTTAGTCTGTTTCTGCTTGCAATTGCCTTTGAATAAAAGTAAACCTTATTTGTAGATTGTGTATCAACATTGGCATCTGCTTAGAAGATGCATTCATTCTCTGCATGAAAAGAGGAGAAATGCCTTTTCTAAGAAGGTAAGAACTGTCCCACAGTTAACATCACAACTTTATAGGAAAACGTGCCATTAAATTAGTGGCATCTTTTAAATCAAAGGAGAAGCTGAGCCAACTGAACATCGATAATCTACAGTAATGCCTCCCTTTCTATTTTTTGTTGCATCCTGTTAGGTGTTTTAAGGAAGTGTTGGTTTCTTAATCCCATCTGTGGCAATTCTTAACTTTATGGCCCATAAAAACAGCGATAAATACTTGGCTCTATCTAAAGCAAACTTGTGAAATGCTTTAGAAGGGCTTTAGAAAAATACCTGAGTAATTAATCTCATTTGTTTGTATAATCTCAGTAATTTCATAGGCATTGATTTTTTTTGTGAACCAACCTCAGTTGTTTTTTTGTTAGCATCACAACAAGCAAAACCATAATTAAATATACAGTCAGTGGAATTGTTTGTGGCTTTTAACTTCTAATATTTTGATCAGCTAAATGCTTTGTGCATTCTGATGTAAATATTTTGCAGAAAGCCTACTTCAGTCTCAGAAGAATTGAAAGATAGTTTTGTATGTCATAAACAGCTCCTCAGTGAAAAGTATTGTGATGCATTAAAGCTTCAGCTATTGGGGGGCATAGAAATGTAATTAAAATCTTAGTGTGGTTTCACTTAAGTAATTTAGCAATTGTAATTGGTATAATTCTAGGCTATGAACTACTCTATCAAGTGCAGAACAAAACGGTCAGTTTAAAATATTAGAAAAAATGTAATTGATTTTGGTACTCAAGCAATTGAAAGATGCTTTTTATAATAGAGTTATTGCTTCTAAATATTCTGTCTTCCTGTTTTTCACTGATGCCTTGGTGAATAAGCCCACAAAATCAATGAAATGTGGGCTGACTCTGTATACGGGCATGTCATGGGCATATAACTGGAGAGTTGTAAAATCTGTCTGGGCAGTTCTCACCAGTGAGAGACACTTGTTATGCCATTTTCTGTGTAAGATGCTCTGCATTTTTTTGGAAGGTGATTTACATGGCTGTTCATAACAGCAAAGTGGAATTTAATTCGCTTCCTGTGTTGAAAGTTTAATCAAAAGTAGTTCCGTTGTGTATCTATTTTTAAAAACTGATTACTCCACGAAGCCACCTCTGAAGCTGCGTGAGCTTGCACTTGTTGACACAGGGTGTTCAGGCATGGCTATTCAGCACCTATTTGCTGGGGTCACAGGCACACCGATACCAGCGGAACAGTTGCTGCTTCATGGAATATCCTGCTATTACAGGAATGCTGTGCAGTCCTTTATCTGCCTCCGTGGCATCTGACATGTTAGATCAGAGCTGGAAAACATATGGCCCAGAGACAGCCTTCAGCCCGCCCTAAGATTTCATTTTGCAAAGGAGCTCTGATGACTTTTAGGTAGAGCAGTGCTGAAACAACATGGTAACAGCTCAGGACCTCTCTTAAATTATACACTCGAATCAATTGGCATTATGAAATAACTTGTTCTTTCGATAAACATAGCGACCCTAATTCCAGTGAGTGAGGGGCCAGAATTTGTTAAGTTGAATACTTACCTCTGAAATCAGTCCTTGGCATTAACCAAATGATCTGTTAATGAACCCTAGGAGAGAACAGCTTGCTGAATTTGACTTGTCAAATACTCCTTTGTCAAGAGACCCTCTAATCCACATAATCTAATTTTCCTGCCAAGGCTAGTAGCTTCCTTTCAAGACAGACCAAAACTTTGGGACCATTTTTACTCTCTTAGCCTTCCTTAAATTGTTGATGCAGCAGGGGAAGCACATGACTCTAGAAAGTAACATCACATGTTTTCTACTGTTCACCACACCGGAAAGGGGCAGTTTTCTGGATTGGGTTCTTACCTTGCGGAACATCTTGCTCTTTGTCCATTGCACGCCTCAAAAAGGATATCACAGAGCTGGGGAAAGTGCACAAAGGGACTACGCAAACAGTCACCCTCTGAGGTCAGCTGGCACCATTGGCACTTTTTAGCTTAAGTAAGAAACTGAGTAAGGGGGAGACATGGATAGAAGATATAAAATGATGTGTGATGTGGACAAAGTGGATGGGGAGGAAACGCTCATAGCACTTGAACCCGTGGCATTCAGTGAAGTTGAATGGCGAGAGAGTCAGAAAAGTCAAAAGGACGCATTCTTGCCATAGTTCAGTGGCAGAATTCGGCACCACAGGTTGTAGTGATGGCCACAGCTTGAAAAGAGGTCTAGAGAAGGCTCTCGGGTGTTCCTAATCCTAAGGGCCGGATGCCAGGATGCCATTGGATACAGGGTGCCCGTTGCACTAGTTGCTGGGGAGTGTGGATGTGAGGGTGCTGCAGCCGACATGTCTTGCTTGCAGGCGTCCCAGGGCCTGCTGTGGTAACCGACAGCTGGCCTGGAGAGACCTTCGGTCTGATCCAGCGCCCTCCCTACACCCCTGACTTGGTTAGGCTCAATCCAGGCCTTCCTGAAGTTACCAAGTTAGGAGGAACACTGAATGGAGGGCTGGGAGGCTGTGACATTTGGTCTCTCCATTGGGTGATCTGAGACAAAGCAAGCTGCCTTCCTCGGTTCCCAGATCAATGCAATTCTGACTGCTGCCATGCCCTATTATGGTTTTCCTAATGGGTGCTTCATTACACTAGCACACCTCTTTCCTCTGTGAGGGGGTTGGCGGACAGGCATGTAAAAATAGCTGTTGCATGTTAGAAGTACAAATACTAAATAAATCGGGTAGTGTTGACCATTGCTGCCCTACCGGATCTCCTGGCCTGGAAGCACCTAGGAATTTCAGAAAGTATTCCAGCTGCTTTTTCCCGCCTGTCATCTTGATGGTGACCACTTCCTTGGTAACTTTGTGTATTCAGCGCTGTGGCATCAACGAGAGACTCCGAGCTTTGTTTACATGTAGTGCTTGTGCGCTAAGTGACCCATGACATAGTTTTCCACTTTAATTCAGCGTTCCTAAATTACGTGAAATGGCATTCTGCATTCATGCACACGCTCGCTCTTGCCCGCTCTCTTTTTATTGGGCCTTGAGCTCCTTGCCAGTGTTAATCTGTCTAGCCTGCACAAAGCCACTCACTCAGCACCATCTTATTGCGAGTGCACGGTGACTTGATCCACAGTAATCCGTGGTCTGGTACTTGCCTCCTTCCTCGAATTGATCCTTGCAGACTCATGGTGCACATGTGGAAAGCTTTTGCGCCTTAGCAGGACAGTGCACTCTGCCTTAAGTGGAAAAGCTTGGTTTTAACTTGTAAACATCTTGTGTACCCCATCAGTTTATGGAGCAAACCCGCTGATGAGCCAGAACATCTGGGTTACTTGAGAGAACTATGTTTAAAGTTAATCACAGCAAGTCAGTAGTGAGAATATGCATTACCTTTTCGAGGGACCAACATTTCCCATCATCCATCATGAACTTGGACATTTTGAATAAACAGTGCTTGAAGAGACAAACTTGCTTACACAATCTGTCCCAGGTACATTTTCAGTCTTCCTCACAAGATGTAAATAAGGAAGCTAGGTTGTTATTTTTAAAGAGATATTTGTATTACCAAAAGTCTCTAGTGCCATTAAACCCATTCATAAAATTAGTATTTTTAGAACATTAGGCCTTTCCGGCATTTCTTCTTTTTGTTTGCACATAGTAGATTGATCCACTTCCTTCAGGCTTTTTAAATCTGCTCTCAACCATTCTTTATTTAATTGCATTACCATTTTAATTTGGGCTAGAGTTCTCTAATTATAAGATAATTTAAGTGCATTATTTTAAGGCCAAGACTAGGTCAGTAATTTCATGCTTATTTCTAATGCTAGTTTAAAAATTGCTACATGCAGAATGGATTCTCTCTTGGAACTGCTAATAATGTGCATTGTCTATTTACTTCTCTCTGCATGCGTGGAGGAGTACTCTGATTTTGACCATCACAAATCTGGTTAAATACATAAGGGTTTATTGGGCAACATGGTTGACACTAAACAGCCATGTTTTGGCCATGCAATCATTTGGATAGCTTGTAGCATTGGAATTGGAATGCATAAATATCATATTTTTAAAATATTCTGTTCCCAGCTGCATTTTATTTGGTGTTTAAATTATATAAATTAAGCACGTTTGCAGTTGCTTTCTTTTACATAGTTTTGCTCATGTTAGCGACATGGAGTGAAAGTAACTGAAGCTCACTGGCCACTGCAAGATCTCCCACGTCAAAGGCTTTTTATCCACAAGAGCTAGAAACTACTTCTTTCTTTTCCCAAAAAGCAAATGCTGAGGTTCTGAGAACCCTGAATCTTGTGCCCAGTGCTGTGTTCTACATTTATTCTGTGCTTGCTTCTTGCCTTTGTTCTTGGTTTTATGTATAATTTAATTCAAGGTACCAGGTGCTGTCAGCAGCAGCATCATAACCCAGGTTCTGTGAGCAGTCTTTCTGCTGTATATGAACTATATTGACCCAGTTAGTTGCTCTTAACTTTGAAAGATATTCTAGGAAAGCTCTTTTCTTGAAGGGCTTTTGTGTGGTTCTGAAGGTACTTGTTGTGTGTGCACAACTGAGCTAAGTTACAGATGCTTATTGGGGCAAAGAAAGGCACAGTGGGTTAAAATGCGACTCTGAGTTGTGCAAGACAGACGGTTTTTCACAGTGGAAGAATGCATTTATCCAGCAAACAGGAAACCGGAAAGGAGCAGCCTATTGCAGGTCAGAGGGGAATAGCAGCAGAAAGTTGAACTAGGGGAGACGAGGTCCCGTTTAGGGGCTGCAGTGAAGGGTTTCATTGGGACTAGAAGTACTTCGTTGACCTCTTGACTTCCTGCAAGATAATACGGAACTAAAATAGTAATGAACCGAGAAAGGAAGTAGCATAACTCTACTGCAGAGCAGGGGGAGAGAGAACTGAGAACAGTATCTTTTTGGTTTCTTAATCTGTGTTCTCTGACCAAACTCCTTTGTCAGCAGGAAATATTAATATTTGCATTTTGTGAAACTAAGCATTATAAAAGGAGAGTGGAAAACATAGGAGCGATACCCTGCTTCACCCCACTTTTTAAATAACTGTGAAATTCAGTTTACCCAGCGGCTGAGGTGAACCACTGCCCTTCCTGACCACTTAGCAGTGTTTAAAGCAGCCCATCCTCATAGGCCGGCCAGTCCCATTTTTTTGGTCACTGCTTTGGGATTTTCAGTGCAGTGGCCTTTTCAAGAAGTATTAGCCTCTCCCATTTCTTTCTTTGCTCTCAATGATGTCATCACATGGCGAAATCTGATTGGCTGCATAAAGTCATGGCATGAACCCTGATTGGCTGGAATTACCTATGTGATTAGTCCCAGAGACTGCAGTTAGAAGGGAGAGAATGGCATCAAAGTGATAGCAAAAGGGGATTCAATTTCAACAAACAGGACTTGAGGAAGAGTTAACTGTTTCAGGAAAGATTTCTGCCCTGCTCAAGTGTCACTGCCAAGATGTTACGGTTGTGGTTGTTGATACAGGTTCATTTGTCCACTCTTTTCTTTCTAGAAACACAGAATGACCACTAAAGTCCAACTCGTTTATTAATGTGACACAATTTAATACTGCAAAATGCGATTACCATGTTTCTTGGAGTGACAGTTGGATTAAGTTACATGGTAGAAAAGGTAGCATAAACCCCAAAAACTTAAATTAATGGTTGAAAACAATGTATACTAAACTTGATGAGAACTCTGCTTGGTGATTATTAGAATGTAAGGATGAAAGTCTTTGCCCAAAGGTCTCACAAAACATTAGCTGAAGTAGAGATTAGAGGTTGATTGGAGATTAGCAGCCAGGTAATGGGGAAAGGAGTTGGGTGGATCAGTAGGAGGAGAAGTGCCTTAGCAAGCAACAGAGAGCATGACCCCAGCAGGTACTGAAGCAAATGCTGAAGATGGATGCTGAAGGGCGCCAGTGCACGTTTGCCCGGGAGGCTGCAAGGTTGGCCACAGGCACCTTGGTGGCTCCAGCAGCAATTCCAGGCTGCATCTAGAAAATGTCTCGAAGGCTCTTCCCCCTGTTTGTTCATGCAGTTGCTTATCAAAGAAGTGATTGGATGATCACCCTTTTCTATACATGGTGATGCTTCCCTTGAAGGAGCAGGTTTGTAGTGTGGAGGGCGTCCTTGAGAAGTCCTTGAGAAGACAGGGTTCCAGCTTGTGCAAAATGCAGTAGCTGGATCAATAACCGGGGCCCAGAAATTTTAAGCATGTAACACCGATTCCAGCCCACTTGCGCTGACTGCCTGTATGCTTCTGAGCCAAATTCAGTGTGCTTGTTTTAACCTGTAGCTTTATACCGCTTTGTACCTCAATACCTGTTAGGACTTCTCTCCCTTCCTAAACCTGCCTGGAACTACTCCCAGCATCCAGGCCTTCCTGCAAAGCCTCCCTCCTGGGGAGGTGTGGATGATGGCATCAAGAGAGAGAGACAACTCTGCTATCCTTTTGGTGCCAGGTTAAAAATGCCCCCTCTCCTGACGCCTGTCCTGGGATAGAGGTGTGAAGGGCTTTAGGTCAGCTACCCTTTCTTTTCTTCTAGCAGGTCTAATAGCGCTGGCATTGTTTTAGTGGCTCAAATGATTATAAATTGTGTTTTAAAGTGGAGCTTGAAATTTCAGCTGGTTTTTGGATTTCACTGCATTGCATATACTGTTGCTAACTGCCCAGAGAGCTTTGGCTGCTGGGTGGCATAGAAATGGAATAAACCATCACCATTACCAGCAGCTCTTATCCTTGTTCATTGCCAGGTGTACTCTGTCTGTCTGGGTGTTCGTGTTCCCTTTTGTCAGTATGTTCATGCCATGCTTGCCAGCCACAGGCTCATACGATCATTGTGTGGTATTTTAGCTTTCCCTCGGGCCTGTGTATGCTGTAATTTTATGTCCTCGTTTATACTTGCAAATAACATTTACATTTCTGCTGCTTAAGCACCTGAAAGCAACTGCTAAAAAGTGAGCTTGGTTAATCGTGTTGCTGAGTTGTACTTACCTTGGTTTCTTGGAGGAAAAACCCATTCTGCCCTTATTTAGGCCTTAAGGAAGCCACCAGTGAGTTAAAAATTCATGACTTCAAAAAGTTAATGCCAGCAGGTTAACACATCAGGAAGGCATAGATTTGTTTGATGTCTAACCCAGGATTATGAATAAGCAAGCCAAAACATGGCAGGGATTTCCAGGTGGAATGTAAATAAAATAAATGCATAAAACAGAAATGGTTGGGTTGCATGACTCTTTGTTTTATGCTCTGCTTGTTTGTAAGTCTTGAAGGCGGGGGGGGGGGGAGAGAGAGAGATTTTAATAAATATTTATAGTAGGTACTAGGAACCATAATTAAGGCAAACAGTATCAAGTGCTGATTTTCTTGAGAAAACAGGTATGGCTTGTTACATTCTTTCAGTGATATGTTTTTCAATACAGTATGTGAACACAGTTTGCACTGCCTTTGTAAAGTTGTTTCATTGTTGCGAAATTTATGAATACCTTCCTGTTGTGATCAGTCAGCAGAACCGTCCACATGCTTAGAGAAGCCTAGAAGAGAAAAAGCTCACTGAGTTTTTCTTTGGTGCAGTTAACTTATTCAAGTGGCGTATTTGCAGGTCGAATCTGTTTGCAAGGAGCAATTGCAACAGGGCATCACAGGTTTGGGGTATTTTCAAACAAGTAAAAGGCATATTAGAACATTACCAAAGAAGGGATGCTGCGTTGTGTTGATGTAAGTTTTTCCCTTCTGTGTTGTGGTTCCTTTTTGTTTGTGGCATCATCAGAGAAAGCGGTCCTAAGGAAATAATAAGATTTGAGGGGCACTGGCGTTGTTACGTTTCCTTTGTATCCCACTTGTATTCCTCTTGCAGGGGACCCAAGGTAGCTTTACATGGTCCTCTTCCTTTCCATTTTAATCTCACAACAAGGTAGGTTAGGCTGAGAGTGAGTGATTGGGCTTGTCCAGAGTCACCCGGTGAACTGAATGGGGACCAGAGCCTGGACCTCACGAGTTCCTGTAATGAACCGCTAGGCCACACTTTAGAAGTTCAACAGTAAGACTGAATAATTTGCTTCCCTTTGCTTCTCTTCTCTCTCCTGCAAGAATCTTCTACAAGAAGATCTGGAACAAACGTGTGCCTGTAAAACAAGCTTGTGCCATCCTAGCAGCTCTTGTAGCATTATTGAGTGTATTCATATCATGTGGTTTTTAAGCTCTGGTTTTGTGAATTGTGCAGGCAGCTTTGATGTTAGGGTGATATAGAAAAGCAATAAAGAAACACAGAGCAGTGTTTTTAGTTGACCCTGCCTCAATTCTAGATGCGGAGAAAGATAACCAAAGAGTTAATGTCTTGTGATTGAAAGAGCTCTATTTAGTATTGGAGATTAAGCAGATGGGGACCCCCCCTCCCCCCGGCTGCTGCCCTAAAATTCAGTAATAGACACAAGACAGTCCTGGTTTCCTCATTGCTGTTGCTAAATCTATCAATGGGAAGACAGTGTGGGCCTCTGCTGCCCACTTTGAGTCTTAAATTCTTGCTTTTCTTGTTTTAAAAAATATGATCTATGCACTTTTCAGTGACCGTCATAGTCTTGGGAACGTGAAAGTGCCTACACAGAAGGCCCCAGCTGTGGATCTCTGTAAGGAACTCATGCATTTAGCTACCAGGACAAAAATACAGAAATAAGTATTAACTTCTTGCAAAGGAACCAGCTTGAAATGTGGTCAGGCCTTGCTGGTTTGAGAGCAAGACGCATTGTGGGTTATGCATGCACTTGTCCTGTCAACCCATTCGCTTTCCTGTTGATGCTTTAGCCAGGCCTTTCCCCTCACCCCAGATGCCCTCATCTTTCCTTACACCTGTTTTAAATTCGACAAAAAGAAGGGGCCACCTTTTCTCTTGTGAAATCCTGAACTCTGTATTTCCCTTACTTCACTAGATCCGGGTTAATGGAAAATGATGTACTGGATTTTCCTTATTAAGTAAGGTCAGATTACAAATGAGATGCAAACCTCTTTGAATCTGGTGTTACAGTGTCAAAAGGTAAACAGTTATGAAAGAGAGCATTGAAGTAGGCCTTGTGAGCTCGAGGTTAATCATAGATGTCCAGTATGAGTTGGGGTGAGTTTTAAATCTTTCCATTGCATATCTCGAAGTGTATGATATTGTAAGGTGAAGTTAAATTAGAGCATATAGCAACACATGTACCACTATTAGGAAAAAATGATCCAAAATAGGATTTTTCCAGCTTCATTCCTTGCTCCCTCTGTCTCCTTGTTTCAAGGCAGGTTTATTTTTGTGTCCTTGCAGGCGGAACCTTACAAAATTGTCCCTGATCTTCAGCCATATGTTAGCAGAACTGAAAGGTATTTTTCCAAGTGGACTCTTCCAAGGAGACACATTCCGGATCACAAAGGCAGATGCAGCAGAATTCTGGAGAAAAGCTTTTGGAGAAAAGTAAGTATGCTTTCCAAAACATGCTCCTTTCTTCTAGGGTTCCAGCAAATAGTCAGGTGTTTCCTGCCTTCCTCCCAATTCTGTAGATCACTGCACTTGTGATCTTTTTGTATCCACTTTATTCAAAAGAGGAATTAATCTGTGTCTCTGCTTCAGCGAGCTAGACTGTTACAACTATATGTGCTTGTCCCTGAAATTTAGCTGGGTTGGAGGCCAGATTCATAGCTTCTTTTCTAACGGAGCTTCCACTGATGAAGCACACCCACAGGTACTTGGTAAATGCCAGTGGTTAAGCTGTTTACTTGCAGCCCTGCCTTATAAATGGTTTCCTTTCTTTACCTCCAGCAATTGACTTAGCACAAGCCTAATATCCAGAAGCAGCTAATTAAGCACAAGATACCTTGTTTAGACAAAGACTGTGACACCTCCTTTTATCTTGCTGATTCACTGATACAAGGTCGGGTGTTTCAGCAGCCAGCTTAATTTGTTACAAGAACAGATTCAAAATTGGAACTGAAGCTGTTTGGTTGCACTTCAGTGTGAATCATTTCTCTTAAGTCATTCTTGCTTATGTGCACTTATGTTCTTTCCTTCCTTTGTGGCTGTGAAATTCGACACATATATTGAATACTAATGACACTGTGGTAGAAGATAGTTTTTCTCAGGACTGCTTTTCCTCCCCTGCTAGGACTATTGTTCCATGGAAGACCTTCCGTCAGTCCCTACATGAAGTGCATCCCATCAGTTCAGGCCTGGAGGCGATGGCGTTGAAATCAACTATTGACTTGACGTGCAATGATTACATTTCCGTGTTTGAATTTGACATCTTTACCAGGCTTTTTCAGGTAAGGATAAAAAGGGGACACTAATTTCACACTGTTACAGCTTCACTACTGACCTTATTTTCCCAAGCGCTTTAGCTTCTCATGCATTAAATCTGTTTCTGTATTTTAATTATTTGTGTTGCTGCTAGGTTTCATCTTGGTTTTCATTTTTACATTATACTGTGTTTTTTTGATATTTTAAACTTACATTGTCTCCTATGGTTTCAATTACTGTGAACCATTTAGAATGCTTCAACTACTGGGTGATAAAGAAACCGAATAAACAAACATGTAACTCATTCTATAGTAAAGCCAGGTCAGTATCATCAGCTTTCATTTAAGTGTTTTGTGCTTGCTCAGCCCGTAAATGTTTCTCCTCTGTTTCTCCAGACTGGTGACACTAATCTGGTGGCCTTCCACTGCCACTTTAGAACTCCAAGAACAATACAATTTAAGTGCTGATATGAGGACAATTGCTTCTTGGATCAGCTTTGCCAGAGAAGTGCCATAAACTAGTGGACCTTACTCTGTCCCCAAAGGTTTGCGATTCGCTGAGATTCTTAACTGAGTCGCAAACTTGTTTTGAGAAGGTCAAAACTCCCGGTTTCTGACCAGAAAATGAGAACCCTTTGTGCAGGGCTGCTAATGTCAAAATGGGAGCATGATTGTACTGCTTAGCTTGCCTAGCAGAATGCTGTGAAATTGTGTGCTGGATTTGTAAATCCTGTGCAGACTTATTTGAAAGTAAACACCACTGAACTTGGACTTGCTTCGTAGTAACCCTGCATGGGAAATACAGAGGATTTAGCCTTACATAAAATGCGTTATTCTTGCATCAGGGTGGAGGGGTCATGCTAAGAAGGCAAATCTTCCTGCTAGAGATTATCGCTTACATTTTGATGCTCTTTTTTCTTCAGCCTTGGTCATCTTTGTTGAGGAACTGGAATAGCCTTGCAGTCACCCACCCCGGTTACATGGCATTCCTGACCTATGACGAGGTAAAAGCACGGCTTCAGAAGTTCATTCACAAACCTGGCAGGTGGGTACCTCGAGGCAGCATCTCTTTCTGGCTCTTCCGAGCTGTGTGGGAAAAAGTTGGGTGTAACTCAGAACCGTTGGGAGTCCGTTTGGCATCAGCCGCCTGAGATGTCCACTTAAGGGAAGCACATAGGGGCGTATGAGCCCACGTTACTGAGCCCAGTATTGATGGTGCCAACTAGAAGCAGGTTTTTAGCTTCAAGCAAGATGCCTTCCTAGTCCCACTGTGGATGGTGCTACCTGTGGAGGGCTGAACTCTCCACAGGTAGGACAACCCTCCAAGCAAGCATGCTACCACTGGGCTGTGGGGTTTTGCCAGGAGCCTTGAACCCGTTGGTACTCATGAGTGTCAGGTGGCTGGGCAGCAGAAAACGTGCTTAGAAAGTGCTGAAGTAGGGTACCTACAGCATTTTGCTGCGTAGCCCCAGAACTGCATTTTGATTAATGTTTGGCTCAGCTTTGTTGCTTTCATAACAGCTGGAGGCTAAAATCTGGCTTTGCCAAGCCTGCGTTTACAGAATGCATACCTTCCAAAAATACGAATGTTCACTCTTTTAGTCCATATGGGGAAAGGTTTGGGTGGGCGCTTTCAGTATATGCACACCAAAATGTGCACTTCCCTGTTTTTGAAGAAGGGGAAGTTAATTGCACTTGAAAATGGGAACATGGTAACTCCAGCCTTAAGCTGGAGCTCCCTGGCTCTTGCAGAGCTCAAATGTCAATTATTTTGTCTCATTAGTAGCATGTTGCTAGTTGTGGGAGCTTGTTAAGGTAGCTTGCTTTTTACTCCATTTACATTTGGTCAGCAAACCTTACCTCAGCTTTTCATACTGCAAAGTGGGTTTGACTGCAGAGGAGGGATTGTGTGAAAAGTGTTATTCTAGACAATGCCCCCCCAGGCCCCCCCCAAAAAAACCCCCTTCAGAAGTGATGTTCCCTCCAGTCCTAGAACTCTTTCTAGGAATGGTGCTTTCCATCACCAAAGAGCTGAAGTCTTGAAAGCACCTTTACAATCTTAAGTCAACCTGCATCATCAAAGGGGTGAAGAGAATCCCTGGAAGTGATGGATATGGCTCAATGTAATGTTGAGACAAGTTGTCAGCCTTTCAGATCCTTTCTGCCTGGGTGAAAGTTCTCATTTAGATCTGCAGATGAAACTGATGGTAGAAAACATAAGAGGGAAAAGGGAGATTTTCAGCAATTCAGTCTTTTTTTAAAAAAAATCTCTTTTACCTGTAGGCAATTTGGCTAGCAATCTTTTCAGTGAAGTCTGTGTGTTCCTTTTGTTTTCAGTTATATTTTCCGTTTGAGCTGCACGCGACTCGGCCAGTGGGCCATTGGCTATGTCACTGCAGATGGAAACATTCTCCAGACGATCCCCCACAACAAGCCCCTCTTTCAAGCCCTGATCGATGGCTTTAGGGAAGGCTTGTAAGTAACCTCTCAGCACAGCGTGTCGTGACTCTGGCTTGCTTTAGTTAGGGAGTCTGTAAGGGGATGCCCTTCAGGTGCAGGTTTTAGGTCATGCTTCCTGATCCTTCTGTCACTGGAAGGCAGAAGAGAATAGACCCATGGATGCTGCTGCATCCCCGGGGGCATTGTCGTTCTTCTGCGCTCTCAAGGTATGACATCCCTGGCTGGGTCTTCATAGGTATTCGTCATTCCATGGGCCATGTAACTTAAACATATACTGAACCATCGTATTAGATTATGAGATGGAGTCCTAATTTGAGACCTGCCTTGCAGTTAGACTCAGTGTGTCCTTTTGGCTTTCAGGCTCCATGGTCTGCCAGACCACAGTCAGGGACACTGTGCTGCACAAATGGGTACACCGTATCCTGCAGTTCGGTTCAGGTGTTGCAGGAAGATCCTGAAGCCAAGAGACAGCCATTCTTCAGTATATTCCTTTTAGCAGCTAGGGAAACCACCGAGCAAGCTTTACTGCAGGCCTTCTGGGTCAGGCAGGTGCTGCGCTTTGAGAGAGCTTGTTTTTGCAGTCAAACGTTGCTTCCCTCCCAGCAGCCAGGCCTTTCTCAGCTAAGGCACTGTGCTGGGTTGTTCTCCCATGCGTTTGCCTGTCATGCCTGAAGCCCCGACAGAGACAGCACCTCACGAGGAGGTCTTGTGCTTGGGACCCTGTATCCAAAAGCCAACCCTGCAACCTAGCTTGGGGGTGGCTGAGCAGATAGCTGCACCTCCCCCTGATTCCCTGCCCATTGAGCAAACACCCGAGCCCACATCAAAGCAAGAGACCCCCCGAGGGAAAAGACACCACAAGTTCTACTCAGGAGTCAGAGCAGGCTGTCCCTCCTCCCACTGACGCTGGACTTCTTGAACACTATGCAGGAGACACAGGGGGCATGATAGACTTCTCTCTAGCAACTAGTTGCAGAATTCTAAGAAGATATGAGGAAAGGCAGGCCTTGTTACGTCAGAGGGAAGAATCAGAGGGAAGAAAGGTGTGACCAGGAGAGCTAGTCCCACGTGGGCTCGGGGAGAGATGCCACTAGAGGATTAACATCTGCATTCCAAAGACCTCAACAGAAGAGCTTATCTATAGAGTCATAAATCTTGTAGACAAGTAGCAATAAAGGATTTTAGTTTTATTGCTCGTGAACGTGTGGGTTGTTTACATGTTGAGTATCACCTCGACATTGCCTCTGCTATAGCTGGTAGAGGTTTCCTTTTCTTCTGAGCAATTTTCTGTTCTGCTGTGTAGTTATTTATATCCTGATGGAAGGAATCAGAACCCTGACCTGACCGGATTGTGTGAACCCACCCCACAGGATCACATTAAAGTCACACAGGTGAGCAGGAACTGCTGGCATGTCCTCTCTTTTCTGCCTGCCTCTTGGCCTGCAGCATCACCAAGACCCTCTGAAGCCCTGTTTTGGTCTTGTAAATTCAGTCCGGGTAATGCAGAGCTTGGGTTTGGGGAGAAAGGGTGTAGAGATTCCGCCTCCACCTGGGCTAATCGAGAACAGGCTTCAGAGCAGAGAAGCTGCAGTGGTTTCTTCTAACAGTGGTGTTTCTTCCCTCCCTGAGGATTACAGTTTGGAACCTTTGTGCTGGGGGTGTTTCTTGGCTAATGACTGTGCTGATTTCATTATGGTGCTCTCAGGACTTCCCTCTTCTTAGAGGGGGAATTTAGGTGGTCCTCAATGGATTCTTTTGCTTTTACACAAGCCTTAAAAAATGTGAGTTTCCGGCATTAAAGCTGATCTTTTAAAAACTACCCAGGGGGCAGTTTTGGCTGTAGTAAAGGATGAAAATACTCTCTCATATTTTCAGGATTCGCTGCCTGGCAGATATTTTAAGGGGAGGCATAAACGGACCCCGTGACTTGTTCTCCTTTCCTTTCACTCTTAGGAACAGTACGAGCTGTACTGCGAGATGGGCTCCACCTTCCAGCTCTGCAAAATCTGTGCAGAAAACGATAAGGACGTGAAGATAGAGCCCTGCGGCCACCTCATGTGCACCTCCTGCCTCACTTCATGGCAGGTACGGCCTTTGCTTCCCTGCAGAGCAGGATGCGGGGCGCCCTGGCCCTCCCGCGCTGGTGCCGTCGAGCCCGCCCCCATTCAGGCTGCTTGTTGGTGCTTGCAGCGTCCCAGAGTGGCAGCTGGCGCGTTTACAGGTATTTGGGGCACCCCTGCTGCACCTCATCTGCCATCCGAGCAAGGAGTTGTCCCCAGGCAGTTAGATTTTGCAGCCTGCCGCGAGCGAGCTGTGCAGTCACGCTGGGGAGGTGTTGAGCCTTCCAGTACAGGTCTTGGAAAGGGAACAAACCGTAGCTATTGCCTCCTTGTAAATTTGGGACTGGTTACCTGGCAGAGATGAAAGGGAAAAATGTGATCGACCGTCACGTGTACTTCTTTGCTTTTCCTCTTTCTCCTCTTTGTGCGCTTGTGCTTTCTTTCTATTAATGTGTCAAGCCATAATTCTACGGAGCATGTTGTAATTGTGTGGTGATGAGCTCCTCTCCTCTCCTCTCCACTGGGCACCCCGGCGTTCTTCTAACTAGTCTCCCTCCCTGCATTTTCCTGCAGGAATCAGAAGGGCAGGGTTGTCCGTTCTGCCGATGCGAAATCAAAGGCACGGAGCCCATCGTGGTGGACCCCTTCGATCCCAGAGGTGGGGGAGGGTTGCTGCGGCAAGGTGCCGAGGGAGCCCCCTCTCCCAACTACGACGACGACGACGACGAGAGAGCAGACGAGTCGCTCTTCATGATGAAAGAGCTGGCGGGCGCGAAGGTAATCTCCCTGTGCATCACACCTGGGCTCAACGGTCCCAGGGTTCCCCAGTGGTCTCCCACCCAGGCACCGACCCGTCCCGGGGATGCTGCGCCTCAGCGGGGTCGTTGCTTCGTGTGCCCTCAGGCCATGCACTGCGCATGCTTGACGTTCCCCTGGCAATGGGGCTGGGTGACTCGTAGGCCAGGATGTCTGGAGGGTGGCAAGTCACCCACCCGTGCCTCGCACTTTCTGGCTGCATCCAGATGTCCACACCAGCTTGATTGGATCGAATTAGCACCGTAAAGCGCATATGCATGTGTATAACAATATAAACAAACTTGTCCTTCGTGTTCTTTGTGGTCTGAAAAGTCATCTGTAAAAAATGAGCAGGTGTTCGTTGGCCTCCACTAAATACTGCCGTGTGGGTTGAGTTAGGACCTGGCCCTCATTAAGGTGACTCTGTAATTGAGTGTGCACATTAGCACTGAAGAGTGGCGTTTGGGCCTTCTTGCTGTCTGCTTTGTTGGGAGAAGATCAGTGCTTTCTATGATGACCTTGTCTTGCGCAGACCACCTGTGAGTTTTCTGCCCGACTGCTGGGTCCTCGGCAGGCTCAAGGCACTCAAAACGGCAGGGCCAGCCACCCAGTGGCTTTTAAAAACAGTTCGTGCAGGACCAGTGCCAGTGAATCTGCCCACCAGGCCGCTTGGTCTTGGAGCATGTCCTTCGGGGGCAAACTGCCAGGCCTGTTGGAAGCTTGAGGCCTGTATGTGCACTCACTTCACAGGCGTAGATTCTTAAGCATTGCTAATGAAAGGCGGTGGGAAGGGGCTTACATTGGGTTAAAGGGGTTTTAAGAGGGGTTTCATTTCGCCTCCGTGCAGGTAGAGCGCCCTCCTTCCCCATTTTCGATGGCTCCGCAGGCGTCGCTCCCCCCGGTGCCCCCCCGACTAGACCTTCTGCAGCAGCGAGTGTCCAACCCACCTGGGGCCTCAAGCCCAGGGACTACCTCCAAGGTACACAAGCGTGCACTGTCGCACACTCCCCCTCCGCCCCCCCCACCCGCACAGCGATGAAAATGGGGAAAACTGCCGTTGTCCAAGGAGATTCCAGTTTGCCTGGGAATCCTCTGTCCTCCGCTCTTTTGCTGATGAACCCTTTCTTCATTTATACACAGAGGTGTTTGTACAGGGACATGATACCAAACCTCAGCCTGGGCTAAACATCCAGGCATTATCTGGCTGAGGGTGGCTTGTCGGCCAGGTCGCCCCTTACGAGGGGAGGTGCCTCACTCAGTCACGTTTGCTCAGTCGCGTTTGACTGCCCCGCACCGGGCCTCGGATGCTCTCTTTCTGAGCTTTCCCTGTCTCGAATAGAACTTCAGCCCCGGCATCAAGTGTTGTCGGGCCAGGGCTCTGATTCTGGGGCCAGATGCGGCTTCGAAGGTGTGCCATTGTCTTGTCTTGCAGGCTACTCCTAGTTCCCTTCACAAAGACAAGCCTTTGCCAATCCCGCCAACACATCGAGATCTTCCGCCGCCCCCGCCTCCGGACAGGCCGCCTTCCATCGTGACCGAGCATCGACCTCAGAGACGGCCCCTGCCCTGCACCCCAGGAGATTGCCCCTCCAGGGACAAGCTGCCTTCCGTGCCCTGTAACCGCCAGGGGGAGCTCTGGGCAGCACGGCCGATTCCTAAAACGCCAGCTGCAGCTCCTGGTTCTAGCGGCGAACCTTGGCCGGGCCGGGAGCTGACAAATCGGCACTCGCTCCCCTTCTCGCTCACTTCCCCTCTGAGCCTGGACACCGCCGTGGTGAGTGTGCCTCACACCAACACCCTTCCCTTCCTTGTACACACACGTACTTGTTTGTAATTCGTTAAGCGGTAACAGTTCTTTTTATAGATAATGACCAGTTCCCAGGGTAAACAGCCCAGAAATTGGCATGGCCTTGGGGGAACAAGCGCCCTGCCTGTTCACACCGCCCCTTTTTAAAACACCCCAGGAATGCCCTGCTCCAAACCCAGCACTCTGGTTTCAGGCATCACCAAGCAGAGGTGGCAGGCAGCTATTCCAGTTCCTCAGTTGTTTATCCCCGGAACTGGGCATTAGGGCAACGCTTCTCCCTTTGACCTAGTGAGACCTGGAGGAGATGCAGTTGCCCGGGACCTGGGTCCCACACTCAACAGGCTCTTCTTCCCTCTCTGTGGGGGAGGGAGTGTATTCCCCCCCCCCCGCAGATAGGCAATATAATGTGTGGTGGTTCTGGCCGCAGATGCTAATATGTGTGATCTGACCCGCTCAGAACTGGCGCATACTCATGTCCCACATGGTGCTGCTGCCATGCACATTTGCCCTCTGCACAGACACAGAGGGGGCCGTGAATTGATTGGCCTGTCGGATTTCACATCAAACGGCTTGATCCACGGGATGAAACTCCTGTAAATCGGGGGCATTAGAATTCTTGAAGGGGAGGCTGGTTAGAAAGGGTAATTTCGCATTGCCTTCTCCCGGACACCCACGTCCACCCTTTCTGGCAGCTGCCGCCAGAGGCCGTGCACAACACCCCTGTGGCCGGTGTTGCTACTGACGGCATTTGAACCCTGAGCCGGCAGTTCTGAGCAGGATCCGCTGCATATCGGCTCAGTTGTATTTTTCCTCCAAGCACATTTCCCAGGGGATGCTCTTCGGAGAGCGCAGAACAAATGTGCTTGATGCCAGTCAGTTCTTCTTGCTGACATCCAGTTTCTTGAACTGGGCAAGCAGTAATGCTTCGAAACCCCTTCTTACAAGATGATGATCAATACGGACTTCGTGAGGGTGTTTTTTCTCTTTCTCAAACTGTTTCCCAGCAGCAGCGTTTGTCATGTTTCCTTGCAGAACCAGCCCGGTGGAGTCCCAACTGTCTTGGACAGTGAGCACTCTAAGATAAAGCCTTCCTCTTCTGCCAACGCCATCTATTCCCTTGCTGTAAGGTATGTGCTTCTGTGGTCAGCGGGCTTGCTGACAGACATTGTCAGAATGGCAGCTGGCGTAGGCTGGACTCACACCATTATTCCACAGTGGCTGCATTTCTCTGGGTCGTTTCCTGTTTGCTTGCTAGCTTGAGCATGCCTTTCCTTTGCATCGGACGGTGACTCTCGCTCAGATGCTAAACTGCACGGATCGCGATGGATTATTTAGATCGGCCTGCTTCTGTTGGGCGGGATTGCTGCATTCACGTCTTTTGATGTGGAAAATCTGCTTTGAGTGATTTTACTTCAGAAAACCCATTAAAAGTGCTGGGAGCCCCCAGAAGCACCACCTGACAAACTATCTGAATGCGGTGTTGTGGAGGGGGGGAGGCACCAAGGGCTCCTGAAAGGCAGATCTCATCGAAGATTAAAGTGCATCCCACCCGCTGCTTCCGGGTGAATGTGGGCACCTGCTCCAAATGCAAAGGCGGTGCAGAAGATGCTGCGCAGCATCCCCCCGATCTGATGCCCAAATTGAAAGCCTATGTAGCCCCTTGTTTCAAGGCTGGCGGCTTCTGGTAGCTCTTTCGACTTCCCTGGATTTTCCTGCTTGACTGTGAGCCTTTGCTTTCTCCTTTCTGACATGCCAGGCCAACGCTTGCGCCAAAGCTGCTACCGGGAGAACACTCTGAAAACGATGAAGACACGGAGTACATGTCTCCGTCTTCCCTGCCCCTCGTGCCGCCTGGCCCCGTTGGACAAAAGCCCGAGGCCAAGTTGCCCTTGGAAGTGAGCCAGAGTTCACGGTGAGGCAACCCACCAGTTCAGGGCAAGGGGGTTATTCTGGCAGGATGGTCGCCGCTCTCGTGGTGCTTCTGAGGGGGGTATGTTTCTGTGGTCGAGGGGGAACATGCTCGCTCACACCCAGCCTCAGCAACCCGTGGATTGTCCTGATATGTGCACTGGGTCTTTCGCCTGGGAAGTCCTTTACCTGCTGCTGCTGCTGTCAGAGCCAGCCCAGTTCCTGCCTAGAACGCTCCTTCCTTTCTCTTTGCGCAGCGTGTTGGAGTGTGACCAAGACCTGGACGGGTGCACCTATGAAGCAATGTTCAACATCCACACGCAAGCAGTGCCTGCCACTTCTGAGGGTGCCAGCATTCCTGGTAAGTTTCCTGCGGAGAGGAATGGCCATTGACAAACTGCGGTTAATCTTCCTGCCAAGCCTTTCCTTTGACTGATGGGATTCCTGCTCCAGGTGGAAGGAAGAAGCCATGGTGTCAGTCGAGAACTCTGAACAGGAGAAGTCCGGGAGGAGGGGGGGGATTCCCAGCTGCTTCCAGAGGTGCGAGATTTGGGAAACCTCGGCTGGCCTGCTGCTTGCTGTCCGGGGCACCGCCAATTCCTGTGCCACTGCCTCCAGTCTGGGGCTTTGTCTGTTGGTGTTCCCCTTTGAAACGCCTCCCCTTTGAATATGTCTGCAGGAAGCAGGGCTGGCGGTAACGGTGTGCTCCTTTTCATTGGTTTTAAGATGGGGGTGATGTAGCTGCGGCCAGCATCACCAATGGACCCGAGGAGTCAGAGAACGAGGAGGACGGCTACGATGTGCCCAGGCCAGCCGTCCACAATGCCACGGCACGCCGCACGCTGTCCGACATCTCCAACGCGACCTCTGCCTTCAGCCGTGCCTCTCTGGACGGGGATGTCCTAGCAGGTGCCTGTTCTTGCCTCCTCACAGTGCGGCATTCGCAAAGCGCAAGCCTGGTGGTGGCTGCCTCTTTTCATGGCCGTCTGGAGCCTCCAGTGGCAGAGGCAGTGTGGCTGTGTATGCCAGTGCTGGGGAGCATGGGCGGAAGGGTGTGCTTGTGCCCTGCTGGTGGATCTCTCGTGGATCTCTCATGTGAGCCTGGATGGGCCTGGCTCAGTGGCTCTCCTGTAGGAGCCAGCCCTGTCTTTTTCGCGGCCTGCAAACAGCAGGCAGGGATGGGTAGCGTGGTTAACTAGCTCCTCTCTGCATTTTCCTGAAAGGAAATCGGGAATTTTCACCTGGCAGTCCTGCCGGTCAAATTCCTGGTCTGAACAAGTAAGTCCCTAGCCTTTTGTGCCCGGCTCGCTCGCACACGTTCTTTGTTGCTGTTAAGCCAGGTGAGGAATGGGCAGACAGAGCGGCTTTGAGCTGTTCCTTTTCTGGCGCCTGCCGTACATTTCTCACAAGTCCCGTAGTATGCAAGAAGCTTCTGCTGGGCACAAGTGTGCTGGATATGATGTGGCCTCATCTGAAAGGGTAGCCATCTTGGCCCCTTCGTGTCAGGGGAGACGGACGGTGGATTTCGGTGGCCGAGTAGAATGTCTCTCATGAGCAGTTGCAGATCTTCCGACAAACTTGCACTGATTTCATTTCTAACTATGGAATACTGTTGCAAAGTTATGGACCTGATGTCTTCTAAAAAAAGGCCCTGTTGGATTTCCATCTGTTTTTTAAGAAAAGGTTGCCCTTTCCCCCCAGATCACGTGGTTCTTTCTTCTTCCAGCTCTCTCGGATGGCTCCCAGGTTCCCGAGAGGCCACCAAAGCCTCTGCCGCGGAGGATTAACTCTGAACGGAAAGCGGGTGGCTGCCTTCAAGGTGGCGGAGCGGGGCCAGTCTCAGCTGCCCCTCTGCAGCTCTCCAGCGAGATCGAGAGCCTCATGAGCCAGGGCTACTCATATCAGGACATCCAGAAAGCGCTCGTGATCGCCCATAACAATATCGACATGGCCAAAAATATTCTCCGAGAGTTCGTCTCCATCTCCTCCCCTGCCCACGTGGCCACATAGCACACTCCCGGCCCTGCCTGGGACACCCCTGCGCATCAACCTGCCTGGGCGGTCTCCTGCCCAGCTCCTGCCTAGAGGAGATAGCGGGCTCCTTGAGAGACCTTCCTGTGCAGCCAGGCCTGCCTCTGCAGAAAATCGGTCATCAGGGTTTTATGCAACTCCAGGTTTCAGAGTGAGCGGGACGGAATGGAGCGGATGAGCGTGTCCCTGACGGTCTGTGTGACTTCTCGGCATCCTCTTCTTTGCTCCCCCTGCCCCGCACTTTCTACTTAGGGAGAACTGATGTATGGCTTTTGAAAGATGGCTCGGTGGGTTCCACTGCTGGCGAGCAAGGCGGGGAGGGCTGGGGCGTTTGTCTTTTGCTGTGAATTCAGACGGGATGCCGGTGTGTTGAACGGCATCTCCGCATCGCTCATGGTGTGCCCTCCCGTGGTTCAGGGTACTAGATTTGGGCTCCTTTGCTGCTGTACGTTCTGGCTCAGGCTTTTGGACCCCTTGCTGCTGGGTGCAGGTTCCTGGCTAAGGGAGAGGTTTGGATCGCATCCCTTCTGCTCCGACCTCCTCTCCCTTTCTCTCCCAAATCTGTTTGCTCCCCTCTTGTGTGTGCAATCACATCCAGCTCTTTTACGCTGTGGGTCAAGCCGCTTCCCTCGCACGCTGGCATCGCTTGCCACACACTGGATTCCAAGGCACGGCAGATGCTGGACTTCTCGGCTGTGCTGGGGGTGGTCAGACGCCGTTCAGATTTCTGGCCCTGCGTTTCTGTGATCCAGACTGTCGTGGAAGGGAGCAGCTCTGCCTGCACTCCCGACACAGTTGCTGGTCAACATGCTCTGTTGTCCTGGTGTGCAACTAGACACTGTGTGTCCATCACATCCAAGCCGCTGTCTCACTGGAGAGCTGCCTGCAGATGGGAGCTTAACTCGCACATTTCTATAAGGAAGTGTTCATGGAAACCTTTTACCAGCTCAGCAGTAAAAATAGAGCAACGTTCTGCAGGGCTGTTGTGAAATGATAAAGTTGAGGATTTTTGTCTCTCCCTCCTCATGCATCAGGAAAACAAACACACACGCATACACACACACAGATCCTTTGCCAGTCAGAAGAAACTGTGTATGGGGGGAAAGAAAGAGGTCAGCGTTGCTTTTGAAAGATGCTGATTTAACAATGTCCTTGTTTACATTTTAAGCGCGCAGGGTTTGTGGCAGTTGGATGTGAGTTCCAGGAAGAAATGCATTTGGGTTTTGACTGCCACAGTCCTGCCTAACGGGCAGCCGGCGGCTTTTCTTCCGAGGACACGTCCCCCTTTCCATTCACCTTCCAGGCTTTCACAGCCGTCTGCACAATTACAGCATTAACCGTGACATGGAGATTTGTATCACGAACTGTGTTGCATGTTTGGTCTTCCCTGGAGTTGCCCTTTTAAACAGTACCAGTCCCTCTGCTCTTAACTAAGGATATGAAGACTTTTCACCAGAGGATGGGGCTCAAGGGGGAGCGACTGGGCTTATCCAAGCATACATTTTTCTCTAAATCTTCAGCTTTACCTGTACTCAAGCGCTTGGATCCCTGGGAAAGAACAGCAGCGTGCCAGAGACATTACCTGTCTGCACAGGTACCCTTGTTGACATCCTGTTGGCCCGGCTTTTCAGTGCCAGCAGTGCTGCTTGCACGAGGGACTGCGAAGGCCTGAAGACCATGGGGGACGTTGGCGGCAAGGGGGTAGCGGCAGAGGCACAGGCTTGGCCAGCTGGGGCCCTTGTCTGTGTTCCTGCTGCTGAGAGAAGGCCGTCTGCTTGAGCCCAACCCCTCCAGGCGTCCACGGGTCCAGACAGTGGCCAAGTCGGTCTGGTATTGCTGCTTTCATGAGAAACACTGTGAAGATGCTTAATCTAGCGGGTCTCAGCCAGAATGTATTTCACAGTTCCAGGAGGTGCTGGCGGCATTTAGGAACAGGGGAAGGAAGGTGCTCTGCTCTCTCAAGAGCAACTGCGAGGCAGGCGGCTGTAGCCAGGCAGCTCCTCCAACGTCAGGTGGCCCGTGGAGGACGGTGGGTGCCTCTAGTTGATACGCTGCCCCAAGGAGGCCACGAACTCCGTGCCGGCTCGGTGACCAGCCCGCCGAGGATTGCTTCTTTGCGAAGCCGGCTTTCCCACTCAGCCGGAAGTGCTGTCGGGATCGCCCTGGGGAATTTGGCAGCCTGCCTGAAAGGCCCGCCAGCTCAAGACAGCCCCCCGCCCCGCCCCGCCCTGCACAAGGCGGCAGCAGCAGCGGCGGCGGTGGCAGCCTGCCTCTGCAGATGAGCCGTGTGCAGGATGCTCCAGACACCCCGGCAGTGCCGCGTGGGGCCTGTGGGGACCATTCCGCCGTGTTCCGTACACAAGGGTGAGCTTTGTAGCATGTGTAGCTGACAGGACCCTTCTGCATGTGTCCTTTTTTATCTACTTGTGTCTTAAATTGAAATGAGGAAATGTTTTTAAGTGGCTCTTCTGTCCTCGAACCACGTGAATGTCTTCGTCTGCAAGCACGGGAGGCAGAGCGAGAACGCTTCCGGGAGTGCTCCCTTGCTGCTTTTGAAGTTTGACCTTAACGCATTTTTCTCTGTGTCTCTTAATCTGGAAAGGTTGACTTGTTTTATGTAAACGCCAAACGTATAGTGCCTTTTGTTAGGGGAGGTGCTGTATCTCCAAGCTTGAATCGGAAGAAGAGGCAGATTTGAAACTTGACGGGAAAGCCATGAAGTTGCTCCGTATGTCCAGCAGCTTGGAAGGAGACGTGTCGCCCCGTAGCTCGCATGGGGGTATGTAGCAGTGTGGCCCCAGCGAGCTCTCCGGCCCTCGCCCTCTTACTAACCGTGAGTTGTCAGTGTCGCTTTCTACCCTCAGCTTTGACTTGAAGGCACTGCGACTCCGATGCAGGATTTTAATGCAGCCAGGTGGTCACAGAGGCCATCGGCCCTGCCCGCCCCCAGGGCACCCTGTCCCAAGCAACCCGTTCAGACGCAGTGAACAAACGATGCACAAACATGGCATAAGACGGGAAGCAGAATACAGCTGAACCCCCAGGCCCCTGTGGGATCCATCTAGTGCCAGGTTTCCTGCCATCTCATGTTCCTCGGCCTGCAAGTGCCATGGGCATCAGTCCACCAGGAGTTCTGGTGCAGCGTGCTCTTGCGAGTCCCTTTAACGTCCTCGCTGTGTGGGTGCACCGCTGCGCAAGGAGCTTCCGGGGGATTTTGCTCGGTGCCCGCTCAGCTTTCGGAGAGAGGTCCCCTCTCGTCACAGCCGCTGCCTCCTCAGTACATACAGCTGTAAACTGTATTACACAGTTTACAACTGCATTTGGGGAATTAGTGTGTGGTGTTACGAATGCCATTTCCTTGCAGCCACTTTCGGAGCAGGGTAGTTTGCCGTGGGGAGCTATTTTAGCCCCCGCCATGAAGAACTGCTGTTCTTGTGACTAAAATGGCAAAGAGCCCAGGGGTGGGGGATATGAAGACTGAAATGCTAAACCTTATAAGTTACCTTTGGGTGGGAACGAGGGGTTAATGAGTAGCTTTATTTCTCCTGAACGTCGAGAAACAATATCAGTGTTGAAAATTTCACTGACTATTTTAAAGGTTATAATAATGTCATTAATATAAAATATATTAGCAGTATTTAATCCTTCAAGACCTGTAAAGAGTAAGAACAGAAGGTAAATATTCTTACAGAATAGCCGAGCTTTAAGGTTCATTTGGTCTAAAGTCCTCATTTTGTTCTGCAAAAGCATTGTTAATGTTTTAGAGATTATACTAATGTTATTTATTTTTTACTTTTTGTTCTTGTAAGCTGCCCACTCAAGAGCTTGTGGGGACAGGGTGGGAGGGTTTGGGGTATTTCATGTGTGTCAGCAAAAGGAAAAACAAAAACAAAGTTTTATTTTTAAATAAATTTCTTTGTTGTAGCACATTGCTTGTGTTGTGTCCATTGCAGCTCCCGCAAAGCTGGGCTTCCTTTTCCTGGGGAGGGCAGAGCTGGCAGCCCAGACCCGTGGTGGCACGAAGCTGACCCTTCCTCCGTCGGCTCTTTGGCTCGCATCCCTCGCAAGTTGCACCGCTGCCTCTTGAGGGTTTTCCTTGTTTACCGAGTATTTGTTTAAGGTCGGTTGTACGAGAGGTGCAGCAGTCTGGGGGACGCTTGGTTACGACAGCCCCGACACCTCCCTGTGGCCCTGCAAAAGCTCCCGCTAGTCCTAGCTAGTGTAACAAAGCGGCGAGTGATGGGCATTGTGTTCCCTTCTCTGACCTGTGCTAACAGAGCCGGATGCTTGTGGGCATAACGGAGGAAGGCACCCTTCTGGATTGGGAGCGAATCGCTTCTGGGCCTTGTGACTGAGACCAGTGTGGTGTCTTTTCTTTCCAGTTTGATGAAATTAATCCTAATCATTATGTGGCCTGTCGTCAGCACAGCGACACTTCAGCCTCCTGTGTCAATGGACTGCTTGACAAGGAGCAGCTGGTAGCATTCGTCACTGTGGTCGTCCGCGGGATTTGTTGATGATCTCATGTGCCAAATACCCCGTTAACTCCGGTTTCCTCTGCGTATTTAAAAGGGAGGCATTCCTCTTCCTGGTACTGTTTGTGGTTGCAGTTTGCCGCCTCCGTGGAATGCCGTGCTATCAATCACAGCTTGTTCTTCAGTAGAAGAATGAAGGAAATGCAGGGCCAAGTCCTCACGTACGTGTGTTTGTGTGTGTGTGGATGCAGGAGAGTTGCGGCACTGCTACCCCGTTGGAGATCGCAAGCTGTGTCTAACATGCCAGTTTCTACCCATTCATCAAAAGTTGCAAGATCACTCATGCTGTTCTTGGAAGGCAGCTTTGTAATCTCTCAGATCTACACTCTGTCTAACCTTGCCTTTCAGCAAGTCTCACAAAGATGTCACAGCCTGCCTTCAGCTCCAGTGGCTTACCCCGAGCAAGCACAGAAATGCATAATTCTTAGCATTATCTTTTGCTTCAGCCTCTTCCAAGGATATTAGGACCTGGAGCAATTGTTCGTAACAACTCAAATGACTCTTTCTGTGCTCTCTGCCCAGTGGTGTTTACCAGAGGACTGTTCTTGTCATCACCCGTTACAGCTTTTGTCAAACTGTTCAACAGAGCTGCAAATTTTCATGCAAACACATTCCCAGAGTTCTGAAGCTCATTGCCTCTGGCCTCATCCGACTCCTGCTTCTTTAACAAAGCTGAACATCTCAGTCAGCAGTCTTTGGGCACTTTTATTCTGGTATGCTCCACTTGATCTGGCATATGAAGTCTTAATCTGTGTTTGTCTAATGCTTCATACACATGAAGTACACAGAATCCACAAAACCTTTTCAAGATAAGCCTTGAAGGTGTCATGAAACACTATTTACTGCACTTCCACAAGCTGATATGGCTTCTCTAGCAGGTGTGCCTTCGTGAGGTCCAACCAATGACCGAGTCGACACCAGCAAGAATTGCTCTCACGGAGGGATCCATGTTCCAGAGAGACTTACTTTCCCTTCACAGATGTGCAGCCTGGTGACAAAATTGCCTCCCCCCCTCCCCGGGCGCATGGTGCCACATCTGAAGCTGGCGAGTGTGGATGGCTGGTTTACAGACCACCCCAAACCCCTAGATCAAGCCATGGACTTTGTCCACCCTTGCTGTGAGCATGAACATCACAACACACTGTGAGAGAAAGTCCGTAACTAGATAGCATGCAGAGGGGGAAAGTACTTTCTGCGGTGGTGGAAATACACCCGCGCTCTGCATCTGCCAGATAGAGGAGGTGGGGCAGCACCGGGCGTTCATGAAGGTGCTTATGGGCAAAAGCGCCCACAAGTTCGAGAGCAGGTGGACCTGCCATTGCGGCTTTTATCACCCCGTCACCACCAGTCTGCTATGTCTAGCAGCTGGAACTCGGGAAAAGTTTCCAGAATCTGACCTGATGGTCTTTTTCTCAGTTACAAGACCTGGCCAGTTTACCAAGGTGCCTGATCTGCCATGGAAGAGTATCATCTTTTTTCCAGCACATGTGGCTTGTGGGGAGTCAACAGCAGGCGAGGCAAGAGCCTCAATCCAATGCACCCATGCACAGTAGAGTCAGAAATCCCCCAGAGGATTTCTGTTCTCTGGACTTTCTGCCTGCGATAAGCCATGTTGCATTTCCGTAGCAATTCCTTCCATTCCCCCAGTTTCCATTCCACCATTCAGGTAACGCACCTGCAGACAGGTAGCATGCGGTGCTGTTCAGCTACACAAAGAATAAGAAGTCTCGAGCCCTTTCGACTCATTTGCAGCAGCTTCAGGTGTGATGTGCACTTGTATCTAAGGCAGCAAGTTTTCCAGCCGAACCCTGTAATGCACAATTAATGTCTCTTGCCTGTAGCAAAGCTTGGCATTTCTCATTCTGAAATATTGCCATGTCCAGCTGGACTATGCTAACATTCTTGTCCCCGTCCCTTTTGCTCTCAGCTTCACCCACCAAAGGATTCAGGCCAGAGAATGCCTCCGAAATGTAATTTAAGCCTTGGACTGAAAAGAAGTTTTGCATCCCAAGGTAGACCAGGCCGTCTGTCAATACTCTGGGGATGTAAAGAACAGCTTTTCCTCATTGCCTTGTTTGGTGGCATGAAAAAATTACACATTATTATTTTCTTGGCTCTTCGTGTATTCTATAGTCATTACTCAAATATGCACTGATGGCTAAATGAAATTACACATCCGTAAATTCTTCGATTCAGGACAGAAGTTGTTTTATGCTAGCATTGAGGTATATTGATTTTTCAAAAGAGGGTAAAAACACCCATTTACTCCCACTCTTTTTTTTTTTTTTTTACTTAGCCTCGTGAGGCACAGTTCTATGCAAGTTCAGACCAAAAAAAAGGACTACAACTCTAAACTTCCAAAGGACAGTACCCTTAGCAACTGTTTTTAGCCATCTAAAATGGAACCCAAGTTATGCAATGCAGATTTAAGGTTACTGCTTTGCCAAACAATGTGTCATTTGGAAATGACACAGCTCAAGTTGCAACCACTTTGGAAAACTGCCAAAAGCACCTCTGGGGTGGATTCCCACAGAAAAATATAATGTTCAAGAAAAAAAGCCTAACAGATCGCATTTCCTGTGAAAAACCAATTGCTCCCGTACTTCATAATTGCCAAGTAAAGAGTCAATTCCTGAATACTTTTTTAGCTTTTAATTTTTCATATATATATATAATATATAAAAACCCTGCAACTCAGACACTCTTAAATTTACACACACATCAACAAAAATATATATAACAAAAGCTTTGTCTTGATAATTTTCTAGCTTACAAGTAAAGCACAAACAGTCCCTTCTCTCCCGTTTTTGGTTAACGAGTTTGTACTTTTAACCAGTAAAAAGAGCCCGTGTTCCTAAAGCAAAGTCTTAACCCTTTTGCTCACTCTCTGTGTTAAAGGCCATTCTCTGCTTTGAAAAGGGGAAACCAAACCCCTGAGAAAGAAAAATGCTTTATGTAAGCAGGTGCTTGCAACGCAATTTGGAGTAATGGCCCTTTATGAATGGGGTGGAGGATGATGAAAAGCATCTTTAAGCACTGGGCCACCGTGATGGAGAAGGCCCTGGACTTGAGGCTGGGAGACCCATTGGCAACTCCCCTTTGAAGGCTATCTGGCGCCCGGTCCTTCCCTTTTCCCCTGATGCTGCTGTTCCAGCATTAGCCTTCTTCCAGCTACTGGAAGCAAAAGAATTCCAGAGGAAAATGCAGAAATTGCCTGATTACAGGCAAGTTTCCCAGAGACTTGCGAATGTCTCAGCTAGATTAGGTTTACACAGGAACTACAGGAAGCAGTCTTTTGGTGGTGGAAGAGAATTGCCTAAATCCTTAGGTATAAACACAAGACTATACATTTTGTACAAGAGGCCTTATTTCTATTGTAACTTCTGAAGTGCAGACGCAATTTTTCGCTGCACAAAATGATCCTATGCCTTTGAGCAGTAAGCCCCATACTCTTTAGGGGAACTTACTTCCTCAGACTTCCATAAGCTGCTACCCTTGCATCCTTGAGGACTAGACCCTTGAGCAGTGCTTCCTCAAAACTTTTTCTGTGCAGAGCAGGAACAGAGCTGGGAAAACTGGTTGCAACAATCCTACAGCCCGGAATTGGTCTTCGTGGAAACCAAATGCTCGTTTAGCTAAGCTCCAATCCTGCTAATATAGGAGTTACAGTCCCGTTCAGCCTTAATGACAAAAAGAGCTGCTTTGCTCTCCCTTGGCCTGCTTGGCAAGCCCTTAAGTGGCTAGTCAAACAATGGGTGCATTTTTTCTCTAAAATGGGGCCCGAGAAAACACTACATGTACTGTGTAAAGCCCGGGTTTCCCTACCCAGTGGCTGGTTCACACAGAGGTCCAAAACGTTCCAAAAAGTCTTTCCTTTTTTGGCCTGCAAGAAGAGAGCGCTAGACTGCCTTGGCTAGTCTTGTCATCCTTCAAAGCCGTCGGGGTGAGCTGCAAAGTGTTCTTCACTGCGGTCTGGTGCATTCACTGCTGTGCGTTTGAAAGACTCTGGCCAGGGAGCAAGGGAAGAAGGCTTTCCGAAGGAACAGGAGGAATCTCAAAAGTAAATGTGTACAGCGCTCGCTCTTGCTCTGTCCTCAGTTTCTCAGATCGATGTATTTCTCTCCCTTTTAAGGCAGCAAAAGAAGCAGCGTTACTTTTTGATGTGAAGCCGCTGGGAAAGCAGCGATGCTGAGCGCTGCAGCCAGGTTCAAGTTTTGCTACTGCATTACTGGACAGCAGGGAGTTGGGGGACGTGTGGATGTGAGCGAAAGCCTGGGGGGGGGGGGTGAAAACACATGCTGCACACCGGTTTGGACTCGTGGCACACCCGGGACTCCTCCGAGTGAGCCACGGAGAATGAGCGTGGCTTTGCTCCAGAAGGCCAGACAGCCGTCGAGGGAGCACTGAAGATGCACAGGAACACAAGCGCGGGTGGGGGGAAGCCGAGGGCCTGCAGCCACGTGCCTGCCGCCCACATGGAGCATGGAAAGCCGCCGAGATGCTGGCACGGGGGGCTGAGCATGAATGAATGCAGAGCATGGTCGTGCGACTCTGCGTGGCGCAAATGCCGGGCGGGGGCAGCACGGAGCAGAGGGAGACGGCCCAGGCGGCCGGCGAGCGCAGGATCGTCCGCTGCCTCTGCATCCGGCCAAACGGGCCGTGAACAAGGCGAGCAGGAGCTGCAGGGACTTGTGATGCTCCAGGCAAGCATTAGCAGCCTCAAACTGGGCCCCTCAAACTGGGCCCCTGGGCATTGTGCTGGGAGAGGAGGGAAGGGACAGCCTGCGACAGTCCATCCCACAGGCCGGTCTGTCCTCCGATTTAACCCTCGGTGCGAGGCGAGAAGGGGGGACGGGCCACTTTACTGCCTGGAGGCATTAAACCCGAGCGAGCGAAATCACGTGAGCAGGTTCCTCTTAGCCATCCTCCATCCTACCTGGTCACCCGCTGATCTCTTCTCACCGCTGGCCCCCTGCAGCAGCATCGCCTCTTCAGGAAGCTTATCTGACTTAACTTCAACTACAATCTCGTCTTTATGTGCTTCGGGCCTCGTGCTAGGGAGGACGGAGGGCGACAGAATCGAGATAGGTTGAGTGGGCTCCCCGGGGGCCAGAGGCGCGATGCAGCGGGTCACCGGCCGGCTGCCCCCTCCCTGCTCGGGGGAGCTGGAATCGGCACGGCCTTGCGAAAGGTTCGTGCTGAGGGGCAGCCCTGGTCTCAGCCTGCGTTCCGGGGAAGCCTAGACTGAGCTCTGTCTGGGCTGTCCAGGGCCGGATCGGTCCACTGGGCTGCGCCCAGCAGAGCCTGCAGGCAGCCAGGAATCGAGCATGCCGTGGGCTGAAACAGGAAGGCTCTGGGACACCAGCGGCTGCCCCGCGAACTGGCCCCAGGTGCCCTCAGGATGCCTTTGCACCAGCGGAGCAAGGAGTGGGGGTGCCTAGCTGCCTTCCCACCCAGGCCTCCTCTCGGGTGACCTGGGGCCACAGGCCCGTGTCCCCAGCCTGCATCTGGAGGACGCCAGGTTGGGCACCTGCGGGTCTGCCTGTCCCAGCCTCCCACGATCTCCGGCCAGCCTGGCCACGAGGGCTCAGCCGTCAGGCACCAGCAGAACTGCCTTCCTCTGCAGCCCTCTGAGCCCAAGGGGGGTGCTTGGGGCCCAGCGGACAGCAGCAGCTCCAGCCTCCCACCCTCCTGACCAGGACAAGCCAGCTGCTCAGTGCAACGAGATGGGGCAAGCGTGGCGGGGGGGGGCCTCTGGCATGGGGAGGAGGGGGGCAGCCGAGCGAGGCGGGCCGATGGCGGTGCTTACATCTCCTGCTTGCCGGAGCGCCCGCAGGGGAGCCTCCCCTTCTTGTGCAGGAAGTACAGGACCGCGCCCAGGATGGACAGCACCAGGATGCACACGATGACCGCCACGATGATGATGCCCCGGCTCTCCTGCTTCGTCGGCTCTGTGGGCGGGGGAACAGGCAAGTGCGCTCTTCAGGGCCCCGGAGCGGCCCTGGGCTTCCTCCCAAGGGTGAGCCAGGTCCGGGTCTGCCGGACAAGCCTCCACATGCATGCGGGGCACCCAGAGCCCCTCCGAAGGCGGACCGGCTTGCGTTTGGGTTGGAGGATGTCGAAGCAAGGGCTCCGAGCGGCTCACCCAGCGGCCGTCCGCAGTTCCAGCAGCCCGCTTTGTCAAGCGGGTGCCCTTAGGAGGATGGGGGAGAAAGCGCTGACGAACAGGGCCAGGGGCTCGTTCGAAGGCAAGAGCTAGCCCATCATTTGCTTCAGGCAAGCGGCAGCGGCATCCAAAAAACAGCGCCCCATTGCAGAAAATGGTGGAGGGGGGGGTTAAGGCGGTTCCCCCCTCACTCCTACAGCAAAACTAACTCCCGGGGGGCAGATTTCCATTGGCTGCTGGCAGGACCGTGCAGTAATTCTCTGGAAGTGCAGCAAAGCTGCAGAATTTGGATCTCAAAATCAGCTCCTGGTTTGTTTCTTAAAGCAGGTTCTGGTAGAGTCGAGGCCAGCTGCAATCTCAGAGTCGTCAGAAGGGCAAAAGGCTGCAGACTCGCAGCTCCCTGAAACTAGCAGAAGTAGCGATCGCAAAATAAGAGAAAAGCAAGTTGGTTGCACAGCTGGCCTGCTTATCCCAAGGCTGGGATTGCCTCGGATGAAAACAGGTTTGCCCTTTTGTCATTTCGCGGACGTGTGCGCGCACAGCCCCTGGATCTGGTCTCGCAGGGGCCGGCCTGCAAAGCGTGGCAGGCAGCGAGAGCGCGTGCCGGTCCAATGGACTGGGAAGGCCCTCCTCCGAACAGGAGAGGCCGTCCCAGTGCAAGCGAAAAGGGGTACCTTCTTCCAGCTGTACCTTTCTGCACCCCTCCAGGGGCTTGGGGAGGAGCTGTCTGGTTGTACCCCAAGCTCGAAGTGTCATTTCCTGGCAGGGTGGGCATGGGGGAGACATCTGGAGAGGGCCGGCTGGGGGTGGGGAAAGCATCTGGAGAGGGCCGGCTGGGGGTGGGGAAAGCATCTGGAGAGGGCAGGCTGGGGGTGGGGGAAGCATCTGGAGAGGGCCGGCTGGGAGTGGGGAAAACATCTGGAGAGGGCCGGCTGGGAGTGGGGAAAACATCTGGAGAGGGCCGGCTGGGAGTGGGGAAAGCATCTGGAGAGGGCCGGCTGGGAGTGGGGAAAACATCTGGAGGGCAGTGAGCGGAGAACAGAGGCACTGTTACTACTCGGTGCAAAACTCTGCAGAAAGTTCTACTCTGCAGACCCTGATCCAGACCCCTCTGCTGGGTGGAAGGAAAGTCCCCTTACCCAGTGTTCTGTCCCCACGGCTTCCCCCCTCCCCCAGGCAGCCCCCCAAGCAGGGTGTGAGTGCACCAGCCCCCTCTTATCTGTTTCCTGCTGCTCCCACTACTGTGGTGAATATCCCGGCATGGGGGCTGATCGGCAGCCCGCCCCATTCTCCATGACCGCCTTGACGGAGGGAGCCTGAGCGCCTGTAATCCTACCCCCTCTCCTTTGTGGAGAGACAGGAGGAAGGAGGTGTACATCCTGTTAACAGCCCTTGCCCGGGTCCGCTTGTCATACAAACCATGTGGAGAACTTTTGCGACCTGGATTCCTGGTGGAAGCATTTCAAATAGCCTGCCAAGTTTTGTTGATTTGACTGTGAACGCTACTTTAGCCTTTGAGATTTTGGGGGGATGAAAATAATAGATGGTATAGAACATTTTTAAATAAGAAGGTGCTCCCCCCAGCACTCAGCCAGCACATTCTAAAACCTCTTAAAAAGAACACAAGATTAACTACCTTTAACTCTATTTTAACGTATTCATGCGTCGATTGAGGAGCTAAGCCCTAGAGGTCTATCTGATAAAAGTAACAAGCAACCATCCTGCAGAATCACAACAAACCACCATCTCTACCAATTCATTCCCAAAGGGGCCGACCAGACACAAATCACATCCTGTCCCAAGGCTGACCCACTGAAGCCCCGAAGAAAGGAACAGCAGGAGAAATCCACTCCCACCCCAGGCAGTCCTCCTGCTCTGGGAGAGCTGCCCCAGAGCGCTTTTCTGAAGGTGGACTTGGTCTTCAGGCTGAAAGGTCAACGAGACATGAGGAGTAGCAGCTCTCCAGAGTCTCCAGCCGGAATGTCTCCAGCCCTACCTGGAGACGACTGAAACCAGGACCATCTGCATGCAAAACAGGGACACTCCCATCAAACCACAGCTAGGGTTTCTAGCCCTCATGGCCGGAAACAAACTTTAACCTCAGTTGAATTCTGGTGGAATTCTGGAGAGGTAAATAAAACTGCCGAGAGGTAAATAAAACTGCCAAGCCGGTATGCTGAAGACAATGGGAGGAGTCCTCTGCACCAGCTCAAAGGCCACCTAGTCCAGCTTCTGGTGGACTCCAAGTGACCAAGCCTGTGATGCCCATAAAGAGGACATGACCAGCAACAGTCCCCCTGAGCTATTCATTCTTCATCCGCAGCACAATTCAGAGATGTGCTCCATTTGATTCCAGGGCTGGCCTCAATCATCATAACCTTGCTTCTCTCCAAGATCAGCAGAAGAAGAGAAAGTTGTGCTCAAGACAGAAACACTCTGCATGGAAACAGCTTTTCTCACTGCAGAATTAGCTCTGCTTTGCTGAAAAAGAGTTTTAACAGCTGGAAAGCACCTGTGCAGCCCCTGACTGTCAGCTACCTTTGGCTATGGACTTGCAGGTTGCCTCCAGAAAGGTGGTGTGAGCCAGAGGTCCACCAAATCTGCCCCAAAAGAAGTAAAACAGATACCTTTCTTTGGGATGCTCCCAGGTTCCTCTGCCTCTCTGGAAGTGTCATTCCCTGCCAAATTGGGGTGGGCAAGACATGAGGAGGGTGGAGAACTGGAGAACGGGGTCTTCGCACTGAGCGCAAAAGCACCGTGGGGAACTCCCTGCTCTTAACCAACGACGACAGACTTTCCCGCCCCCTCTTCCGTTGTTGAAATTGGCTGTGGACTGGGGCAAGTCCTCCTCGGCTGCAACGTTCCTGCCTCGCACCGAGGGGACCTTCCGCAGAAACCCTGCTGCAGCTGCCTGCAGCACAGACACTGCACAGGAGACGGCGGGTGCCAGGAAGGCCACCCTGCCTGCTCAGCCGCCATGCCTGGGAAGAGGCGGAGGGTGACGTGGGCCGCAACTGGAGCAGCCCAGAGACATGGCTGGGCCAAGACGCCGCTCCCACGTCCTGGGGGCTCTGGACCGATCCGATCCGCGGAGCAAGAGGCGCCTTGGGCTTCCACCCCCCTCGGCTGCAGCAAGCATGGCAAACGGCCCGGGCGCTGGGACGTCTGGAGGGCCCCAGCGGAGGAAGGCCGCCCTCAGGCAGGGAGCTCAGCGGCTCCCACTCCCCTCCTGCCTTGGCGGATGGAGCAAAGACCCAGCCCGCACGTCTCCTTGGGAGGGTCTTCCGCTGGACGCTCTTGCACCAGGCTTGGGGGTGGGCAAGAGAGGCTTAAAAAACCCCTGCCCTACTTATCCCCTCCTGTCAAGCATTCCCCCCCTCTTCTATCACAGGAATGCCAAGCTGCGTTCGTGGCGAGGTGGCCGCCCAGTCAGGCCCCAGCCTGGGTCAGTCCTCTGAGCCTCAGAAACGCTGCTGCACTGCACGCTTCGGACCTTGCCCCCAGACACCTGCTGGCTACTTCCCCACACCCTGAGACCCTGTCTTCTTGCCCGGAGGGCACCTGGACCACCAAGGGCAAGGTGTGTTTGACAGCAGTGAGATAGAAGAACTTACCTTTACTGCTATCCGGAGCTTTCTTCTCTGGTACTGAAAGAGAAGGAGCAAGGCAGGATGAGCTGCCGCTCTGCACTGCTGGTTTGCCCCCTGCACCGAGTGCCTGTCAAAGCCCTTGGCTTCGTTCTGAAGGAAGCAGAGAGCATCCTGGCCTGGTGCGAGGGAGTCTGAAGAAGCTGCCCGGGGGCTGTTGAGGAAGGACGCGCGGCTCCCTCTGCAAAATACTGTTTCTCAATTCGATCCAGGGACTACAAGGAGCAACTGAAAGACGTGGGCATGTTTGACCTCGAGAAGACTGGAGGAAGATGCAACAGCGCTGTCACAAAGAGGAAGGACAGGATCTCTTCTCGATCGTCCCAGGGGGCAGGACATGGAATGGGACCTAGTTGCATGAAGCCAGATTCTGGCCAGACAGCAGCCGGAGGGAGGGAGGTGAAGGAGACGGCGATGAACTTACTCTGCTCCAGCCGGAAATGATGCTCCACTCGGCCCAGCCTGTTCTCGGCGGAGCAGTTGATTCCCGAGTCCAGAAGCTCCTCGGTAACCTGGACCGTGAGCGTGCTGTTGTACTGGAAATTGATCCTGGAGGAAAGGATCTGTCGGATGGGAAAATGCAGGTTGCCCTGAGGGAAGCTCTTGCAACAGAAGAACCCAGCCTAGTGGTCCTGTGAGTGGTCCCCAAAGCCGCCCTCCAGGGTTCTCCGGAGGGGCCGTCCCATTCCCTCAGCCCCTCCTGGGTGGCCTCCTGCAGTCTGCAGTGTCTCCCTCCATTCTGCAAGTCCAAATTGCTTCTCCTAAAGCTGAGCTGTGGGCAGGGGGAATTTCCAGCTCCGCTCTGCGGGCACCTTGGGTATTATGCCCCCCCTTTGCCTTTGGTTTCGCCCACCGATAAAATCCAGGTCCCAAAAGCTTTCCCACAGCCGAAACTTGGCACTTGTGCCGAAAGAGTTCAATGCCCACATCAAAGTTGGTCCAGTCAGAATTTTTCTGGATGGTTAATGCTCAGGTACTGCGGGGAAGGCTGCCTGAAGCACTCGGTGAGGGAGAACGTGAGAGACGGGGAAACAAAACGCAACACACCGCCCTGCGGCTGTTCCCCATCCCTGGGCATCGGAGTGCCACTGAGCTGCTATTTTAGCTCCCAGGATGGGGCGCCGAGGAGTGAGCGGCTCGCTCACTTTTGCCCCACGTGCTTTGGACACGCCGGGACCTGACCGGGGACCTCGCGCTTCATGGCCTTCACTCCCCGAAGCACACAGGGCGTGCCCCAGCCGCCAGCCCGCCGGCCCCCCAAGGGGCCACACAACAGCTCACCGTTCCATTGCTGATGCTCCACGTGATCTTGGGCTTGGGGACGGAGAGGACGGTGCAGGTCAGCTTCGCCATCTTCCCCTTCTGCACGAGCACCAGCTCTTTCGGGGAGGCCAGGAGAGGCTTTGCTGCAAGGGAGCAGGTGGAGGACTTGCAGGTGCTGTGCCGGGACTGCTGCCGGGGGCGGGGGCGGGTGGGGGGCCAGGGTGGGGGCAGCCCTTACCATGAACAGCTAACAGAACCTGCTTGGAGCGCACGAGGCTGGGTGCCTGGAGCATGCGAGCCACACAGCTGTAGTTGCCGGACATCTCGAACCTCATGGAAGTCAAGTTCAGGAAGTGCCCCTTCGTGATCTCATTCCCGTTCTGGAAAGAGGGGGAGGTGGGGGGAGGTTGGGACCAGGAAAGGGGGCCAGCGCGACGGGGCTTCCCTGAGCCAGCGGCCCGGATCTTGTCCCACCTGTGCCGTGCCTGCTCCCCGCAGCCTGCTCCTTGCGTGCTGTCGTCCTGGCGGAGGCACTTTGGCTCCCGTGGGCACCTTGCCTCGCTGCCCCTCCCAGTCCTCTGAGATGATCGACACCTTGCATTCCCAGCCAAGGCATCTTACAAGGTAAGCCTCGCAACAACAGCCTTGTTAGGTAGGCTGAGAGTGGATGACTCCCCCAGATCAAACCCTCGCCCCCCGGGTGCTTCAGGAGCCAGATCGCCCAGGCCCCCAGTCCAGCGTGCCACGCTGGCTCCAATGAGGATGCTAATGCGGATGTTAATTATTAATAAGAATAAATATTTGATTTTCCAAATACAAAGAAAGTCCAAAAAAGAGGTGGCAGCGGGGAGGGGGAGCGGGCAGAGGAAGCCAACTAACATCTAATTTCATTGCTGGCAGAGGAGCATCCGATTTTCTTTCCTTGCCCCTCCACTTTACAGGCAAAAATGCCTTTCCCAACGCCCCCTGGCTGGAGATTTTCCCTGTAGTGCATCGCAGTAACCACCGAGATTTAGGACAATCTGACTGCTGTTCCTCACACTGGGGAGTCTGATTTCTCCTCGAGGCCTTTCGGGAGAGCGGCAGCCACCCTCCTTAGTCTCTTTCCCACGATCTGAAGAACGCTTCTGATGGGCCTCTTGGCCTTAAGAGGGTCTGAACCTTCCAGCCAGTTTAAAAACCATTCATTAGAATGCATCTGAGCAAGAACTGAAGTCCCTGATTGGAAAGCAATACTGCTCCACTGTGTACACATCAGGTGTTTTACCCTCGGCTGTCGCTAGCAGAACGTGCTATGTCCATTTCTCATCCCCGGTTATTTGTCGCAAGTCCCGGTGCCAAACCCAGCCCTGCAGGTTCGTGCTCCAGCCAAGGGCGGTCAGGGCTGAAACTGAGGCCGTTGCGCGACCAGCCAGCACTTTTAAGCCAAGATTACCCTTTCCCAGTGGATTTCCACAGGTCCGGAGCTTGTCGTGCTGCATGCGAGGTGCAAGTTGTCCCCCTCACGCAGATGTTTGGGCTGCTCTGGGATGATGGTGGGAACGTCGAGGTCTGCGGGAGAGAAATGCGAACGCTGGGCACGTCACAATGAGATCTCCCACCTTTGCACAGCGCCGGGTCCTTCCCAGCCCTTCATGCAGAGCCTGGGAATGGCGGGGGCAAGAGTCAGGCCCTGAAACATGCGATTGCCCCGACCTGCCATGCCGTGCGGTCGCTGGTTGTGCTTTTGTGGGCAGAGAGCAACACCACTGTGTGTGTGTGTGTGTGTGAGAGAGAGAGAGAGAGAGAGAGAGAGAGAGAGAGAGGGAGAACAGGTGCGCTCTAAGGAAGAGCTTGCTCTGTGGAGCATCACACGTCTTCCTTGCAAAAGGACCTTGCTGTATGAGCAGGCCGCTGGGAGGCCGAACATGCGACCGGCGGAGGACGTGGTCAAACGCACATACGAGGTTTGTGGAAAGCCCGGCACCTCTCCCTCTTCGTGCCTTTGCAGATGTTCAGCCAGTTCTCTGCACATCCCACCCTGAACTGCACACCTGTACCTGCAGCTGAGGCTCAAGCGAAGCTGAAATGCAGAACTCAAAGCGTCCTTTCTGGGAATGATGGGGCTTGCAGTTCAATACACCCAGTGGTCCCCAGGCTGGGGGAGCTTGAGCAGTTAGCAGGTTTTGAAAATCACATCCCTACTGCGATAGTTACAGACATGCCATCCCGGAAAAGTCATGGCAGACCTGCTGCCATGCTTATGCGCACCGTCTCAGAGCAAAAAAGGAAGCCTGCTTTTCGCTTTAGGACACGGCACATTGCTGTAATGAAGCAAGCGAAGCTCTTGCGAATGAGCGGCCAAGGCGTCTTTAGACCGGGCGACAGCACGAAGGGAAAGCCGGGGCACCCCCTGCCCCGAAGAGACCCGCCCAGCCCTACTCACAGTGCACAGGAAGATTTAAGTCCGCTGTCAGCTCCATGAAATTCTGCAGGTCCAGGGCCTTGCACCGATAAAGCCCACTGGCGCTCCTCTCCACGCTGTGGAAGACCAGCTCTCCCCCGCCAACAGTGGAAGGCAGCTCCACCTCCTTGTCCTCCGGAGCACAAGACAGAGAGAAGAAAGCGCAGCAAGGCCCTCCTTAGCATCACTGCGAAAGAGCACGTGCCACAGAACCGTCTAGCCAAACTTCAGATAAACACGTTCTGCCCAGGTTTAAGAGGCGCCCATTGATCTGCACAGGGGGCCCCAGTTACGCTGCAGGGTGAAATCCACCCAGCACATTCTGCAGAGGGCGAAAATCATTTACTGATGAGCAAACCGGATCTTTCCAGTGCTCACAAGTAGCTCCTTTGCACTGAGGAACCCAAGCTGAGGCAGAGTTTGCTGGTATTTCATGGTAACTTCTCCTCTCCCCAAAAGCGAGTGATTGTGGGGAAACAGATACTTCTTCCTTCTGGCAGCAAACAGCCCATTCTTCCATTCTCCACAGGCCTCCTCTGATGTCGAGTGTGGGGCCGTGGCCTGGCATGTGGCTAAGTGGCCCCTCAGCCCCTACCCGACAAGCTGGCCAGTCCTGAGCAAGGGGGAACGAAGCCCTGTCGCAGCCGCAGGTGTGCTGCACGCTCACCTCCACTTTGTGAAAGGTGTATTCGGGTTCTGGGTTCCCGTCGGCTTTGCAGCGCAGTGTCACGTTGTCCCCCTCCTTGACGGGGCTCTGGGCTTCTATCTGGAAGCTGATGTTCTCGGACGGATCTACAGCGAGGGGCAGAGCAAGCCTGCAGGAGCTGCTGCGGTTTCTCCTCGCCCGCCTCCCCATCCCGTGCAGGCGAGAGCAAAGGCACTGGCATCTCCAGCCTTGGGCTCAGCATTGTTCGCCTTCCTCCGCACGCAGCCTCCAGGGCTCTCAGAACATCTCCCCCTTTCTCTCTCCCGGAGGCCTACAGCAGTCCCTGCCCAACGGCCCTGCCCGCTGCCCACTGCCCCCTTACAGTGGACGTTGATTTTGAAGCTCTTTGACTGCGGCAGGGCCTTGCCCTTCTCGTGGCTGACTTGGCAGGTGAAGTTGGCGTGGCGGTCCTCTTTGGTGACCCGTGCCGAAAGGGTGCTGCTCAGCGTGATCAGCCCACTGGACTCCATGGTGACCGCAGGCCGGATTTCGATTTCTGGAGGAGCAAGAGAAAGGCGGAGACAGCATGAAGCCCAGAGGAAAGGCACGTGTGCTTTGGACAGACGCTCTCTCTGCTCATGCCATGAGGGATACCCAGCCTTGCAATCCCAGCTGGGACCCCTCCTCCTGTGCGCTCCACCAACAGAAGTCTTGTGCCAAGCACCCCAAATGGGTGGCCCCCATATTTTGTTCTGCCACAGGCTTCAGCGCCCGAAGCTGCATCACGACTCCTGCAGACTCACCTGTTCCGTCAGCGCTCAGAGGCTCTTTATTCTTGTACCACGTGATGGTGGGGGTTGGGTACCCGTTGCGACTGACACACCGGCCGATCTGCAAGGCAGGCAGAATCCCAGTGTATGATCTAAGGGGCTTATTAAAAGCTTGGCCTGAGGCTCGCAGCTGGTATACTTGCTGACTGCAAAGACAACGTTCCCATAAATGCGTTCCAGGCAAACCGTGCATTACACGGTCTGTTCTATCCTGATTTCAGTTCATACTGACACCTCGCCCTCCAAGGATTTCCAGCACCGCAATCTCCTCTGCTTCACCCAAAAGGCATGTTTATCACCACAACATCCCCCTTCGCTCTAGCCGTGATCAAATGCACCATCTTGAAATACTGCCTTCTGGCCCTTTTTTAAAAAAATCTTGGGAATTAAGCCAGCGAGAGAAAGGAAGCTTCGGCCCTGACTTCATCTAGGAAATGCTATGTCAAAGCTTTCTCCAAAGCTATGGACTCATTCACTGACACATAAGGGCTAGAAACTTGCACAGTGTTCTCTTTTTACCAAAAGCACAAGGCACTGATGACGGGGAATTCTGTGCTGGACACCAAATGCAAGCTCATGCTGCATCGCTGCCGATGTGCTTGCCGTGCAGGCGTGTGCATCTTGGAATCTTACCGTGTGCATCTTGGAATCCGACGCCGTGATGCCGCCGTCGCTCTCCAGGATCTCCGGGGATTCTGGAATTTCTGGAAGAGCGGAAGCACCCCATCCATCAAGCAACCACAGCCTGGCTTTCCCAAGAAGTGTCCCCTTTGCCGTACAATGCTCCTCTGTGCTCTGCAGCCCTACTCAGGCTCATGCCTGATGCAATTCTTCCCAGGACCCGACCAGAGCTCTCTCGATGCCTGGAACTGATTTCAGGGCCGCAGCCTTTGGCCTCTTTGGAGTCCCTGCTCAGGACCCTTTCTCTGGTGCGACCCCTCAGCCCCAGATCCTGACACGTGATGACGAGGAAATCATTTTCTGCCACTGACTTCTGTCTGTCCGCTTGGCCCCACTTCCCCTGGCTTCTCTCCTGGGCGAAATTCGCAACTGTAGGCTCCTTGGGACAGAAACCCACCCTCTATCTGGCAGAATGCCAGCCACACGGATGGCCCGACAGACAACTTTTCCAAGTAAGGGAAGTCAAGCAAATTACTCTCTAAAGGGCATAAATACTCTGCATCCTAGAAGAGGACTGTTTCCCAAGGAGCCGTTGTGATCATCTGCTATAGCAAAAAGCCTGAAAACCTTGCCGGCACCTTAAAGACTAACTCATTCATTTCCCCACGAGCTTTTATGGGTGCTGTTGGCTTCTGTGGTCAGTGTCCACGAAGGCTGGAATAAACGAGCCAGGCTTTCAGATCACACAGGCCTCTGCCATGTTGAACGGAAACCAAATTGTGTTGCTTCAGGTGGGAACAAAAAGTCTTTCCTCCCAGATATTGCAAGGGTTGCAGATGAACTCCGAGGCAAAGGGGATGTTTGGAGGATGGTGAGGAGGGGCAGATGGTGTCCATGTCCCTGCCATTTCCCAGGTTCCAGGGCGGCCAGCCTCCACCACTGTGCACCCCAATTCCCCATGGCTTGTCTTACAGAGGACTAGGGAGAGATGCCCCCCAGTCCCTCACAGCGGCAAATCCCACTCACCACCCCCGATTCCCCCAAGAAAACAGACAGGCAGGTCTGCAAAGGGGGCATATCTTGCACCTCCACAGGATCCGGCCCCCAGAACTACTCACTGTAGACACGCAGCTCAGTCCGATTCTCGCCGACACCTAAGCTGCCTAGCCCCACCTGGCACACGTACACCTTGGCATCCTTCAGGGTCACCTTGCTGATGACGAGGGAGAAGTTGGCAGACATGCTCAGCCGGTCCTGGAATTCAGGCTCTGCATGATGCTGCTTGCCCTGAATCATGTATATGATCTTCTTTCGTGTGTTTCTGTCCATCTGAAACATTAGAGGGGGGTTTGCAATGAGAGGGCCCAGTCCAGCCCTGCCCACACCCAAGGCCTGGCCGGTAGCACACACAGGACTTGCCGGCGGAGGGGGCGGGAGCAGAGGGAGAGCTCGCTTCCTGTCACGGAGCCGTCTGTAAGGAGGACAAGGGTTAAAAAGAGGCTCGCTGCAAGGAAGGCCTGGGATGGATGCAAAGCATTTCTGTAAGCAGGGCTAAAATCATTTCTTAAAAGCCCCTGGAATTCCAAACAAGAGAGAAGCAGATCAGAAATGTGCATCTGTATGAAACGCTTCTCCTCTGCTCTCTATGGAGGAGTCCACCTGTGTATTTAAGAAGGACAAGCCAGGGTATTCCTCTTTCTTACCGGTGGGATGCCCCCTTTCCCCCTGCCAGCCAGATTCCTGCTCCTCCTTGGACTTGCCCTGTCCACCGCCAGCCTTTCTGATGGTTTAAAGAACTGTTTATTTTATTATTATTTGCTGTTAAATTAATGTTCCAACAGCTATGGTTTTACATTGTGCCTGCACTCCAACAAATCAAAATTAGGTTTATTGAAATCTCCTTTTTCTCCCAGAGCGGCTGCCAGGTACATGAGTTGCCACAGGGGGGCAGTGTTGGCCTTCCAAAACCAGGGAAGGAAAAAAATCTTAAATTGCCTCTCCTTGCTTTACTCATTTCATCTTGCTTGTTCTAAAATTCTCATCCATTTCTAGTGATCTTTCTAGTGCTTTACTTAGTGCATCCTACTTCTTGTAAAATCCTCATCAGTTTCTAGTGATCTTTATAACGGAATCCAAAAGGTATTTATTTATTTTATTTATTTGGAATTTTTGTATGCCATCCCATTTGCATAAGCCTCGGGACGGCTTCCAACATATAAATATCTATAAAAAAACATACATACATACATACAAAATATAATAAAAAATTTATATATAAAATCTGGAAACATCCTGGCTTAATAATTTAAAACCAATAAATAAAATCAGCAATTATTAAAATATTATTTAAATAAAAAGGTCTTAAAAAGGTAGCATTCTAAAATGAAGAAAACCACCACCTGCCAGTGCAATGTTTAGGATTACACAGCACTGACAGTCAGACACCATCAGTAGCTGCAAGTCCAGTGTAACGTCTATGGCCTCAAAGAGGTCACCAAACGGGAAATGAAGATGGGCACGAAGGGCTGGGAACTGGAATGGGGCCTGGCAAAGGCGCGTCATGCTAATCTCAGAAAAGTCTGCTCCGAGCACACGGGCGAAGCGTAGGCAGAATGCAAAGCGACAGGTACAACAAGAAAGAAATCACAGAGGCCATCGAAGGCTGCATCTGACAAAGAGCTCTGTGTTACTCAAAAGCTTCCATATGGCTGCAGGTTTGGCCAAGCCCAATAAGGGCACAAAGCCATGTCATGGGCCCAGTCTTCTGCCCCCAAACCTCTCTTGACGCCCCATGTTTTGCTCACCGTGTACCAATTGACATAAGCGTAATTTCCGTCTTCGGGGAGCTTGACCTCGCAGGGGATAACAGCCACGGTCCCGATCGCCTCTTCCACGAGTTCCGGCGTGAAGACTTCCACATTGCTCCCCGTTCCCCCTGGGACAGAGACAAGCCAACGGTGAGGTACAGCAGGGCCACCGCTGGAGAACACGGGTGGGTTCTCCCTGCCCCTTCTGTGTCTGCCCCATGCAGGACTGTACTTTGCTAGAGGTGAAGAAGGAAGACCCTTTATGGGGACACGCGCTCCAGGTTGCTGTTAAAATCTGGGCTGGTTTAAAAGCAAATAATAATAATAATTTGCCCCTCTGGTTAAGCCTTTATCAGCCTAACATGAAACGACACAATTCAGAATAGAGCCATTCTGTCCATCAGTAAAAATGCATGTAACTCCCTTATGTTTAAATACATACATGTGCATGCATTTTATATGTCAAATATATAAATGTGCACAAAATGTTTCCCCCGATGAATCAGGTTCTTCCATATAGATCAGTAGCCAAACCCTGGACATAGCTAGCCGCAAGACGATCTTTCCTCTGACACCCATGCATTATTCAAGGAAAAGAAAGCATACTGCTTATTTCAAAAGCTTTTGTTTACCCCTATGCAAATATTATGCTAAGTTAATCAACACCAAATCAGTTAATCAACTGAAACTGGGGCCCATTCTGTACATATTCAGGCAGAAGAAAAGGCCTACAATTCCCAGCTCAGGCATCTTTTCTGTCTGTCCGGAGTGCAGTGGAACGTGGCCCTAATCGCTTCACACTTCTGAAGCTTTGGAGCAAAATTAATGTCTCTAGCGCACTCCACGGCACGGGGCCTTCGTCTTACGCAAGGCAAGCGCCCGAGGGACCGGACCGATCTGCCCCATTGCTGTGACTTCTGGAGTTCTGGGAGAAGAATCCTTGACGAGGATTGTCCTCTCGAACTTCAAAGACGCCCCCTCCCTGCAAATCAAGATGGGGATGGTGCAATTTATCAGACCCCCGTATTGCAAGAGACCACGGAAAGACCACCTCCTTTTCAGGATTAATTAAGCACGGCGTAACTCGGTCACAAAGACCATGCATTTCTCTGCGCTAAAGGAAACTGAAGAAAGAACTCCCTCCCGAGTCCCAAGATTCCCCATCGCTGCCCAGCGCTGCCTGGCAACAGAGGCTGTGGCCCCATCCTGGGGGCCTCTAGCAGCCGTGTCTATTTGCCCAAGCAGGGTCTTCGGTTGAACAGGCATTCCCTCCCTGGGAAAGTATTTTGGGAGGCGAGGAGAGCTGGGCAAGGCCCGGCAGGTGCTCCGTGCCTCGCCAGGATTCTGCGAGGGAAGGCTGGGCGGCTCAGTCGCTGCAAACCCAGTGCAGAATGTGCAGGTTCATGCAAGCGTGGCCGGCCGGCCGGCCGGGGGCGAGGCAGACGGACGCGAACTGCACCCTCTGGCAAAATGGCCCAGAGATGCGCCAAGCGCCTCACAGGAAGGCTTCCGATTTCAGAAGCCCTGTCAGTCCTGCTGAAGGCGCCTGCTGCCGTGATCAACAAGTCTAGCCAACCTGGCCAAAACTTTCGAGATGCCATCCTGCAAACAGCTTCACAAGAAGGATCCTGCACAGCACAAGGACTTGCCTCCAGCTTTTGCTCTGAGGACTAGTTGCTCCAGTTTAAAAAAAGGCATCTTCTCGCCTGGGCTGTTTCCTGAAGGAAGGTTTGATGGAGCTGGGTGGAAATAAAGTATTATCCCTTTCCTTTTCGGGGAGTGGGGCTGGTGGGGTGGGTGGGGGGCAGCGGGAGGAAGGAATTGAGAAGCTGGGCTTCCTTCAGGGCACGTGCCCGGCTGCTGTTCTCATTAACCACAAGAAGGGGAAACGGCTGCCCCGGATGAAGCAACTTCCCAGATGCTGTTTGCAGCGGAACAGGTGGGAACGCAGAGGCTCTTATTCAACGCCGGCTGCAGGCAGACCTGCCAGCCTTCTCCGATTACCCTCCCTGTTCCACCCACACCCCAATCTCCTGTCCGACCCCCGGCTTCCTCCGGCTTCCAATTGTTCTGGGATGAAGAGGCGGTCGGACTCAGCCATCCGGGGAATACAGCCCTCTTGCTGAACATCTGCCGGGTTTCCCAGACAGACAGTCAGAAAAAGCTGGACTTATAGGTCATTATATGTGCATTTTGCTAGTGGGATTAGATGCTTCCCCGCTCAGTCCTGAAAGGCAATCCCACATTACTTCCAGCGATGGGCTTTGTTTCAGCCGTACCAGCAGAAGGGAGGGTGGCTGGGGGAGTGGCCTGCCCAGGCTGCTGGTGCCGTTTTCCCTCAACTGGGCAGCAAGGCCCTGTAGGAAGTCGGAGATGGCCCTGCACTGCATTCCCAGCAATGGCCAGTCAGGGGCGCCTCCTGGAACACGCCCTCCCTGGCCCAGAATGAGGCATGGAGACCACCGCTCTCAGCTCCAGCCTGCTTCTACCGGCACTCATTTCCTGAGGCTTCCTTCCAAGCACCTCCTCCCAGGGAAGCTCAGGATGCAACAACAAGGCCTTTTCAGGGATGGCTCCTCTTCTGGAGGGCTCCCTCTCCCCCTCCAGTGAGACCCACCTGGAGCCAACATGGCGAAGAAGAAAGCCTGCCGGTGCTGCTGGCAGCGGGAAGGTCAGCTCCTACAGGTGGAGGTCCAAGCACCTGTGAAGACCTGGAGCCTACACTGGGGGCCAGAGAGGCAGCAGGGAGAGCATCTTACACAGACGTGACTCCTTCCTCACAAGGGGGGCAGGTGGCGCCACATGGAAAAGGGCAGCTGGGGTGTCTGGAGCCGCAGCTCAGAGCTGTTGGGGAACAGCAAAGGCGACCTCTCCTGGAACGTTCCCTCACTGGGCAGCAGTCGCAACAGCAGCACTCTTTAGGACTGGACTGGCACCACCGGGGTGGAGGAGTGGGGAGCCACCGTGGCCAATTTTCCCTCTCCACGCGTGCCGGTTGTGACCCAGCCTAACTACCCTTGCCAAATGCAGGTTGCCAAGATGTCTGAACCCAGTGAGAGCGGCCGGCCGGCCGGCTGGCTGGCTGAACCCTGAAACCTCTTTGCCTCTCTGAGCAGGAAACAAGGCATCATTGACTAGAAGAAAAAAATGTTCCATGAAAGCCAGCTGGGGATGCTTGCTCTGAAAATACGGATCCTGCTTCTTTCATAAGGACACTTACTACTCTTTCGAAAAGCAGAGGGAGGGTTACAGATGAAAATCTCTTGGTCGGCTTTTCTGTCGGGCCCAATACCTTGCCTGCCTTTCCAAGCATTTTTATACGGACACCTGCCAAGTCTCACCCCAGTTCTTCTGCAGCATATACAGTATTTCTTTTTAGCATCCTCATTTACCTCCCAGGAGAACATCTTCCAAGGTCTGCTTGTTGCAGCTCTTCAGCACATCTTCTTGCCACCCGCTGAAATTCATCACCCACCAGCCAAACGAAGCGACCACTCCATTTGCTTCCCATTGTTTATTTTCCATTGTTGCCCGTCCCTGCTGGGGAAATTTATGGAAACCCAGCCCTCGCTAATCCTCCCAGAGCAACATGGATTCTTGCAACAGCAAGACAACTGCAGATTCCCGCAAAGACGGTGCTTTGGGGCAACTGCAGAGGAAGAATCCAGACACGCAAAGGCGGAAGGTTCTGCTAGCGAGCAATACGGCAAAGCAGGAGTTTGAGGCCTCAGTTCTTTCCCTGCACCTAACAGAGTCACCCCCTGCATGCAAACAGCAGCTGTGCTCCTTCTCAACCCAGCACGCAGAAAAGATGCCTTGCGCTTATGGGCTACCTGAGTCAAGCTTATCATCATTTGCAAGGACAGCAGGAGACTCCTTCAGGGCAGCCTGAGATCACCCAACACAGCCATCATTCATGAAAAAGGGAGGCGGGGAACATGTGGAATTGCTCATCCAGGGAGTGGCTCAGCCCAGCCCCTCCTCGGGCCCCTTCCTCATCCCCCTCAAATTTCTCCAAGGAGTCATGGAGAAAGAACAGAGGTGTGCAGGCGTTGGGACGGTGGCTGACTTCTTCCGGGCTCCACACGAGTAATGGGCATCTCTGGCTCGACTCCAGAGGAGGAGTAATGGGTTTAAAATCGATCTGGCGCTAGGACTGGGCCCAGGGGAGTGGAAGCTGGAAAGAAGAGGGCAAAGCCATCTGCAGTAGCAAAAATTATTGCATCCACAGTTGGCATAAAATGTGCATTTTGCAACAGTACAACCAACTTTAAGAGTGCACTGTATCTTCCTCTCCAACAATTCCTTACAAACTAGTACCAACTTCCAGAACTTCCAACTGTACAGAACAGGAGCAACTGGGCTGGTGGGAGAAGGCCTGGTAGCTCAGACATCCAGACAAGATTCACAGAGATGCCGCTCCCAAGGGACACAGTCTCCTTTCCCCAAGGCTGGATTCGGCCCAGCTGCTGCAGCTCAGCCAAAAGGACAGCTGGGAGACACACACAACCGGAGGAGGGTGCCCCTGAAAGGATTAAATCTGCCATCTCTTGCTTCTCCAGCTCTCCGCAATCTATCCATTCCAGATTTCACCGAACTGTAATGACTACCAGCAGGGATGGGGCACAGGGGGAAGCATCACCACGCTCAAAAATAGCAAGGGCCTTTTGGGCCAGTGCAACATTCTCTGGTGCCAAGAATGAATGAGGGACCCGATGCAATTAAACAGAGGAGTCAGGAAAAACCGGCCTCATGCGTGCGGTATGCAAACAGAGACACTCGCTTAGCAAACAGCCCAGACAGATGGAGGCCGCGGTTTTTATGGGTGCCGCAGATGTTGGGGGCAGAGAGGAGAGCTGTGCCATTAAAAGGACGGAGCACTGGCCAGGGCCGGAGGGTGGTGGGGGCAACCTGACGCCGTTTGCCACCGCAGGAGCAAAAGCTAGCCTGGCAGCTCTTCCTGTGAATTAATGCAGGGAAAATCCGAACAGGAGCCACCAGTGTGGAGGTGAATGGGAGTCGCACAACAGCCAGGTCCCTAGTCAGACAATGTATCCACACAGTACACTCATCGTGTGTGTATGTGCGTATACTAAAATCAGAAGTTTAGGTGTGGCTCCATCAGAGAGGTCCCCAACGCGAGGGTACGGCCCTTGCCCCGTGCACAGGAAAAAGCCATCAGGTAGCCAGGTGCATTAAATAGCTTTTTGCCAGGCACCACCAGGTAGCCAGTTTTGTCGCTGTGTTCATTCTAGGTTGTCTGAACAGGGCTGCACAGAACCCATTAAGAGTATGTCAATCTCTCCCTCATCAGATCCATTAAGCAGAAAGTCCGAATATGCAAGAAATGATTACAGAGCCACAAAGGAAGGAATTATGAATCTCTCTCTCTGGCTGAGCTCCTCCTGCGGCCCCATTACTGTAAAACGTGATCAATACCCACTATTTTTAGCCTTGAGACCATTAGAGTACCCGCCATGAGCGAGTTACTCCTGTTGCAACAAGGTCGTGCAATCTTGCCGGCTCACATGAATCGTGGATTACAGCAAAGTTGGGAATCTGAGGTCTTCCCAGTACTAAGCCTCCCATCATCCCTCACTGTCTATGCTGGCTAGGGCTGATGGGAACTGCAGTCCAACAATATTTTGAAGAGCGGAGCAGCACATCACCCACGCTCTGTATTTTAGGATCTGGTAGATTCCCAAGTCAACCAAGAACATCTCTGCCAAACCTTTATGGGGAGCACAATGTCTGCAAGGCCGTGTACAGGGGAAGTCTAGCTGGCTGCTTGTGTTTCCGGTACTGTACCGTTCCATCACCTGCAAGCTCAAATTTGTACATTCCTGCATCTCTCACAGAAAAGGGGGCAGGCGAGAGATGGCCAGAGCAAATGCTTTTTAAAGAACTGCACACTTAACACAACAAGTCTGCACTGCAGAGAGAGAGAGGTGCAAACCTGCTTCCAATGGCATGCAGAGCAGGGGCTGTACCGCTGTGTTGGGGACCTTTCTGGTTCCAACTGAAAGGTGTGGACTGCTCTGCTAGGTGAATGATGGGGCAGAGAGCAGAGAGAAGTCTTTCACTACAGCCAATTAGGTTAGCAAAGGTGGGAACAGGCAAGCTTTCTGCCTTCACAGAACTCTTTGTCAGGGCAGAATTCCAGATGCTGGCGGGGGAAGCTGCCTGTCTCGCCTTGCTGGCCATTGCCCGGGAGACCAAGAGTGCCAAAGCCATGGCCGGGGGCTGATGTCAGAGCAGCAGCCGACAGCTGGGTCCCCTTGTCCATGTGCCCCTGCTGGCACCGATGATTTCCTGCTTGCGCCATGAGCTCACAGCACGGGAATGCACAACATGCACCACGGCGCGCGGGTCAGAAAGCGTGTCCTTTGTTAGCCCTCTGTCCCTGAGCCTGGCACACGACTCGTGGCCGGCACGTCAGAGCAGCTGTTGCCAAAACTCGCAGGAAAAGGGGGGGGGGGCATAAGGAGCAGAGCTGTGCCAGTTGGCAAGGTCGGTCAGATAAAGAAAGCCAGGGAGGGTCCATGCCCGCATGTATGCCTGCTTTGGAAACAGTCCCCCCCGAAACGCCTTTAGAAGGGGCCACGAACGGCTGCGCGCTGCCAATCTGCACTGGCAGCCCCTTAGCCTGTTGCCGAGTTCAGAGGCGCCTGCCCCTCCCTTTTCTCAGGAAGGTGGGGGAGTCCACCGACACAATGGCTTCATTGACGATCCAGAAGGCCTCAAGGAGCCCTGGGGAACTTTCCAAGCCGGGGCAAAGGACACAGAAAAGCCTGGCTGGAAACAGAGACCCCATTCTCCTGGAGAACCTCTCCGTTTCCAAACGCCCACCGCCCACCGAGCTCTGCCGAAACGAAAGGGGGAGGAGGGGGGAGCGGAGGGGAGAGCCATCAGGGATGACCTCATTAGTGACAAGATCCGATGGCAACGAAGGCCTGACACGGTTCCCACAGGACACGGAGCCACCCTGTCCAATTAATCTGTCACATAAAAGTTTTGCGAGCAAGACATTTGGGGGCAGCGAACCTCCGAGTGAGGAGGCGTCCACCGCCTGTTCTCTGGGCAAATGGAGGAGAGACAGCCGCAATGTATCGGGGACTGTCCTGCTTTTGAAACCGAGGAGAGACCTGAGGGAGACCCCTTTTCGCTCTGCTCTGCTCTGCTCTGCTCCCTGCCTAGGCAGTTCCGTGTTTGCAATCAGGAGCCAGGATGATTTGAACATGTCCGTGACGTGGGAACGGGCCGTTCCTCTAGAAGCCACCCTGGATTCCACTTCTGAAAGCAAAGCGCAACCTTAGCGTTACCATATTTGTCGAACTTGCTCCGTCTCTCACTCTTCAGGGGTGGCAGCCCTGCAGCCTCATTACGGGCACGAAGAGCCTGATCCAGGCTCCACACACAAATCAGAAGCACAGGGTTATGCTGCAAGACAGTTGCTAGCGATGGACAACCGGCTGGAAAACAACTGACGACTCCATCTGCCATGTTCCCCGTGTTCTCCTTCTTTCGCAAGCCACTTCCACTTCCCTGCAAGATCTCTCAGCGTGACTGTGATCTCCGGCATGCCAGCAGCTTCTGACTGTTTTTCATTTCATTTCTGCATCGTGCATTTTTTCCCATCTTTCCCTCCAAGAAGTGCAAAGTCCTCCACATCCTTCTGCCACCCAGAACCTGGTTCTGACAGCCTGTTGCCTCATAGGAACTGCTGGGACCCATAGCCAGGTCCACTGAAGGGAGGGGTGTGAAGAACTGCGGGAGAGCAGGCTTCCTTCTCCTTCTGTGCCATCTGCTCCCCTCTTGCACAGAGCAAGCAACTTCCAGTGGGACTGTGTGGACAGGAAAGTGCACACCTGCAGCCCTCGAACCACCGTAAGGTCTGGAGGAGCAGGTGAGCTGTGAGAAGGAAGGAGCCTAATTCTTCCTGCTCTGGGCAAGAACGACAGACAAATGCAATCCCAGAGTCAAGGGATGGATGCATGTTAACCTGCCTACCTGAAAACGATGGCGGCGGAAGGCGCGATTGTCCTTCTTTGTTACCTCATTTCCACAATGCCCAGGGGCCAAAGGCTCTCTTGCTGGCTGGGAAAGGGAGGCCTTCCCTTCGCCTAATCATGCACAGACTTGCCACCTCGATGCATTAAGAGTGCTTACCACTGTTTTGGTGGCTTCCTGGGTTTGGGTCCATTTTGTTGCATACTTTTTACCTGTTTAAATAGGTGCCTCTTTCTCTCCCAAGGGAAAGCTCTGAAGCCATTGAAAAGAGCAGTTGATGAGAAAGAACCGCTGGTAGAAACATCTCCCAGACTTAAGGTAGGAGGAGGCGCAGCACCCCTTAAGGTGGGAGGGGGTGCAGTCCTCTGCACTGCCAAGGCTTCCTACAGTTGCAAGCAAAATGACGACTAATAGTATGCCCCAGGACCCTTCATGCAGCCTTAGGCAAATCAGTCTTCTCTGACCTCGGTTTTCCCCATCTGTACAATGGGAACAAACTCAACTCACAGGGTAGATCCAATGAAAGACTAAGAAATGCTTAACCCAGTTGTGAGGGAAAAGGTCGTGCAAGTTCCAACATTCCCCAGCTGGGGTTTGGATGGGAACTGGTGGCACATGCTGGGGGAAGTGTTGCTTTTTTTCTGCTGAAAAGCAGTGGCAGAGTGAGCAAAACAGGGCATATGAAAGAGCCCCCTTAAGGCAACCCGCAGGATACAACCCTTGTTAAAACAAGATGTGCAGAGGGCCTACAGAGGGTGTACCAGCTCTGTAGGTTCCTTCCAGTTTCGCCCTCCTTCCCCAGCCAGGCCCCATCTGCTCTGTGTCTGCAGCCAGGCCTCCCCTAGGCGACAAGCCCTGGAACCTGGCAGCCATCAAAAGCAGGCCTTTTGCTGCTGAAATTTCCTTGGCAAGCAGACCTGGGCCGGTGAGAGAGGCGTCTTGGCTCTGGCAATGGGGGAACTGAGCTGCCGGCACCCGAGCGTGTGTGCAGAGAGGCAAAGAAAAGGGAAGTTTGCTCCATTTCCTTTTAGACCTTGCTGAAAAAAGATGAAAAGAAATATCAACCTTTGTCTTTAAGAATCTATTTTACTTTTGTTTTAAAAAATACATGACTCCTGTAAAGTCACAGTGAAAGAGAAATCAGCTTTCTTCTTTTTAAAGCACAACATCTGAATGCCTTTTGAAGAGGGAGCTAAGGGATTCCTCTACCTTCCCCTTCCCCTCTTCCTTGTATGATATGAGCATTTTCCAAACCATTAACCCACAGACAGGGACTGTATTGTTTCAGGATGCTTTGGGGCTGAGAAGGGGAATGCAAATACTTTAATATGTAAATGCTGAATGGAAAAAAGCCAACTACTAGATTATTAAGTAAAAATTAAGGACTACCACAGTTCACATTTTACAGATGCTTGGAGACACGGAGTTAGTGTGGGACCAGAGGTGAAAACTTATGCCAAAGGGCAACCAATCTGCATTTCTAATTTGCAGTTAGAGGATCCATCCACAGCAACAGGGAACAACTGTGAACTCTTATCCAGGCTTCTGGGAAGTTACATATATAAACTTCCTGGGTATAAATTTGCAGCAAGCAGTAGACAGGGATTCTTCATATAAGAGTGAGTCTTTGGAACTCACTGCAAATGGGGTGTTGGTGCTCATGCTAACCTGGGTGGCTTTAAAGCAGGAATTAAACAAATCCTTATTTATTTATTTTATTTAAGAGGTGGGTTTCTTTCAGAATATACTGCTGTCACAAGGAGTCTTAAAATTTTAGAGAAACATGCTCACACAGTGACAAACAGGAACAGCTACTGATTTTTAAGGATCGTCTACAGAATGGAATAGATAAGCCAACAGTGACGAAGCTGCGTGTATCTCCTAGGAGAGATTCCAAGTTGTGGGGCCTCCACTGAGACAGCTCTGTCCTTAGCCCTTGCCAACTTAATGGGACTCGCTGGTGAGCCAGAGAGGACATCTCCTGTGCTGATCTTTATGCTCCAATGTCACTGAGAAGGAGACCTACTAGATGGCTCTGAGCAGACAGACAGAAAGGCTAAATGGAACTGGCACCGTCTCCTCAGAGGACTGCTCTTCTCTAGTTCCGCCATGAGGGAATGGCCACCGTGGGGCTGGCCCCGATGGCAACCCTGTTATATTTATAACTGCCTGCCTTCCTCTTGCAAGGTGGTTTCCAAGTTTCTCCTTTCCATTTTATCCTTGTAACAACAACCGTGTGAGGTGGCTTAAGGCTGAGATTCTGTGACTGGCCCAAGGCCACTCAGAGAGCTTTACAGCCAAGTGGGGACTAGAACCTGGATCTCCTGAGTCTCAGTCCAGCACTCTCACTGCTAGGCAAGGCTGCCAACTGTGTGGCCCTTTGACACAATTCAGGCGCTTTCAGCCACGCCAGCCCTACAGAGACTTTGGACTGTAAGCCTTGCAGCATCACAAAGTGGAAAAGAAGCAACCTAAAAAGGTGGGCTTTTATGCCCTCTCTTTGTGTCCACCTCATACACAGTGGATTGTTCCCTGTTTCTGGCACAGCACCAAGAATCACAGGAGCACAACTTGTGGCTGAGAAGCTGCAATTTCGTTCGAACAAGCCAGAAAGATGAGCCTCACAAGCAGATCCAAGCTTCCCGTCCCAGTTGCCTCCCGATGGGATGCACACAGCTCTCCCCGGCACGCTGCAGCAAGAACAGAGGGTCATGGGAGAAGCAAGCGGCCTGACTCACACAGAGACAGGGCGCTCTGCTTTGTTTTTCAGTGGTGCCCGGCTAACCATATTTAGCCTGCCTGGGAACGGCCAGGACGTGAACTCTGCAACCCAGCCAACCGTGATGCAGCATCGGCCCTTCCCCAGGCCGGCTGGAAGGACCGGGCGGGTGAATCCAAGCATCGGAAGGGAGGGCCACAAGCGACAGCAGGAGCATGCTCCCGACTGCCCGTGCCATCCTGAAGAGGGGATGGAAAGGGACGCACGGGATGCTCTGGCCAAGTGGGAAACCGACTTGCCTTGCTGACGGAAGAGGACAGGAGAGGGTGCGGGGAACGGAGAGGCAGGCTGGGAGAGGAAGGGAGAAAGCACGGGAGAACATGCATGTCAGCGGGGTGAAAAATAGCATCTGCAGGGGATAAAAAAAGAAAGGGAAGGGAAGTCTGCTCGGAGGGAAAAAGTCCATAGAAGGGAAAGCTGTGGCTTCTTCCCAGCAGACCTGGTGAAGGACGGGTGGTTCTCCGTTGGGATGCTGAGTCGCACCAAACGGTCCTGTTTGCGACGCTGAGAATTGCTAAGGCCCCTTTTCCTATAGTGGCATTTCTGCATGTGGAGCAAATGCAAAGACTCGGAGCCAGCTCCAAGGTCCTTAAGATCCATAAATCAATTCTGCAGAAGGAAATGAAGGCAGAGGGCAATGGCGAGCGGTCTGTCGTTACCCAGCAATGTGGACTGCACTGGCCCAAGACAGCAGGGGAAACGGGGAAGAGTTGCTGGTGGGGGGGACCCCAAACCACAAAGTGGCAAAACCTGCGGGGGGGGGACCCACTGAAGGTGGAGGCTTCTTCTCCTGTGAGAACACCTGCCAGGATCCGCACACCGTTCAGCAAGCCAGCCCGCAAGCACCACTGGAAGTGGCACCTGGCTTCGGGGGGCTAACAGGCAAGATCCACCCTGTGGGAAAAGGAGTGGGGTGGGGGATCCCCCCAAACTCACCCAGAGAGTTGAGCACAGCTTTGGGTCACGGGCTCCTGCACAACACTGGGAAGACACTGTGTGTGGGGGCATGATCCTGGGTTTGACCCACAGACCTTTCCAGGTCAAAGGCTGCCTTTCACACTCTGCCTCTCTTTGCGTCAGACCCTCCTTGGAAAGATGGTGCCACTCAACCCCAGCCAGCATGACCAATGGTCAGATACACTGGGAACTGCGGTGAGAAACATCCGGGGAGCACCAGGTTGAGGAAAACCTGGCAGCCAGCTTGGCGTCGATCAAGTTCGATTGCAGCACTGGGACTCGGGAGAGTTGCGTTTGAGTCTCCACTCAGCCATGAAACTCACTGGGTGACTCTGGGCCAGCCACAAACTCCCAGCCTAACCTACCTTACAGGACTGTTGTGAGATCAAGGAGAGGGAGACAACTAGGGAAGCCAGCTTGGGTTCCTTGAAAGAGGAAACATCAGTTACAGGCAGCTTATAAATATATGGCTCGGACAAAGAACAGTCCAAGGCATTCAACGCCAGCAATGCAATGACTCCCTTGCTGGGAAAGAAATAGGGAGTGGCCACACGGAGTTACTATCATAGCAGAGTCACGCCTTTTCCGCCCCCAGCCTGAAGCTGTTTAACATTCCTGGCCCTCCTTTTGCATCGCTCCTCTTCCAAGCTTTTGCCTTCTTTTGCCTTCTCCCACTTTCAGACTCTGCACTGCAAAACAGGGGCTCCATCCCATCGCTTAGATGCAAACAAAAAAGGCCATTTCTACTTTCCACGATTTTGCAAAAGATTCATGAAGGTGAAGGGCATACTGCAGCCACTAGAATTTATGTCTACTTGCGAAATTTGGTTTGTATTAAGTGTCCTGCCCCTGGGATGCTTTCAACACCTAGCCTCTCAGCATCTGCAGAAAGCGACAATTCCCAGGACAACACCTTCAAGCCACAGCAGTTCAACTAGTTCTGGATGGCTACCTGTCTAGGGGTATGCAAGCATTTTAAAAATGAGATGCCACAATGGGACAGACTCTGGGCAATGTCTGTTCCATGTCTGCTCGGCTCGAGGTCGGGAACCACACTTCTTCCAGCCCTACATTTGCTCTCACGCTGAACCTGTGAGGTAGGATATCAGTTTAACTCCCATTTTTCTAGAATCAAGGACAACAGCACCTACATAAGCAACCCAAGGCGGATGTGAACCCGAGATCTTCATCAACTTTATCTCTATTCACAGGTCCACTCAAATGCTCTCTTGAGAGAACCTACCAACGGTCGGGGTGATTAGTACCTGTCCCCGTACTCTCTGAGGTTCCAGAAGCCCAGGTGGTAGAAGCATGAAGAAGTCTGGATAACATACAGAGGAAGGAAACAAGAGCCCGGAGCAGGGAGTCCAATTCCTGCCTCCGTTAACCATTAGCTTAACCAAAGAGCTTTCCTGCTTATGTGATGTGATCTACCCTATAGGGGTGTTGTAAATGCTGCAAAGATGCTGTGGAGTGCCCAGAAGCTTAAAAGGAGCAACTCCGGACACTATTTTCAATAACTTTTGGCATCCACAGCTGAGTGTCCAGGCACAAAATATCCCCCAGACCACCCAAACTTGCCCACCCTTTTTGTAAAGGGTCACAAGACAATGTCTGAGCAGCACTCTGCACAAGCTCACACAAAGTACCAGAATTCATTGTGCCAGGAGGTCTGCTGCCAGCACTGGCAAGCGCGTGGCAACCGGTCAGAGAAGGGGCAGCGAGGACCAGAAATGCATCTTCCACCAATCCAAGGATCTATCAAGGAGACAGAGCGGGCTGGAAGGGCCCCAGGTGGCAGGCTGCCCCGAGCTCCTTAAAAATTGCAGTGCTAGGAACATGCCCAGCCCTGCACACAGCACAGAGCGCCCCCCCCCCCACCGCAATCTGCCTCTGCTCCAAGCACACAAAGCAGCGCAGAAGCCCGAGCGGGTGGGAGGCGGGAAGCCTTTCCATGAAGCAAAGGGGGAGTGGAATTTGAGGCAGCAGCCCAGAAAGTGAAGCCTCCTTGTGGATGTTTTATGGCTTGGCTTCTGGAAGGAGAGTTAAGTCAGAGTTGGAGTGCCACAAGGGACACTAACTGCAAATTCTTTTCAGTTGCAAATGTTATTCTTCCATCTCTCTGAAGGTGTGTCGCACACACGCAGCCTGGTCTGCAATGGGGGCCTGCTGGGAGGGGAGCTTCGAAGACCCCCGTTCCAGCTGAAACTGCTTTCAAGGAGGGGGCACCCCACACCCCAAGGCCAGACTGCTGCGCTAATCGGCGTGAAGGCTGGAAACGGTCGCAGATGAGGTCAGACAGCTGGGCTGCCCAGCTCCAGTTCTGCCTACCCTGCTACCGACAACCCGCCAGGGTCTCAACCAGAGAGAGGTGTCCCCCAGTTCTGCTGCTTGGAGAGGCCTCAAACTGAACTAGAAACTCATGCATCCCTGCTGCCAAACAGCCTTCCCAGCCCTGTCACCAGACCTCTGGCTGAGGGCTGGCATTTTACAGCAGTTAGAACACCTGCCTCCAGAGGTGCCTCAGCCCCTGGGGAGATACTACCCTAAGGATAACAGCTGGACACAGGTGGTGGATGCTGCAGAAAGCACACCTGTGCCGCAGCGTCTCCACCGCCCGACTGCAACCTGAAGGCTGCTGCTTTGGCCCCCAAACTTCCTCGCCATCAATCCTCCCTCCACAGGCTCAGCCTGATTTCAGAGTCCCCAGCACCCCGCCCACAATGGCTTCCCCCCTCTGGGAGCCGCCTCTCCACAGTACGGCTGCCAGGACTTATTGCGCCAACCATCAGTTGTCAACACTAGCAAATAAGCGGCAACTGGTCAGTGAAGAGACAGCATGGACCAGAAATGCCCTTCCCTCCAATCCAAGGATATATCCAGGAGATGGGGAGGGCTGGATGGGTCAGCCCCTCTGGCTCCTTCTCCACTTGCTCGGCCCCCACTTGTTGGCCCAGGAGAAAATCGCCGGGACATACCCTGCACCCCGTTCTTTCCTCCACCCATGTCCTGGCCAGAGTGAGAGGAAAGCAAACAAGCAGGTCACCAGCGGTGAAGACGAGGGGTGGCTCCTAGTGTTGCCGGGGCCCTACGGTGATCGTACCAGGGCCCCGGCAGATGATCGTCTTTCCCATCCTCAAGGCCGGGCCAGCGCTCCTCTAACCAAGAGCTGTTTCTGCCACAACGGTCCCCTTCAAAGTCTCAGGCAGAAAGGATGCTGTGTGTTATCCATTCCTTCCTGAACTGGAAGTACCTTGAATTGAAACTAGGTCGTTCTGCCTGTGAAACTGGCATTTCTACCTGATCCCTCCGGAGGGTCAGACTGCAACTCCCCATCATCCCCAGCCAGCATGACTCAAGAAATGGTGCAAGCCCCAGTCCAGCCCATCTGAACGCCACCAGGCTGAAGAAGGCTGATGCAAAGCACGTGGCTCTACCACAAGGCGATGTCGCCATGGGAGCCACCAAACCTAGGCCACAAGTTCCTAGTCCTGGTGATGTTGAAAAGTGTGTTGATCAATTTGGAGCAAGGGGTTCATCGTCCAGCTCTCAGCACAACGTGTGGAAGTACATACCGAAAGATCTTTGGTCGCCCTGCTTCGGGCCCCCTGAAACGGAGAGTCTGAGTGGCCCAGGGGGGCCTAGAGGAGGGGTCTAGAATCCTCTGCTGGGGGGGGGAGACTGGGAGGGCACCTTCCACCCATGCTCCTGGCTTTTGAAGAGCAAGCAAGGACTCTTTGATTCCAAAGGGCGAGTGACCCTCCGAACTCCGAGGTGGGGCTTACTCGGGTGGAACAGGGCGTCATCAGCTTTAATTTTGTGGTAAAAGGCACAGACTTCACGGCAGTGGCTGCAAACCCCCAACTGGGACACTTACCGTTGCCCTATGCCCTGCAAGAGGACTTTCAAAGGCTCCTCGAGCTGGGGAGTGCTGGAAAGGGAGGAAAGGAGAGAGCAAGGCCCC
>NW_025335856.1:3164428-3273714 GCF_004798865.1 Varanus komodoensis
TCCCCTCCCATGCACCGGAGCAGCCCTTTCACCCTCTCCAAAGTCAAGGGGCAGCTGGCAAGACTCTCCCCCCCCCCAGCTGCAAGGGCAGATCTCCGGGGTCGCTCCATGAGGCCAGTGTGCTGTCTCCACCCTGGGACTGGCGACTGGGAACCATCTGAAGCCCCACAGACGGGCCTAGAAATCACAGGATCGCCCCCTGCTGTGTTTTCAATTCTGGCTTCGTTTTTACCCAGGAGTGCTTCAACAGAAAAGGAAGAGTATAAATCTTTTAATGCATAATAAACAAACACGTGGCTCTTTGTCTACAGAACATTGTTGCTCCTCTCCCTAAAGCAACAACAAACCTTTAAGAACACAGAATGGAAGGCACCCTGCACACAAAGGAGAACACGATACAAAGGCAGGACCAGACGGAACGGCAGCAGAGCGCATGGAGGCGGATTTTGGGAAGCCTCTCAGAACCATCCTAACCGAATGAGCGGTCTGACAGCGGAGCAGGTTGCCCTGAGAGCCGCTTGGCCTGATTCTGCTCAAGTTGGACTCTACTAAGCAGGGTGCTGGACTAGTGGACCCCAAGGTGCCTTCTAGCTCTAAAATCTTAGATTCCTGCCTATATTCATGTCATGTGGCATGAAGCGCTCAGCCCTCTGGCATCTCTATCATTGTGCATTATGGTGGAGCAGGAGCAAAGAAGATGTGGATCTCTGGCCTGGAGAGGGCGGTTAAAAGGGCATTTTAAAACATGGCGCTGACCCGCAGCACCCAGAAACGGCAAGGGTGGGAGCTGCAGAATCACACCCACGACCATCATGGGGAGACGGTGCTGCCAGACCACGGACGGCAACATCTCAGACAGCCATGTGACTTCTGGCTCTGATGCTTCTGCTCCCAGACAGACACATGGCTCTGGACACGCCCAGAATCCCCCAGTGCCCTCGTTTCTGGATGGGCAGGGTGGCCGCCGAGCAAATCCACCTGTGCTCACAGCAGGTGTTTCATCCTGCGCAGCTCTCGGACTATGAATCGACCCTTTCTCCTTCTTTTGAAAGGTGTGTCCTCCTGCCTAGCAAATCTACAACCCCACCCCACTGCACGATGTTAGCGTGACACTCCCAGAACCGAAGAGGCCAACTGTGGCGTTCCCCACTCCCCGGCACCCCTCCGAGCCTAAATCCCTACTTTACCTAGGTCCTTTCTCCATCGGGCCCTTCGTATTCCCTTCCCGAGGCAACCGAATTCGCACAAAGAGAGGCAAGGCGTTGGGTGCGTCAGCCACATTAAGACAGGGCTGGGTGGTGGGCGCTTCCCCCAGCTGTGTCTGCTGGGGAAGAATCACCACCACAGGAAGCCTTACCAGCTGGGCAGCACAGAATTCCTAATCTCCTCACCCTGCTGGCTACGGCAGTTGGGGCACAAGTCCTTGCTGGGGTGCGGTGGGGGGAGGGAAGGCAAGCAACACGCAAATGTGTTTGCCGGGAAGGGCTGCGGCCGGGCTGTGGGTGCAGCCCTGTGCATTGTTATCCAGGCAAAAAGCCCTCCACGTCCCAGCATTCCCCGGTGGGTTGTGGAATAGCAGAAGGACTGGGGAATGCTGGGCAAATTTTCTGTTCAGCTACGCTGGGGCTGCGCCGCCAGTCAAGCTTAACGCAGAGCCCCTGGAATGAGCGGGGCTTAAGTCAGCCCTGCCTGAGTTTCCCCGCGGACGGCAATGCGTCTCCGCTCAGCAGGGCCAAGTGAGGAGTCTGCCAGCCCCGCAGGGTTTTCCTCTAACACTGCATGGCAGCACAAGGCTAGCAAGCTGCGATCCCACCCGGCCCACCTGCCAGCGCCCCGAACAAAAGCCGCCTCGACGTGACCGCGCGGACGGGGCAAGCGCCTTCCCGAAATGGAATCCCGGGCAGGCCTTTCTCCGTCTCCCACTCCCATCCCCGGACTCGACTCGCAGAACGACGGCGATTTAACGCCCAGCTCTTCCAACAGTAGACAGTAAATCAAAAATGCGGGCGGGGGGGGGGGGCGCGCGGAAAGGGGATCGCCACTTGCAAGGGGAGAACTGGGAGGTGCTTCGGAGCCGAACGGATTTTTGCTCCTTTTCGAGAAAAAAATCTCTCTTACACGCGCGCGCGCGCCTGCACAGACGTCTCCCCAACCTGGCGGACACGTCTGGCGCCCCCTTTTCTCCAGCCACCAGTTGCAAAGCACGGGAGCTGGTGCGCGCGGCGAAAAGGCAGGAGAGGCGTGCGCGCGTTTGCAACCCACGCTGCAAACTGCGCCCGGCGGCGAGTTAGCCCACCTCTCCTTCGTCCCCACAAGGCGCGCGCGCAAACCCGAGTCCTCCGCAGGCACACACGGCCCTGGGACCAGCCCTGTCAAACTCATCTTCGCCTCCAAGCTTGCAGGGAGACGCGTGAGGGCAAGACCCCATCGGCACCCCCTCCTCCGAGCCGAAAGCGCGCGGAAAGACCCCAGCCTGGCGCTGCTGCCCGGCGACCCTCCTGGCTGCCTGCGGGGCCCCCCAGCCGCCCACCCTCGCGCGAAACGCGAGCTGCCCGCGCCCTTCCTTCTGCGCGCCGCGCCCGCTCACCTCTCCAACAGCAGCTGGCGATCAGCAGGCAGCCCAGGGCGAACCTCGCGAGCCGGCGGCAGCTCATTGTCCCCGCGCCCAGCTCCGAGCCCGAATGCAAGCAGGCGCTTCGGAGGAGAAGCCCAGGAGCTGACGTCAGGTGCGGGGGGAGGGCGCTGCGGGTGGGGGGCGAGGGGAGGCTGCGCCGCGCCGCGCCGAGGGGCCACCTCCCGATCGGCACCAGCGCCCAGCCCGCGCCTGCAGCCGCCGGGGAAGCTTGGCTGCGGGGAAAGGACGCGAGTCTCACCCGAGGCGCAAGGGGCGAGGCAAAGCCTACCTTGGCCCCCTCGCCCCGCCCCGCCCCGCCCCCCCGCCCGGAGCGAGCCGTTCCCCGATGCGAAAGGGGGAACCTACCGCGGGCTCGCTTGGGCGCCCGCGGGCTGCTTCGATGCCGCACAGCGGGCGCTCCCCGGGGAGGGCTTTGGGCGCTGCAGCGGATCCACGCCTTCCCTTCCAAAGCGGAGAGCGGCTGGAAGATTGAACGCGCAGCCCCGTGCAAGGCTGGACCACAAGGAGAAGCGCTGCCACTACAACCCCCCGCAGGCCGTTTTTCTGCCTAACGCTCGAGGATCGGCCCCTAAGACTGCAGTCCTGCACCTGGGAGTATGTCCGCCCGAACGCAATGGGCGTTTACTGCCGGGTAGACCCGTCAACCTACCACCTTTGAGGGCACGCTCCGCTGACAGATTGGACAGGAAGGGGCCTAAAGGGGGACCTGTGGACTTTCCCCCGGCCTGATGTGGCACAAGGTTGCGCCTAAGGGGGGTTTACAGCCCCCTGAATTGCCAGCAAGTTTCTCCACGGGATCTGCCCACCCAAACAGCCTCTGCCAGGCCTCCTCCAAACCAGGCAGTCCTCCCGCAATGCCATGTGGGGCTGCCACCCCATCCGTGGAGCCTGGAGCACATGCAGAACGCGGCCTAGGCCAGCCTTGCCCGCAAGTCCACAGAAGTACCTTGTCTACTGCAACTTTTTATCTTTATTGCAGTTTATCGTATTGTCTTTATTGCATAACGGAGGATTGCAGTTCTGATTAACACGGAAAGGCGAAATCAAACCCTTCTGGGAAAGCACAGAGGGTTCTGGCCTTTTAGCAGGCTGGGGAAGCAGAGCTACCCTCCTGCCATGCAGACTGGGAGAAGAAGGAGGGCCAAGCAGCCCAGAACGGGGTAGCTCTCCCCTGCCAGTCCATTCACTTGCCTGGTTCGGCCTGCCTGCCAGTCCACATCCCCTTCCCTTGTGCCCCGTTTGCACCCACAGATCTCTGACAAACTGAAGCAGTTTGTGAGGTCTGTCTCTAGAGTGGCCCCCTGTGAAGATTTAGTCTGAGGCTGCCACTCTCGAGGTGGGGTGGCCCCCCACCATCCCTATTCTGGCAGCATGGGGAGCCAGCCGGGGGCATCCTCTTCCTACGCTCAGCCCTTTCTCCTTCTTAGCCTCCATGCAGTCCGTTCACATCCTGAGAACTATCAAAGCATCCCCAACAGGCGAGCTGCTTCCCTCCTGCCTCTTGGCTCGCCTGTCGTAATCGCCACACTTTCTAACCAAACATTCAACTTTGCATTCCAGTGGCGCTGTGCCTTTCCTTGTTCGCAAATTCATGATAAATGGAAGGTTCTTGAAATGCAGGCTGGCCTGACCTATTGCCCTGCAAACCGCCCGACTGCTGTAGCGAACCCTGAATCACATGGCTGACCCATGTGGGGTGGTCCTGGCTGACCGTTTGCCCTAGTTTGCTGTCCAGCTTGCTTTGAAGGCATCTCCATTCCAACTCCTCTCTTGCTTTGGTCTCTGGAGTTTCACACGTGGGAAGTCATGCACTGAAAGATCAACTTGAATGGGATTGCCCTGTAGCTTCAGTCTCAGCTTCAGTCTCTTGGTTTCTTTTTGCAGTTTGCTTATCCAGTCTTTCATCTGCAGCCAATAATAACAATAGTAAATAGTTAATTATGAGTAGTGGTGGTAATTCATAGAGCATTCTGAGTTTTTAAGACACTTCACATGTTCTGGCTGCATTCAAGCAATGTACTGAGTTACCCTGGAGAGAAACGGGAGAATCCACAGTGCATCCAACAGATGATTGAGCTGATTGTGGCTGGTTCCCCCCCCCCCCCTTCCAGACAGCTCCCCAGTGTCCTTCACAGCAAAGCCCATCTTGTCTCCTCCTCCAATTGTTCCCAACTTTCCTTTGTTGGGGAGCAGCGGTTCTGTATTTTTTTTGGTCTTAGAAAACGGTTCCCATAATGTTTGATTGTTTTGTTTTCTGTCAGTCTTTCGCTAGTGCCCAAGTGTACCCTTCTGTCTTGTCAAAGCCCTTGCAAGTAAGTTTCAGCGCCAAAGGGAGCAAGGTGCTGGAGGGAACCTGCTTGGACGTGGACTAGGCGAGACGACACCCATCTGACAGCCGCAGGTGCCCCCTTGCACACTTGTAGAAGGCTGACAACCACCACCAGCACGGCTATGCACCTGTCTGGGTCTGAACGCGTTTCTCAAAGGGTGGCAAATCTGCAACCGTTGCACCAGAGTGCGACTTGGGCATTGTTGGAGGGCTGCCACGGGCAGAGACTGGCGAGTTGACAAAGAGTGGCAGGAGGAAGGCTGCCCCTCTTGCTGAGCATAGCTGACCTCTGCAACCCACGGCGATCTCTCTGCATCCCAGGTTTGGGTGGCACAGGAATCCCCCATGGGCTGAGCAATCCTTAGGACAAGCAGGTCCGTATAAACCAAAGCTTTCTGAGATCTGGGGTGCATGCAGCAGCAAACTGTGGGCATACGCGCATGCGACACCATCAGCTTTATTCTCCAGCCTCATAAAAGCCCTTGTAACTCTAACCCTGGAGGAAATGCCAAGCCGTTCTTTGGAGCACCGAATTTGTCTCATTGCTTAAGCACTGCCTTTGCTTTCTAATGCCCATTTAGCTGAGACAGCCAGGCATTACCTGACATTTGGAATATTTTTTCTGCAAACAGATTCCTAGACATTGAAGTGGAAGGTGCGTAGCATTAGTTGTCTGCGCTGCCCTCCTGCTGCCATTGTTCCCCAGCCCAGTCACAAAACCCGGTGTGTTTCTTTTTTTAATTGACCTTCTGCGGGACACTCGGCACAAACTTCTGCTGAGCAACAAAATACTTCATCTCTTAACTATCACTAAGCATTTATCTCACCCCGATCTGTTTACCCAGTCTGCTACCCTGAGATAAACACCCATTTAACATGTTTTAACCTCCCATTTATTTACACATTCAAAAGCCTAATCGGCAAAGAGGAAAGCAGGGGAGGATGAAAACGTGTGGCTTGCCAGCAAGACTTCATGGGCTTCCTGCAACTCTTCGCCACCTCCTTTATCACCCGCAAATCTTAATAAACCAGAGGAATGTCAGAAGAGCCCTGTCAGATCCGTCCAAGAGCCGTCCAGTCCAGCTTTCTCTTCACCCAGTGGCCAACCAGATCCCCCCACGGGGGACCCACGAGGAGGACCAGGGCACAACTGCACCCTCCACCCAAATCTGGCCCCCGTGGTACTGGAGTTCATTGGTGCACTGCCTCTGATGCCAGAGGTAACATGCAGCCGCCAAGATAGGTATCCAGAGATGCCCACCAGTCCCTTCCCTGGTTGACCCTGTAGCTATTAGGAATGTCCTCTTCTACTTGAGCTTCTGCACAGTCTGCGGCGTGGATGGCGATCCCTGAAATAGGAATTCCTTGGCCTTGTGTGCCGGGTCCACCATGTGTTTCGAAACAGCTTGCGGTTTTATGCTCGGTTGGCCATTGGAGAAACAACAGGAAGTTTAGACTGCTATGTGGGGGTTGAATTTCCCCTGGGAAAAGCCTGCTTGCTTCGGTGTGAAGCTGTGTAGTGCGGAGTGTCATGGGTGCACCAGGGAGCTGCATCGGGCCATGCCAGGTAGACGGTAGAGCCTAGCGCCCTTTCTCATGTGCAGAGGAACCTCTGTGGTGCCGCCTGGACCACAGGAAAGTTGCCTTGCAGCCTCATGGCCCCAGAACGGAAGCATCACTGCTTCTTTTCAGAGGGGACTAGGCAGCAACTGCATAAGGCCATAGACAACTCTAGGCTATTGAAAGGACCGTTTCTTTGGTTTGCGGCATTTGGGTTGTGCTGGCTGTGCGTGTTTCCACAGCGTGGAACTTGTCAGCTGAAGGAAGGGTCCCTTTGCATCAGGGCTACCGGGGAGCCTCAAAGCAAGATACCAGATCCATAGATGCGTGCAGGACATCTTGTCTTCAGCCAAGAAGGGGACCGGGATGCAGTGAAGCCGTCCGGAATAAAGGCTTCAGGTGATGCTCTGTGTGCAGACAAGCCTTCCATTGCGCAATATGCACACGGGGGAACAAAACAACCCAGGACTGAGCACATTCTAGCTTCAGGCTTTTCAGTTATCATTTTCATTTAGTTTTGACATCACCTTTCATCCAGTGTAGCAAACAGGTAAGTTTGCAATGTCACATGGCCCAGAACAACATGAAAAGCTGTGACTACAGTTGTATTGACTTTATCCTGAAAAACACTGAATTGTGTACCAAACAGACCTAGCTGGATGCAAAATGCACAGCACAATGCACAGAATTTTGTATACAATTTATTATTTTGCATTCTCTACGCTGCTCTGCCTTTCCAAGAAGCAATGACTGCACATCAGGTGCATGCATGCACCTTGATTCTGGCCCTTGGTTCTTAATTCCTAACTGCCTGCACACTGCTTTTTGCTCAGCTGTCACAGCTAGAACTTGCTTTTTACCTTCACTCGGGCCATGGTAAAAATGACACACAGGCCTTGGTAGAGCCCTCCCAATCCTGCCACGGTCAAGGCAGTCCTGGGAGAGCTGCTGCTCCTTGCCCTGCCTTGGGGCCTCTGATCGTGGAGGCCGAGGAGCTGGTGAGCGAAAGACCAGGGTGCAAGCCCCTCTGCTGGCACATGGATTCTGGACTGGAAGCAGCTGGTCACAATAGCTCTGTGGGGGGAGAGAGAGAAGGTTTGCATTGTGCCTTCCACACTATCGAATTAGGCATAGCAAGACGTGGTTCCCCCACCAACCCACCCACCCAAGCCAAGCCCCTGCAGCTGTTGGATCATGCAGAACGTGGCAGCTGCGGGGAAGCCGTTATCTGTCCCGTAAGGCAGTGGGGGAGGCCTGAAGCCGCGTGGCGCTGGGATGGAGCCTCCAAGAAGCTCCGCAGCGCTCAGGCGAGGCTTGCAAAGTGGTGGATTGTTTTGGGCCTGCCTCTTCGCCGCTGCTCATTCCGATACCAGCGTGGGCGCGATGGTCCCGTCTCTGCTGACTTTGGAGCGCTTTGCTCGAGCCCCCGGTGGTTACGGTGCTGCTGATCACCAAGCAATTCCAGGAATGGGAGTGGCGTTTGAGCTCAGTGCCGGCATCCGAGTGAAGTGTCTCTCGCTCACTCGCTCTTGTTGGCACCCAGCTCTTTTTCCTTCTGCTAGGGCAGCTGCATCCACCTGCTGCGTCATTTTATTTGTTTGTTTGTTTTCTGCCTGGCCCAAGCTCTCCAGGAGGTTTGCAACAGCACATAGAAAATACCAATAAAAGATACATCCAATCAAAACATCGTGAAAAGGTTTACAACACAAAACCAAGTTCTAAATGGATGTATAACTTGAAGAAAATATTCAGACCTGTTTAACGGCTAGCAGGCCCCTGTGGACTCCTTGAATGCCCTCCGTAAAAGGTGGTCCTTTCCTGGCACCGGAAAGGTAGTAAAATGTTCTTGGAGCGGAGCTTATTGCATTAACTGGGGGCCATCACTGCCCCCCTTGCCAAGCCATTTCAGGATCTGGAAAACCCAAATCAGAGAATGGGCTGATCGTTTATAGGCTAAGCGTGTGCCACACTTACTGATTTGAACTGATGTGCTGTTGTGATCGGTCGAGGGTGTTTTGCGCCTAGCCTGACAGAGGGTGTTTTGTGTCGCCTTTTGGCTCCACATTTTGCAAAATCCAAACTTTATTGGAGCCTGTTCATACTCTGGGCAGCAAAAGAGAAAAAAAGGAGCGGCAAACGACGTCTCAGAGGAACACTGTCTCGCTTGCTTATTTTGCAAAGAAAGGACAAGCAGCTGTATGCACGGCTTTTTCCAAGCACAATCAATGGGTTTTACAGAGTTGGGGATTTCTTCCCCCCAAGGGATGAGTTTGGAAAAGGGGGGCTGAATAAGGAGTCTCCCTGCCTGCAACCGGGCCCTGCGGAGAGCCCCAGAGAGATTCTGTTGCCCCTCTGCCCCCAGCTGTGAGAGCACGGATGCCTGGGATTATCTCTAGTGCTTTCTCTCCCGTGGTCCTTTTCTCCTCTTGTGTTCAGGTCCCCTGAGCATCAAAGCACGGTCTGTGTCCTTCAGCTTTTGTGTCTGCAGTGGTTTTGTTTTAGCACAGATCGGGAAGCGAGGGTGAGAGAGGGCCGAGGGATGGAGATGATGGGCACATTGCTTGGCAATGGACACGGAGGCGGAAGAGAAACCCAGCAGTAGGCGGAATCAAGCCCTTGGTCCAGCCAGGGCTCATTATTATTATTATTATTATTATTATTATTATTATTTATTATAACATTTCATTTCTCATGAATGAAGCAAACCTTTGGAGCACTTCCCCTCCCCTCTATAGTCCCAGAGCAGCCCGGGATGCGTGCTTCAGATCCTACTGGGTTATGGGATGGGTTGAAAGTAGAATAAATAAGACAGGTTGCTTTGATTAGCACCGCTTGGCATTGGTTAGTTAATCACCTCATGCTTGAGTTATTCAGGGATGGAAGCCTTTTAGGCAAGGAGGGCAAGTCTTTAAAAGAGTGCCAGGGACTACCAAGGATTTTCACAGGAAAAAATTGTTCCCGGGGTGTTCCTGCATTTGGGAAGGAAAATTGAGAAAAGTGTCTTTTTGAACAATGGGGAGAACCAGTTCTCACAATTATTAAAGTATCATGGCTGAGATGTAAAATACATGTTTTGCCTGCATTTTGCTCAGTCAGTAACGAAGGCAAGATTTGTTAACTGATAGATAGCCTGGTGTCTTTATTACTATATGGCCCTGCTCCAGAGATAGAAGTGGAGATAGTTTTGCTGATCCAAATGGCAAAGTAGATCCGGCCTCATAAACGGCAGCCTTTGTCTCAACTTTTGCCCAGCCAAGATACGTGAACCAACATCTCAAATCCCTGGGTTATATCAGCTGATAAGCACCTCCTGGAATCTTCCCCTCCACCCCAGATCCTGGGCATTTGCAGACTTTACGCGCACCTCATGATGAAGCGCTTGCTCCATATTAAACATGCAAAGGTCAGCTGAGTCATCCTCCACCCATCGCAGGCCACATTTCAAGTGGAGCATGCATTTCGCCCTTGCCCATCTATAGATACATTTTCTGATCCACTGGCATCGTTTCAGCCTCTTTCTCCTCTCCTTTTGGAGCGGACTGGAATCAGATGATTCATCAGAAATGATTAATTTTCCCTCCAAATGAGATTAGTCACTCAAAATGGCATCACTGAGTTGAGATAAGATTCCAGGCACCAAAGTGTTCCTTCTGTCAAGAGAAAGGCGGGTGCCTCAGCTAGAAAGTGGAGTCAGCACCCAAGCGAGGAGGAAGAGGGGGCAGCGCCCATATGTGCCACTCGAGGGAACTGCACGAGTGGGCAGAGGAGGCCATTTTTTTCGGCACCAGCCCTGCCCAGGCCATGCCGCAGTGTGAAGGATCTCTTTGCCAAATTCAGGCCGCTTAATGAACGGCCATCGCAAGGCACCGCTGTTGGGCACACAGGCTTGCATGGGTCCCGGTACACATGGCTGCACAGGCGCCGGCGTGAGTGCATCGGTGCCTGCGAGCTGGGATGCGGCACCACGAGCACGAGACGCATGGCCGATTCTGCACGCACGCCACGCAGGTCCTACTGGGGACAGAAGTGGGCGAAGAGGGATCCCAGGGAGCAGGGCTTGTCCGTCCAAGCAGAACCACGTGTCCCCTTCCCTGCATTGCGGTGCTCTCAGGACAACAGGCGCTGGTTCCCGGATGCCAAGGGCGTACCCCAAAACAGTTCCTAGGATGAGAGCTATGCTTGTCGGGGGACATGTGACAGGCCGGGGAAGCAGATGCTGCTCAGTTTTCCGTCTGCATCTCTGGAGTTCTTTGGTGTTGGGAGAAGACACCCACACATGCTTGCATGCACACGCATCCTTAGAAAATGCTGTCTCCATATGGATAAGGACCACAGAGCACAAGGCAAATGAGAGAGGGAGGGGGGGAGAGGGAGAGGGAGAGAGAGAGACGCCCGGATTCCGAGACTCTATTGCCTTTATCTGATTCTTTTCTTTTCTGCTTGGTGGCATTGGCATAAGCCCTGCAATTTGCGGTCAAAACAAACAAGCAGCTGATTAAGGACTGAAGAAGGTCAGCCAGTTTCATTCCCATTCAAACAGCTGGAGATCAGAAGTTCAACCAGACCAGCATCCTGTGGATAAGGGCTTGTCTTGCCAAGGGCGGATATTGGAAAGGTGTGCCATTTGATGAAACCGCCTCTGGAAGGCTCCCTTAGGATCTGATGGACCAGAGGATAAATCGGCGGAGGATCCAGGCTAGGATTTGCCGTGCCAAGGCAAACCAACATTCCATCTGTCCGACAAGTGAGTTGCCAGATGTCCTGGGGAAAGTTCATAGATAGGATGGGGTAGCAATCCATCTCTTTTTCTAATTGGTAGCAAAGCACAAATACAATGTTCGGAGCAATAGTTTTTAAATAATAGAAGGAGGGCTCTGTAGCGGAGTGCAGACTTTGCTAAGACAGCAAACTGGTCTTTGGCATGGGAAAATGGCATAGCAGTCAGATTGTGTTCTCTGCCCATTGCACTTCCTGGTTAATGCCCAAAGTGAGAGTTTATGCAACCTGGATTAGATACATAGAGTTGTGGTCGCTATCATGCTACAAAAAACTCACAGATGATGTGGAAGCAAAAACATGGTTCACTAACCCATAGTTTATTTAAACCATGGTTATCCCATGTTTTACTGCCTTACCCGTCTATCTGACAGGTGATTGGTAACTGATTTTTTCAAACTTCGGTTGTTTCTCTCTTGCCTCCATCACCAACTCTCTCCCGGTATCCCAAATGTCTTTGCAGCACTGTAGTACTGGCACAAAAAGCAGCTGGGTTTTACTTTTGACATTCTTACCTTCCACCTCTGTAACCTGGCAAACATCCCATGAACAACCCACAGTTCTGGGTTCACACATAATGATAACCCATGGTTTAAACAACTCAGAGTTCACAGCCCAATGACAATCCATGAATTGTTCATAGTTAAGAAAGCATAAATTTGTTAGCACAGCTAAGTCTGCATATCACAATAATCCAGAATTCTTTGTTTGAGAAGCAGGTCTAAGAAGCAAGAGAAATCAGTCCTTAGCATCCATTCTTTAGATGCTAAAAACTCTGTCCTTCTGTAATCTCAGGGTTCCCAAGATACAGGTTACCCATTTTCAAAAAGTTTCAGTCTAAATATGAAAGCTAGAAACTTGCCATGTCTTTTGTCACACCCTTTTGGTATGAGACAGCACAACACAGGCAGTCTAGTTGGAACGTGTACATACACACAATTAAGGAGGACTTTCAGTGCCTCAATCTGTTGGAGCACCAACTCTTCCAAAAAAATGCATGTTTGCGGCAATGGCTTAACTTGTTTAGATCAAAGAGACAGGCCTTTGATCCACAGAGGCCTCAAATCTGGGGAAGTTTGGGCCAGATATTCTACATTTTTCATAAATGCATATGAAAATAAATGCAGCAAGACTCTGTAGGCAGATGGTGGGAAGGCGAGATAACAGAAGCGGCAGAGCAGCCAAGGCGATTCATTTGGACAGCCAGCCCGCACACACTTGGCTTGTCCAAACACACTCAAGTAGCCTTTTGACCAATGATGCAGATGCCGGAACAGCTGGTGCAGGCACTGTTATATGCCCCAGTTCGGAAGTGCACGGAAAGAAAACTTTGCATTATAAACATTTAGACAATGCGGCCTGCTACCCACAGATCTCTTGGCTTCCAAGCAAGCGCCGTGCTGCTCAGAGGGCACGAGGCTGTTATGATTTCAGCAAAGACATGTCTGCTTTTGTTTTCCTTCACCAGCTCCTGGTCCAGCCTTCTCCATTAAGGCTATTGGGAAAAAAACATGCTGGGAAAATGTGACCAACGCACGAGACGTCTCCCTGGGATTGGAAAACAGCAGGTTGCCAGGGTGCTATCAGGCCTTCCCAGAGATGTGGACAAAACCCGCAATTAACACTGCCCTTGTCCTCCTCTCATCGGCACTAGCAAAGCGGCACACATTGAGCCGTTCGCTGCCCTTGGAGGACAATTAATTCCATGTCTTCCTTTAACTTCTTTAGAACATGGAGGCCTTGGAAGGAACTGTGGTTCTTATACAGTTAATTCTATTTGCGGGAGTTCAGAAACTCTGCTTGGAGAGGGGGCGGCATCCCAGCGCCAAAATAAATAAATAAATACACACTTCGTTTATGCAGCACTGAGCTGATAACTCGGGAGACTAACTTGGTGTTGCTTTGCTGAAATTTGTGCCAGGACTCTTGGCTCGCTAGTGATCTTACCTCTCTCACAGAGGCTCTTTGCACAGAATTAATTATTCCAGTTTTCCCGGGCGAAGTCAGGCTGGAACGACATGAAAGGTTTCAAAGTATGGCTGTGTGGATGGTGCCGTATGGGGCTGAGTCACGAGCTGGGATTTCATGGTGGCAGGTGGGTGTCTTCCTGGAGGCATTTGTTATGCGTCCACAATTCTTTCCTTGCCATTGTCAAACAGTTCCTTAGATGTGCCAAGATCCTCCAGTTCTGCTTCTGCTCCTTTAAGAACCCTTCCCTGATTTTAATTTTTTAATTTTCCCTTTTTTTAGAGAGAAGGGTAAATGGGGTACTATTTCTGAAAGCAACATTGCTTCTAGCCTCTTTGTGGAACCCCACAATTCCCAGCCCGGCTAAACCTAGCAATGACGGGACGGGACGGGATGGGACAGGTTCTTTGTGCGAAAGCTCAGATCTCAGTTTTGCAACAAAACCAGGCACAGGGATGGAATCCGCACCCCGCAGAAAAGGCCCTGGTGGAGTCAGGCATTCCTCGCCGCTGTTCTGTTCTTGGTAAAGTGCTAGCCGGCCTAGCTTCCACATGATCCTCCAGGGCAGAAGGTGCATTCATATTGATAGCTTATAGCTTGGTGTCGGAACGCCTGGTGACCTAAAGTGCCATCATTTTAGGACGGGCGTGTGTGGCATGACGGCAGAACTGCAGATTAATGCTTATTCCAGGAGCAGCGAGAAAAGCGGTGGACTGGAGCAGGGCCCACTCGTTCAGGGCTCCAGGTTCCCGTTCGACCCCTAGATAGGGAAGTTCACCAGCAGAAGAGGAACCTTCTGCTCAGGCGTTCCCTGGCTTTTCAAATGTTCGAAAGAAAAGTGGAGCTAAAGCTGCAAGCCAGTCCGTGTGTGAGGCGTGGTCCCCTGCTCTCCCCTTCCTCTTTCGAGCATTATTTGTAGATTATTAACCATGGCTTCATGTTTATACAGCGTGGAGGTCTGTGGGGGGCACTGAGCCAGCAGTGACTAAAGAGAGGAGGAAGGAAACCATGAGTTGAAGAGGAAAAGCTGAGCTGAAAATAAAGCGGGTTGGGTGAGACCCGGCCTGTTGCCACCCTTAAAAAGCTCCCGTGCTCCCCAGCAGCACAGGAAGGGGGCTGACTCACCGTTACCCCCCACCTGCCCCTTCTCTCTTTGAAGCGGAGAGAACAATCCGCGCTCTGTCTCAACCCCTGAGACCCATTCCAGGTGGGGAACCTGGGAATCGGGCTCCTCTCCAAGTGTTTCCAGAGAGGGAAGAATTAGGGAGGGTGCAGAGTTAAATAAACTGACGGAGGGCGAAGGAACGCCATGCAGCTGTTACGGCGTGGTGAGTCTGGCTGATTCTACGAGGGATCCGACGGATGCAGGCCCCTTTCCAGATCATTCCAGGGCTAAACGTGCATGATCAAGTACAGCGGTCCGACCCCTGTAAGGATAGGGTGGTCGCCTATGGATGGCCACAAAAGAAGAGGAGCAAGACCTGTGTTGAATTTGCACATGCTAATGTATATGTCTAGATGCAAATAATTATAATTTAAATGGAAATACAGGCCACGGGAGGCAGTGACCTGGCGGTGAACTGGGCCTCGCTCAATTTCCTATCCAGCTGCGTTAGGGCTTTTCCTCTGGAAGGTTTGCTATTGTTAAGCCAGACTTGGACTTGCCAGCCCTTCCAGTAGAGGACTGTCCTCTGTAAAAGAGGGCGCCTAGCCTCTCTGAGTGATGGGGAGGATCCGCAACCAGGGCAGATTCTGGATCAGGTGTCCAGTGCAGAGTGGGAGCAATGCGAAAGGCACCTGGAAGGGGACAGGAAAGGGGTGCCGTGGGCACAGGAGAGGCTGTGCTTTGCCCCCTTGGCCTCTGCCTCCCTCCAGCCCCCTGAACACACTTCACCTTCTCCGAGGTCGAGTTCCCGACCCCGGAGAGGCAGCTGCTGCAGCTCTTTCCACCAGGGCTGTGCAGGGCAGAGAGGTGAGCATGGATCCCCATGTTTCCCGCCTCGGATCCAGAATCCAAAGTACCCGATGCGCAGACATGCTCCCGGCAATGTCTAGGCGACAAGGGCTTGCTCCCCGAAGGTCTCCTGCCTGAAGTCTCCCTTCTTCCGAAATCCAGAACCAGAGCAGATGCTGCGGTGGGCAGCTGTGTCCGTGGGAAGGGCAACCGCCCAGCTCTGTCAGGGTCTGGGGCAGCCTCACCAAGAGCCAGGATTCAGGCAGGAGCCGAGGAGGTACGGGCAGCTTCCTCTTTAAGCCCTGCCAAAGTAATGGCAGGAGGCAGGAGGGTGCGGGGATGTCCGACAGGCAGCAAGAGGCATCCCGATAAGCCGTTCTGGGAAGCTATGGGCTTTAGCACCCCTCCCCTCGGAAATCCTGCTAGCAGGCCTTCTTCCCTGGTGCCCTTCCTGAGCATTCAAAGCATTCCGCTTCTCATAGCTCAACGGCTTCCAAGCAACTCGGTCAAGTTGGCCCGTCTTCTCAGCCCATGCAGAGCAAAACTGGAGTCTGCGTCAGAGCCGTCCCTGGCCGGAGGCCACCGGTTCACGGCTCAGGGCAGACACTCGCGCACTGCCTCCTGACGCCCACCACACGTGTGGCGATGCTGCAAGGCGCTGAGCAGGTTTGCTTGCACACGCCAAGCCCTGCTCCTGGCCTTCCCGCAGGGAGAGCTGGGCAGTGACACGGTGGTTCTTCACAACTGCCCGGTGAGGTGGGCGCTGGCCCACCCAGTAGCCGAGTGGACATCTGGACTGCATCTCCCCAGAAGCAGTCCAGCACTCTAGCCCCCGAAGCGACACCATCTCAGAGCCAAGGGGTGCTAGACCAGTGCTAGACGACTACCGATTCCATTTCTTTATGTCAAACGATATCACTCCGCATCCTGGAGTGGTGGGCAATAGAAAGATAAACCGGAACAAAGCAGTATCTTAACCAATGGGACAGAAGGACAGAAGGAAGACTTCCTGGAGCAGAGACGTCTGGCGGAGGCGCTGGACGCAATCCCTGCTGGACCACCACGGTGGGAGACGCACGAAACCGGAGATGCCAGACTGAGGGTCTCTCTCTGGAGGCTTAGTTGGACCACCGGGCCATGCGGGGCCCCCGGAACACGCCTGCCGTTGCTGGGCAGGTGTCTCTCAAGCATCCCTGTTCCAAGTCATTCAGGGCTTTCGATGCTGGTACCCAAACCCGAAACCTCACCCAGCGGCGACTTGGCAGCCAGCACCATGTGAAAACCGGCTGACCTGACACACCCACCCGGTGGCCTCCGGTCAGGCGATCTGACTCGCTTGATTAGGTTCTGCTCCATCCCATAATGAGCTCCAAGCAATGCGTGAGGCCTCTGGGAAAGCTGCACCCCCTTGCTGGGTCTCCCGGCTACCGCACGTACCCACTGGAGTTTCCAGAGCAGCCGGCTGCATCTGTCCACACAGACGTCCCTGCTCTTCGTTTACTCCTCCTGGTTAAACAGCGACTGGAAAAGCCAGGCCCCCTCTGCTCACGGGAGGAGGGGGATGAAGCCGGGGGAGACGAGAGGGACCGGCAGGTCGGCAAGTGGCCTGGGCTGTGCTTGGCCCTGTTACTCTGCAGGAAAGGCACGGGCTGGGAGCCATTCTCCTCCCACAGTCCCCACTCTGATTATTGGGCTCAGGTCGTAGCTACCTGGTGGAGAAAGAAATGAACTTTGCACATGCTCAGGGGCTCACATTTGTGAGCCTTCTCTTCACAGGGGCAGCTGCTGAGCCTGATCATTTAAAATGGGTCCTGGAGCGACCCATGGTGCAACAGAGGACTGAGGATCGTTTTGCGTGGATGCCCGAGGGAATGCAGCCAAGGGGCCTTGAACGTGATTCTAAAACAGGGCCCAAGCCATGCCAAAGATCCTGGGAAAGGATATAACGCTGCTCAGCAGAGCACTCTGCCGTCAGCCCGCGGGTCCGTTGCACATCCCAGGGCAGCCGCAGCAGCCGTGGACTGTGTGCAACTGACTTCCGTTGTACACGACAATCTGGAGGTCCATGCACTGAAACACAGTTCCGAAACCACGATTCGAGCTGGAGGAGCTTGCAGGGAAATCTGCTCCGTCTCTGCCACGCTCTGCAGGATTCGGGGAACCGACAACTGAATTTGCTCTGGTCAGACAATGGGGAGTGAGCGACATTCGGTTGCAAGGGCAGAGGACCGAGCCCCTGCAGGAAATGGGAGGCTCTCTGTGGGATGGGGGTCAGCAAGAGGGAGCCCTGAGGCCTTGATTTCTAAGCTTCCTTTTTCCTCGGGGAGAGGGGGATGGAAAAACCCGCACCATTCATGTTGCCCTTTAGCGCGTGCATGGGCAAAGAGCCTCCATTGTCCCGAAGCCAGGAGGAGCAGGCGCTGGCCAAGCGAGTGCGGCGGGGAGGGTGGTGGAGGAGGGCAAACCAAACCCGCAGTCCGGAGAGCAGCTGCTCAGCTGCTTTCCTGTGCTAATGAACTAATTAATCACCATAAACAGGGCTGGCGATCCGCTCCATCCTAAGGACGCGGGCCAGCTGGGGGGCAAACAAGGGGGGCGGGGGGCAGGTTGCACGCAGAGGCGATTCATCTCCGCACGGGGAAATCCCCTGGACCTGATGGAGCTGGGCTGATACGCCAGCGCCAATCGGCTTGCTGTCCGAGGCCGATCTCCCATGGGAAGCGCCTATCGCACAGACAGGACCCAGCCCCGGGTTTGAGTGTGTGAGCCCCTGGGTGGCCCCCGTCCCTCCCTGAAGCTGCTTCCTCACTGCCGTGCTCACAAGCACTTTGCCCTTTGCGTGCAGGACGACCAAAGCAGCGCCGATCCAAGCTCAGTCCCCATGTTGTTTCTGGAGGAAGGCCCTTTCTGGGCACTGGGTTCATTGGTTTCAGAGCATCCCCCCAACGGGCATGATCAGAAAAGAGTTCTTTCTTGTGGAGCTGAAGAGCTGAAGTTGCCCTCTCTAGACGTAGCTTCTAAAGAAGGAATCGGAAGCGAGTGGCTCATTGCTTTTATCTGGACCCCTTTCAAATGTCTGTTGCATGCTGGCAATAGGTTCTCTTCTAGGCGGGCAGGTCCTCTCCACGGATGGTGGTTGGTTGACCTGCCAGAGAGTCATCTCTGACTTATACTGCCCCTAAGGATGGATGCCCTCCAAAACATCCCGCCCTTGACAGCCCTGTGCAAGGTTATATCTTCGGTTGTTGATCCATCTCGTCGCTGGTCTTCCTCTTCCTCTTAGCATTATTGCCTTTTCCAGTGAATTTTCCCTTCTCATGTTATGCCCGAAGTGTGTCAGTTTCAGTCCCACACATTTTGCTCCCAGGGAATATTCTGGCTCGACCCACTTCTTCATCTTTTGCAAGCAGATTCGCAAAGCTCTCCTCCAGCACCGTATTCCAAATGTATCAGTTGTCTTCCGCTCAGCTTCCTTCCTTCCTTCCTTCCTTCCTTCCTTCCTTCCTTCCTTCCTTCCGGCTTTCACACTCATCCATAGTGAGCAGGAAGACAGCAGATGAACCTGGCCTTCATCTCCAGTGAAACTATCTTCCACTTGCCATTCTGGCTCCTTCATGGCTGCCCTTCCCAGCTCAGCCCGTCTCCCTCTGCATCCCTGACTGAGCCGAGGGATGCGGAATCTTTCCCAGTTCCGATTTCTCCACCGTTGAGGAGGAAGCCGAGCTGAAGCATGACGAGAGCCAGGGAAGCCCCGGGGCCTGCTTCCCCTGGCATAATTCCCAGAGCTTAATTTCTAAAGCGAGAGGCTCTGTGGTTCAAGCCACACTGGTGAGCCACCCCTTTGGCTTGGAGTCCCTTCAGCTGACGGCTGAGCACTGAAGTGCTGGCAGGAATTACGGGACGGTCCTGCAGCGAGCGCTCGCCCCATGTTTAGAGGCTTCCTTGCTCTGTGCACTTTCCTGGCTGAGTCACTGGATGCTGCACTTCCTTTCAGAAGCTCAGAGTGGCCCCAGTGGCATCTCGAAATTCAGGCATATCTCTGGAAAACCCTCCTGCACCTCCAAAAAGAGCACAAACCAAGACAAAAGAATGTGCATAAAACATAACGGAGATGCTTTGAAATAGTGGACCTAAGACAACACTGCAAACAGAGGACTGCCCTCTGTGAACTAAAAATGGGACACTCCACTCCAGAGCGTCATCCCTCGTGCAGGACTCGGTGTTCCCGGAGCCGGATGTCTCATTTTTCCTTAGCAATTTCTTCTTTCCATTCATCGGACATAAACCAGGCAATGCAGGTTGCTGGATTCACTGGCTCCCCGGGGACAGGAGCACGCATAACAGCTGCACCCGGATTTGGGCCTTGTGCGACCTCGCCCCCCAATTATTATTCCTCACGACTGTAGCAGGGACACTGGGAGCCGGGAGCATCCGGGTTCTGGCTCTGTGATCCGTCACCCTTCTGGACAGGGTTCAAATAGCCCTGCCCTGCTCTTCTGTGTTGTTCGTTTCCTTCACAGTAGCGATGAATCTGCCAAGGTGCCAGTGAGTTCATGTTTGCACCGTATCGCCTGGCTTTCTGGAAGTGGGTGAATAATTTCATCGTTGGGAGCAAGGCTGAATCAGAAGAGAATGTGTCAGGGTACAGCTTTCCATTGCAATACCCCCCCCCCCCCCCGGCAGTATTCTTTCAGTAGAATATTTAGGCAAAAGTTTATCCCCCCTCCCCAGGTTGCCTTCTTAGATCGCTGCAATGGAATCGTGCACAGGAAGGTTTTCACAAGGCAGCCACCATCTTTGCCAAAGCGAGCCAAGGTGGTGGTGGGCTGTGGGCTGGGAGACCTGGCTTCTAGCCCTTTTGGAGCAAAGTTCACTGGGGATTTTGACTCTTCACCAACTCTCAGCATAAGCAACCAGACAGGCTGGTTCTGAGGATGAAATGGGGAGGAGGATGCCAGACATAAGCTGCTTGAAGGAAAAGAAAAGGCAGGCTTTAAATAAATGAAGCAAAGTGTCTCTGAGCACCTGCAGAGTGCTTCTCCTTCTCCCCAATCAGCATCTTGTCCCCATACATTTAGGAGGATGCAGCCGAGCGTAGAAGTCCCATAAGCACCAAATGAGACTCCGTGCTTTGCCTATGGCCAGTCAATGGATGTTTTTGCAGGGCTGGGATTCAAGTATGGGAACCTCCGTTTAGGAACCGCTTTGTCCAGGGCAGAGCACTGGCCCTCTTGCCCAGTGTTGTCTTGCTGCTCTGACTAGCAAAGGATCGCTAGGTTCCCAGGCAGGGTCTTCACTGTCACTGGTTCATGATGGTTTCAAGTGGGGAGGCCTTGGAGGGACCCTGGGAACTTCTACGGGTAAATGTGGCCCAGACTTTGGTCCCTTTTGCTGTTGGAATAGCAAAGCGTATGCCTGGCTCCCCAAGCAATTCTGCTTCTGCTGACGACGTTTTAGCTGCACTGTGTTTGCTCAGAGAAAGGACATATTTTCTAGCTCCTGCCCCTGTGCAAAAACAGTTCTCAAAATCTCCAAGCAGTTGAATCTTCTGGGCCAGTTGGCTGAATCCTCCTCAGTTTGGCATCAACAGTGGACACGCTCTGCCAAAAGCAGGTCCCATCAGGATGCGCAACTGCGGAACAGGTGGAGGATCCATCTTGCGAGGTAGCCAGGCCCTTCCTTGGTGATCTCACCAAGGAGATCCACCTGGCAGGCCGGCTTGGCTTTTCTTGACTAGCAGCTGTTTTCCAAATTCTGGGGGTGACATTGGCAAGGCAGAGCCCTCTAAAGCTGCTGCCTGGCAGGGACTTCTGAGCCAAACATGCCCGAGATTAAACAAGACCTTGTGCTGTTGTGCTGCCACAAAATGTGTGCTCAAACATGCCTCTGGAGGAAAAGGGGGTTCAGTAATAATGCAAAGCTGATTAGCACAGATATAAAGAGCTGAGCTTCAGCCATGCCATTATATTGATAATGTCCCTGGCTGTACTTCCATGTTCTTTCTTCTTCAGGTGCATGGATTAATCTGCCCAGTGCAGGATAATGACACCTGGTTTGTTCTTCTTTTGTGTTTCCAAGGTTCTTTAAAGCATCTGAATGCAAGAAATGGAAATTAATGCTAATGGGGGAATGTCTCTCTCTCTTATGCTACCTGTAAAAGATCTGTCAATCATAATCTAGTTTAATTAAACTGGATCCGCCTTGCTCACAATCAGTCATTCACAGGGGTGAGACGTTCTAAATTAAGCCATATGGATGCCTGAAAAGCAGAATCCCCCGTCCCCTTTCAGGGAGTTTCCTCTGCTCAATGCAGCCTTGCCTTTGAGACCTCGCAGGCTGAATGAAAATGAGCCAGGGTGTCTTGTGTTTTGGAGTCTGCTCGCTTTCAGTCTAGTTCCAGTATGGGGAACTATGAGCAGAAGCACTCTTGAAATCTGGGGACAGCTGGAGCAAGGAGAATCTGTCTGCGTGTGGACAACATGAGTACTACTGTGACTGACAACTGTGAAAAAAGCACAAATGCAGGCAAGAAGCTCTTTAAATGATCACTCCTTCCTCGGGATGCTTCGGTTTTGTTTCAGAGCAAGGAGCTTCCCAGCTGCTCACTCCTGCAGAACTCTTTTTCCAAGGGATCCAGTGAGGCTGACGATGGGTCAGCCCAGGGACAGCGAGGGGGAATGTTGGTGACAAGGGATGGAGAGCGCCCGGAGGAGAAGCATGGTTTATCCACACGGCTTTTCCCCAGGAATCAGCAAAGCCTTTCCCAGGGTTATTTTTAGAGAACTTCCTGGAGGGTTCTTACAGCCCCCTCCTTCCTTTATGTTTAGGATCATCTTCTTGATGTTTGAGGAAACTCATAGTCCTGCAACTGGTAGAAAGGTTTGACCCTTGAAGAGGATCAAGAACCTGCTCAGCCCTCAGTCGCCGAACTAATCCTGCCAGGAGGAATTTCCCTACAAAGTCTATGCAATCTCAGCCATAACTTGAAATAGGACAAGGAAGAGGAAATTAGCGTTCCAATTTGGAATGAAAAGGTGTTGGCCTAGAGGATGTCTTCATCAAGAAAGGGAAGCTTCACAGGCGAAAGGAATTCCAGATAAGGACACCGAGCCTAAAGAAAAGAGCCCAGCTCAAAACTGATCTGCTGAGAGAACAGAAAATGTACTTTTAGAGAAGGAAATGCTGCCAGATGACAATTTAAGAACACAAGTCTCTTGAGGTACGGTCTGTCGCATTGTCTCCTGTCAGTCACAGCCAAGCCTGGCCTGGGCTTCCTTTCTATGGATCTGCCGCAGAAATCTCCAAGACACAGGCCAACTTAGCGCAGGTTTTGAAGAATGCTATGAAAACAGTTCTGCCAACCACTGGAAGATGCTCCTTTGGCTCTGCTAACAGTTGCTAGTGAATTACAGAAGGACTACTTCAGAATTACCAGAGTAAAGATGAAACAATTGCACATTCTGAAGCTCAGTCTAGAGGAACTAGTCAGGAAAAGAGCTAGTGGCATCCCGCAGATGAATGGAAAAAGAGAGCTTGTCACATTTAGGTCCTGTTTTTATTGCAAAGAATTTCAGGAAATGTGCAATGGAATGTGTCCATGTGTCTGTCCTTCCTTATTCCCTCACAGCATGTCTTTTGCATTTCTGGAGTGGAAATCCAGCAAAGATACCAATCTGTCCAGCCCTGCGAACACAGTTGCCATGCAGGCATTGACACTGGTCCGGATTTCCCAAAGAAGCCCAGCAAACAAGGAAGGACACAGCAAGCCAAGTGGGAAGAAGGTGGCGGGTTGGTGAGATCTCCTCACAGTTCAGACATTTCTGCAACACAGCAAACTTAAGTGAAACTATGGCATGAAGGAGGAGCAAAATGAGGTATTGTATATCTGAAGAACGTCGGTAACGCCTTAAAGTTATACGATGGGCTGTGCTCCAGTGTCCGACAGAGGTGAAGCCATCCAAGAGCTGTCCTCCTCCAGCCCTGGTCCTTCCCCATGCCCACAATAAGGTCAACCAGGCAGCAAAGGGAGTGGGCATTATCAGCAAATGCCAGAGACCACAGGCTGTGCAGGGTGGCTTCCTTGTGTCCACCTCGCCAGAGACTTTGAGGGGCACCCATGTGAAAGGGAGCCACGGCATGGCTTGCCCTGGCATGAAGAATGAAGCCTGACTCATATCCTGTGGGGATGCTTCGGCAGGAAATGCTTTCTTATGCATCGAACAATGCTTTTGTTTCCTGCATGAAACCCATTTGTCATCCACTGGGAATCATCAAAAGCTAAACTCCATGGCTCTTTGTTTAGCCCTCTTTCCCCATTCCTCGGACACCCACACAGACCATTCCCAGAGACTCTTCTGGGATCAGTCCAGCGTTCTGAGTCAAGCAGAATCTTCTTTGTATGCTGATGTGAGCTGCAACTCGGGGTCTAACCCTTAGCTGCCCATGTTCTCACAGCATCCCGTCTACCCCAGTGGCATGGAGAGACTTTCTTTATCCTGCCATTCGTAACTGAGGAGCTTCTGCTTTGTCTTCCAATGGCCACATGAAATTGTGGGCTGCAGCAGCTTGGAAATGCTATCATAGGGATGATCACATCCCATTCGGCTTCTCCTTTCCATCCGGACCACGTGAAGCCACCGGTTGCTTAATGCAGCTGGATTCCTCGCGCTGATGCTGTCAGCTCTCGTGATCCCAACCACGATGGTCATGGGGCAGGGGGACAGGGAACTGCCATCTGGATCATTCCAAGGGTTGCCCTAAGGGGTCCTTGAAAGGTGCTGATTGGGGGATGCGAGCAAGTGAACTCAAGCAGCGTCCAAGTAACAGACAAAGCTGCTTGGGGGGGGGGGGGGGGAAAAGGAAAAACAGTGCAAGTGGCGTGACCTGCTCTGGGTGGGATCTCTTCTCACCTGGGGCTCTCCGAACGCTGACACTGCACCTCAGCACTCAGGTGCTAGCAGTCACCTGTAGCAACCTTTCTAAGCGTCAGCTAATGCATCAGCGGTGTCTTCTCCTGGAAGAAGGGGGAGCACACTTTGGTAGTTTTCTGGATAGACTACTGTAGTGCCACTCCACCTGGGGCTGCCCTTGAAGACAGTTTGACTAGCAACTTGGTGCAGAAAGCAGACGCTGTCTCCAGTTGGGGTGAGATCAACATTCACAAGGAGCACGGCCTTTCCAGTGGAACCATACAGGGCTGTTCAACAAAATGGCAAACCAGGGCAGAGATGACTTCATCCCGCTCCTGGTGCTGAAGGCTTCTTCTTTCGGTCTCAGCTGGTCCCTTTCAGGGCATAGTCTCACGGAGCTGGAAAAGCTGCCTCTAAGCAGGGCCAATTCCCATCATAATCAGCACATAACAATATTATCTCGACACAGAAAAAGAGAGGCCAGGAAGAAAGTGGCCTGCAGGCTGAGGCTGTGCAAAACTGAGTTCCCTTCTTGGAAAAACAGAAAAGCTTTGCTCGCCCTTACAGTTCTGGAGCATTGGGCTATCTGGAAAGGTCTCATTTTTGTTCTTTGCTCTGTTCACACACATCTACCATCTGCCTGCAGCTCGGACCATCAGCACACGAGGCACACGCTTGATAAAATCAGCCCACCAGCAAACCACGTCACTTGGACCCCTCATTAGAGAACCCGGGAATCAGGCAATGCCTGCTCATGACGTTGACACAAGAGGCAGATCTCAGAGGCTGATTCTTGCCCGCGTTTGCTCCCACAAGCTCCTTCCACTGCCGGTGCTGCCCTTGCCCCGCTGGGGTCATAGCTCCGTATTTTATAATAAGCCTGAAGAGGCAGACAGCTGAGGGAAGACGGCCCAGGGTCAAATGACAAAGCAGTGAACGAAGCCGGAGAACCAGAAAGGCAGGCTGGCAAATGTAAGCCACCCGTTCGTGGTGACAGATTTGCTGGCTTTGCCACCAGCTGGACACCCGTCTTCCCACTCGTCCTCATGGACTTCCAGCTCTCCCTGTCTTTCTCCGCCTGCTGCAGCTGGCGTCTCTCTGCCCACTTTCTGGGGAACACAGCACCTGCTGTTTTCCCTCTGATATCGAGGACTTCCACCTATGCGTAATAAGTCATGAGGCGAACATGGTTAGGAGCAGGAAAAATGCACAAGTCCAAGAGAGTTTGGTTTGAGTGCTAGGAAAATACGGTTTTCATGCACAGAAACAACAGTGCAACCTCGTGCCTTCACTGCTCAAAAGGATCTATGCAAGGGCCACTAGAGGAGAGAGTCAGTTACCGAACTCAACCGGCTGGAAGTGTAAGAGAAACACCCGCCAACGACACATTTGTAAACCAGCGGGAGAGAAGGTGCTGCTCACAGCCTCTCTTTATGCTGCGGATCAGCAAGGGCGATCAGCACCAAGCTTTTGCTGAAGTCCTGTATCACTGGAAGGACTCCTGTGGCCTATGCCTGCCATCTCCAAGAAGCTTCTCCAGACTTTTATTCTTGAATTTGCATGGCCAGCTCAGTTGTGCCAGCCACGTCTGCGTTCCCGGCCTCCTCCCATAGAGATAGAAGCCGGTGCCTGGAATTCTGGCTAGTCTCAATGCCAACTGCCAGAGCTGTTCTGTTCCATCGCTCTGCCCCCACAAAAATAAGCTTCAATTACTCCTAATGAGGTTAAATCAGGATGGCTCAGGCAGTTCATCTTGGAACAAAGCACGAGGCAGAACTGGGAAGTTCATTCGATTGGCAAAAAGCAAAAGCTGCCATAAATCACCTTGGAGGCATCTGAGCCAAACAAATATGGGGAAACAGCAAGTGAGATCTTTTGGGGAGAGGAAAACACAAAGTTAAGGAAATAAGCTGTTGCTTTTTTCTGAGAAAAAGGATATGGCCATCTTCCTTTAATCATGCCTCATTCTTGGAAACTTATGAGGGTCTAGAGTGCAGTATTTCGCACTCCTAACCTTCCTGTGTTTTCCCATAGAAATAGGGGAGGTGTGTGCCCCCGCCTGGCCTTCCAGACAGGAGGTCCTTTCCTGAATGGAGCAAAGGTTCTGTGTTACTGCCAGCATGTTGCCAAGACTTGCAGTCGTGCCACTGCAAGAGAGACATGCCCGAATCTTGTGATGCAAGCTGGCAAGGTAAGAGAGACACCGTTAAGGCTGAGCTTTTATGCTGCAGCTTTGGGCGGCCAAGTGGCACTTCGGTGCCGACATTTGTCTCACCATGGGATGACTTCATTGAATTGGTGAAACCATGCGCCCCCGTTAGTCCACGTAAGCAAAATTCAGAGAGCTGAGCCCATTGGGTGCCTGCACCGGAGGAAAGAGGAAATGTCCATTTCAACCTGCAGCGTCCTCCTACCTTCAGAATGAATAGGACAATACCTGGGCAGCAGGACAGCACCTGGGAGATGGAGCAGGTAGAACAGATGTTGAAAGCCAGGCTGGCTTGAAGAAAAGAAAGTGGTGGTGGGCTGGGACTTTAAAGTGGAGCGGCTGAGGAGGGTGCCACGGTGCCATATTAAGAGTGCCCTTTGGTCTGTGCTCACCCATGTTTTTAGTGGAGGTTTCTGGCGGGCTGATCCCAGATTAATCCAGTATGGTTATTCACTCTGTAAGCTGCCTTGGCTTTCTTGCAAGAGGAGAAAAGGCGGGATCTAAGTGCAGCCAGAAACAAGGCTATGGATGATTTTGTAGTGTTAATTTGTTTCAGTCCACCTGGAGCTGTGCTTTGACGCTTGGCAAGCAAGCACATCCATGCATTACAGCTCCCATGAGTTCTGGGGCAGGCCACGAAAGCGTTGCCTTGCTTGAGAGCGGCTATTCAAATTCAGTGCACAGTTTGGAAAGGACACATGGAAAGAGGAAGAAGCCGGTGCTTGGTAGTCCTCGCACAAGGGAGGTGTAGGCCAAGGAGGAAAAAAGCACACAGTAGCAAAGAGGGACAGAAAAACGTTTTGTTTGAAAGAAACAAAAAGAACAAAGAAATGGGCCAGAGCCAAGAGAGGCAGAACTTTCGGGCTGTCCTGGGATGACTCTGGTTTGTTTTATTTCTCTAGCTGAACGGCCCAAACAAAACGGTGAATGAAGTGGACAGAGACCATATTTCTCTCTGTTCTTTTTTCTTGCCGAAAGAAATCACAAATCTAAACATTACCATAAATGCAGAAATCACCTCCAGCTCCATCACCATTGGGGCAGAGGAAGAGAGGGGAAAGGCCAAAGAGAAGCCAAAGAAAAACTTGAAATTAAAAAGGAGAATGATAATCAGACAGCAGAAACCCACAAAAAGCAACCTGGGGAACGAAACTCGATATTGACACAAAAACAAAGAGAGAGAAGTGGGGATGTTGGTTCACTGCATTAATTTATAACCCGGGTGCTGAGAAGTTAGCAATTGAGTGCCTTTTTTTGGGTAACGATTGACTGACTCAGTTATTAGAGTGATACTATCAGTCTTGTCCATGCAGACGGTAATGATGCTATCTTGGGATGGAGAAATAGATCACTAACAGAGGTTCTGTTTCAAGCTCTCCGGCTACATTTTCTCCAGCTCCCCCTGAGTCCACTGTTAAGTGCTTAGAGCGCATACTTGGATGCTGGGAAACAAAAACAAACATCTCGCCTTTGTTCTTTTTACTCAAGAATCAGCAGCATAATAGTCAATTGCAAACTGATGTGTTAAGTGAAGATTCTGGAGAAAGATGTTCTGTGGGATCCCAAGATGGTATCACTTCCACACTAAGACAAAATGGAAACCTGGGCTCTCCTTGCTTTCTTTCTCCATTTGGGAAAGCCTTGCTGAACATATCAAGGACCGTGCTTTTGCCCTGGCCATGTGACATTGCAGAAACCGTATTTGGACATGTGTCAACCCACCCGGGGCCCTCTGACATGGGCAGGAGTCTTCCTCCCCGGGGCCCCACCAGGGCACGTGGGAAGCACCAGCTGCTTGGGTCATTTCCTCATGAGAAAGTGGGGCCAAGGCCTGGCTCCTGCCCCCCAGTGGCTGAACGAGCCAGATTTTGGCTGCTGCCCCACCCCCCTCGTGCCCCAGTAGCATCCCCCAGGAGCCTGCAGGACAACTCAGTGGGGAGCAGGAAGGAGAAAGCCCCCATTGGCCCTGATGGTCAGGCACAGGGGAATTCTACCTGCAGTGCGTGGGTAAAAATTCAGGGGGTTTAAGGTGTTGTGTGAACTCGCCCAAAGATCTCCATTTAGGTGCAACCAGTATTTAAAACCTAGAAACGGCGCTGCATCATGCCTAGGAGTGCACTTGACAAGCATCCTCCATGCACTGTGGAAAACGCCTTCTTGACTGGCTGAGCTAAGCGTTTCCCGAAAAATTAGTGCAGGGGGACCGGCCTTTCCCACAGGCCATCCTTTTCGAGCGCCTTTCCTTTCCTTAAAAAGCTGAGGGCGGAGGGGCTGCTCAGAGCAGGGGACTGATTTCCAGCTCCTCCTGATCTTGATGGGCATGGAATGTGTCTCTCCAGGGATCCGAAGCGGACCACTTTGCCAGCCTTCTCCGGCACATGGAGAAAGGAATGTCTCCGAGAACTTGTGCTGGGAGCAGAAATAGCCCTGATTTCTCAGAGGAATGGAGGGCTTCTCTGTATGAGGCATTCCTTCTCTTCCTGTGACTCCCCCCTGCACAGGATCTTACGGGTGCTGCTTTCAACACGGACATCTCCAGTGCCTCTCCCACATTTTGATTATTTCCAGGACTTTTTAAAGAACATGCATAATGGTGATGGGAGTGCTTAGCCATTGCTTTACTGAGGCTTCTTCCTCCATTTTCTTTTTGGGAATAAGATCGTTCTCTTTACATGGTGTTTCCCCCTCATATTTATCTTTCTTTCATTGCACAAGGAGGCAATGCAGTATAGAAGATAGGATTTTCATTCCAGTTTGATCCACATTTGAAATAATAGCTGACTTTCCTTGCCTTAAAGAAAGCTGCGGAAAAGACTTGAAAACGTGGGAAAGATCCCCGGCAGAGGATGATGTGTGTAATGGGCATTCTTCTGTGAGTGAAGATTTAACACACATTAAGTCCCCCATGTTAGAGGGTTAGAGTTTAATTATTAAAAGGCTACTATTCTATAAAATACTACAGAACCGTTGCATAGTTTTGCCATTCAGGTATAAGGCAGCAGTACCTTGGGACTGTGTAATGGAACACAGAAAGGCAGAAAAAAACCTGTTTGTAGGGGAAAACATATATAAAGGAGGAATATTAATACCACGAGAATCTGGAAGCAGAAGCCTCAGGAAACGGCTGGGTTAAAACAGGTTAAAAGCTTACTGTAGAGAAGCCTTTATCATACCTGGGATATCACTGGCATTATGGTGATACTTGGGAGCAAAACAAGCAAGCACATGCCCCCAGACTCGAACCAAGCCCAAGCTTCTCCAGGAGTGCAATCCTATGCATTTTTCAGCAGGAAAAGCTCCTGCAGCTCCCAGTGCATTTCACCGTGTCTCCCAGGACTGGTTAAGCAGTTCTGGAAGTCACAGTTATCATGCCTGTGTTTACTGATATTTGATTTCTAAGATGTGGTAATTGGTTTTTATTGTGTTTTTATCTTGTGCTTGTGAGCTGCCCAGAGGTGCTGTGGCATGATTGGGTGGCATGCAAATGTTTTAAATAAATAAATAGTGTGTGCGTACACACTTGTCTATGTGCGTAGGATTGCAACCTTCGCGTTGGATTGAGGCGTAAGAAGTTTTACTACAGGAGGAGAAATTGGAAGCAGGTTTTAAAATGTGATGCTTGTGTTGAGAGTGGAAGGCTGGCTACAGGTGCTTACCTGGGCCCAGCAAAAGACTCATGTATCACTCTGCTTTCCACCTCAGGTGTTGAAATACTCTTATCCATAGATGCCTTGATCGAGTTCAGCTCTTATAATCCCACCAAGACTGCAGAACAGCCATTCTGCTGCAGTCTAGGCGTTCCCTGCACTTCAATTCTGCATGGTTGGCACCTTTCCCGTTAGGTATCCACAAGCAGGAAAAACCCTTTTGATGCCAACAGGCATTTCAGAATGGCCTGTGAGTTTGCACTGGATTAATTTTACCATTCACATTTTTGCAGTGGTTTTAATCTGGGGAGTGATTCCATTTTAATAATTGATTTAATTATATTTTTAGCTTTTGTATACATTTGCGTGTTTTAATCGTAAGAATTTCAATTTTGTGAGTCCCCTTGAGTCCCAATCACCGGGAATAACCAGGATATAAATATCATCATCATCTTCATCATCATCCAGATTTAGCTCCTTATGGAGAAGATGCCAATAAATTTAACATGCACAAACTTTCTCCAAGCAGTTGGACTCATTGTAGTAAATTTCCCCTCTTGCTTTGAAATGCTGTGTTTGCTTGTTGCCTTTCTCCTGCCAGCTGATAAAAATCTTCATTCTTACTGTAAATCTGATTACGAAGTGCCTGCCTTCCGCCTTCCACTTTCCTGTCAGGGTTTCTGTCCCAATTAAAAATACAGAAAGGGTTTGACCTGATATCTGCATAACCACCTTTCCTGTTTATTTAAAGCAGTGGGTATTTCTGATCCAGGGCTAAGCTAATAGCACAGGAAATTGTGCCAATCAGATATGCTCTTACCTTAGTCCAATCTTTCAGGCCTCTTTTCTCCATCACCCTCATCAATGCTAATCTTCACTTTGCATTTGTTTTCTACAGCAAATGAGGCAAAACAGGACCATGGCCTTATCTGCCAGCCTTTAAGAAGACCAGGGCACCTGGCTTTGAGCCGGGCTCCGATTCTGCTAAATGAGTTAAGCTTTGCCTCTCCCAAAGAGGCCAGACTCTGTTTATGCAGGTGCCCTCTCTGCAAGCACCCTTCCTAATGGAAAAATACAAGCATCAAAAAGAGCACTGACTGGGAAATCAGAGATTGCAGGAATTAGCACCCGAGACAGCTTAGGGAGCAAGGGAAGGTTGCCAGGGACGCTGCTGCTGCGGTGAACTGTCCTGCCCACTGAAGTGGAGTCAGATAATTTTCCATTACCTCGGCACAAAGACACGATTAACCCCATGCCTCTCCTGTTTAAAACAGTCTCTTCTGGTACAGCGAAGAAGAACATGCCGGACAACTTTTGCAGCATACCTAAACCACAAGTGTGGAAAACTGTACCAGATGTTTTGCATGTTTTCAAGCAACCACAGCTCGGGGGGAAAGGCGATTTTTCTGCAAGAGGAGCAGAGCTTGTGTGGGCTGTGGGGAAAGTCTCTGTTCCGCTCCACCATAACAGAGTGCGAGTGTATGCAGATATTTGTACACAGTCCAGGAGGCAAAGGAGTTGGAGGCAAGGCTGACCGTTGAATCATTGCAAATCATGACGCCTAGCAAGGAAGGGACAGAAAGAAGGCTTTTCTTTAAACATCTCACATGCAGCTCTCTGCAAAGAGTCTTCTGAAGAAACCAAAGTATTTAATGCCCTTTGGGAGGGGTGCTGAAATTTCATTCTGCTGCAGTTACAGCCTCTTCTGAAGTCAACATGTTCAGTCAACATGATGTATGCACAGACTTAAAAACAAAACAATGATTAAACATAATTATTTATAAACCTATTTTGGTTCACAGCAAATCAAAGTCACACCGCTTTCTTGCTTGTGGGCTGCTGCTGAAGGGGAAAGGTTTCTCTATTCCGTAGAGGCTTGTTCTGGCTATTGAAGAGACAGCAGGCCTGTGCACCCCACTTGCTGGCGGGTGCTGTGGTCCCCGTATCCTGCTTGTGGAATCCTGTGTTTTGTCAGGTTCCCTTACGGAACCAGAGAAAGCTTTATGTTTATATTTTAGAGAGCGGTGATTGCTGTGTAGGAACTTTTAGGTATTTGGCTATTTTACTTATTTCTGCCTTAATGATTTAATTTATTTTTGTAATATTTAAGGATTTAACTTGACCTTATTTATTTATATTTGACTTTCTTGTTATGTCAAGCAGAGTTAAGATGTGTCGTCACTGTTAAGATGAGGTCAGGAGGTGGATAGGTTGGCAGCTGAGAGATTTTTAGAGTCTTGCAGAGATGTTTCGATTTTTTTAAAATGGCTTTCTGTATAATATTTATTTTATTGTTTTTATTGTTGCAATTGTTATGCAATTGCTATATGATGTAATTATGAACATCTGACTTAATACTGTTTTTTTGTAAACTTTCCAAACACCCTGGTTGGCCTCTGCAGAAATCAAATCACTGGACCAGAGAAACCTTTTGTCCAAAAGAGCAGAGTTATTCTGGTGCTCCTAAATTCCTTGGCTAAGGAAAAAAACCAACCCTGTATTGCTAACATTATAGTCATTGCAAGGTGCAAAAAGTTGACTTAGCGAAAAGTTGCTTTTTCTTCCTTTCCCCAACTAAACCTGCACTGCATCCAACACCAGCTAAGAAATCTGCCTGGCTCAGGATTCCTAGTTGGCAAATGCCACTGCACGCACCCCCACCCCGCCCTTTGCAGGAGGCATTTTCTTTCTTGGGTAAAATTGCCCCACAGGTTTAATGTAGGACTTGTCGGAACAGGATTTATAATGTAAGAGCGAAGCAGGATTTTTAAAACGTGATCACAGCTTCCACGCCTTGTACCTGTGTGGCCTCGTAGCATAGATTGTTCTCTCAGTCAGAGGTAAATAGTCATTCTCCACGTGCTGGTCTGTTAATGTTTGTGAGCATCATGTAGTGTTGTGAATCGAGTCTAACCTTCACACAGAATTAGGGTTATCAGCCTTCCTAAGTACTTGAGAACCCAAGGATGGTGCTTATGGAGAGAACAGCACCCTTTGACTGGGCCATTCGGAGTCATTCAGGTTCTTGGAAACTGCTCCACTGTAATTTTGATTCCGTGTTTAGAGTCACTGTCCTGGCCAGAAGGTGACTTTCCACTCAAGTCCCAGGTCTCTTGCAGCCTGGACCAGCTTTTTCTCTAGAGGAAAAAAACATGGGGAAAAGTTGTTTTCTACAGAACTATTTTCTGTTTCCTTACATGTATCCCACCCTGTAGAAATCCTTCAATAAAACTTAGAACAAAGGCAAGTAAGGAGAAACGTGATAGAAATGTACAAAATTGTGTGTGGTGCAGAGGAAATGGATAGGAAAACCCTTTTTCTCCCTGGCATCTTACTAGACCCCAGTGGGGTCACCCGATGCAGCTGGCTGCGGGGGAAGAGTCCGCACAGATAAAACAAAGGGTTTTTTCACAGAGTGCACAGTTAGGCTATGGAACTGGTTGTGACGAGATGCTGTGACGGCTGCCAATCTGGATGCTTTGAAAGGGGATTGGACAAATGCTTGGAGGAGGCCATCAGAGGCTACAAGTCCTAAAATTATATGCCACTGCAGTATCAGAGATAGTACACCTATGTACGCCAGTTGCCGGGGAACATGGGTGTGGTTGTCCTTCTGCCCTGCTTGTGGGTTTCCCACTGGGGTCATTTTGAGGTCAGGGTGAGATGGATGCAACTTGACTGAATGGGGCTCCAGCTACGTTCTTGCCCAGGAAGAGAGAAAAATCATTCTTCACTGTATCATAAACAAACAGTTACAAGTCAGGAGGTGGGGGAAAGGATTCCATCCTTGCAAATGCCTGGCATTTGTCCATCTCTCCCCTTGCCAAAAAAAAAAAAGGAATGAAATGGGGTCTTAGGGTCTTGTAAATGTCTGGAACTGTATACAACTTATTCATGCATAGATTTATACACTTATGCACTACCTTGCTATGCATTCCAGGCTGTTAAGAATAGTTTAGAACAGGAGTTTTAGACACACACTTGCTCAGTTGTGATTCCTATTATTTCATGCTTTAAAATGTGATTTTTGCAACTATTTACTGTACTTGCATTTATTTTTTGCATTGCATTTTATATGAGCATGCAATGTGTGCACAAATGGAAAAAGTTAAATAAAAAGCATGACTTTTCAAATGACTGGCATCGTCTGTCCACGCCTGCCCAACACCCTGAAAGCGGCGAAAACCGCGATCCCTCCAGCGCCCCCGAATCACGTGACCCGCGCCCAGCGCGGCTCGAGTCCGTTGCGCTCTCCGATGTCGAGGAGGCGGAGCTTCCTCTGCCGAAGCCACGCCCCCTCCGCCGAGCGCCGTCGGACGCCTACGGGCGTCTTTTCAAAATTGGCCAATCGGACGGCGCGGGGGCGAAAAAAACCTCGAGCGGGGAACGGGCGAATCGGAGGCCGCGCGGTGAAACGGTCTCCGGGTTGCCTCTCGCTGATTGGCCGTGGCGCCGTAGTCCCGCCCCCCCAAGATGGCGGCGCCCGTCGGAGCGGGGCAAGCTCGTCGGTGACGGAGGCGATCGGGGGACATCGCGGGGTGTCCGCAGGCCGCCCTCCTTCTTCCTCCCGCCTCATCGCGCGTCCCCTTGGAACGGGAGGCCGGGGCAGCTTGTCGGGGCTCGGACTCTGGGGCGACCGCCTTTCCTGTGGGGGCGGAGGCGCGTCCCCCACTTCTGGGCGGCTCCAGCACCCTAAGTTGACCTGAGAGGCCTTCGTGAAGCAGCCCCCGTCGGGGGAGGGGACCCCATCCCCTCCCCCACCCTCCGAGCGCCCCCAGTTTCGAAGGTCGGCCCCATTCCTCAGCGAACACCTGTCAGAACTTGCCCCTTTCACCCAAAGCGGCTGAGGGGCTCTTCCTTTTTTATTTTGGCACAGCGGAGTGAGAAGAGCTGCTGCCCGTCATTCCTTGGGGGGATTCTGCCTAGGATCGTACCCCCTCCCCTAATTAAAGGACTGCCTTCTCCTTCAGTGTCCAAGGAAATTCTGAAGGAAGAAGCCTCAGCCGGAAGATCACCTTGCTTAGAGCTCAGCAATTGAAAGAGGAGTGAAAAGCAATTTTTATCAAGGGACTGTTGATTTAGAAGCCAGAGGTAATCTAAGGAGAGGAGCTGTTATTATCCAGCCTGGAATAAATTCTTACATTCCTTCAGTGGGAGCAGTAACTGCCTTATGAGGGATAATGCATGTCTTCCAGTACTTGCTTAGGTGCACGACATAACTGTACATGGTTGGGATATTTGTTCTAAATAAGCAACCTTGCTCCCAAATTGGGCATGCATATTAATTGTGAGAGGAAGACCAACTGCAAAGCCAAGGAAAGTTAGTGGGATCCCTTTGATTAACTTTTCACTTGATACTCAAAGCATTGCCATCTTTCATAAAAGAATGAGTACCTACATGACAGAGCTTTCTCTTTTCAGCAGTCTTCTGGGAAGCAGAACAACTTCAGCGGCAATCCAGCCCGAGTCTCTTTAGTTACTTCCATTTTTACCACCACCATTAGGATCTCAACGATGGATCTAGTGTTCCTGGTCATCAATGGCATAGGGATGATTTTAGACCTCTTGGTTATCTTGCTGGATGTCAACTTCTTCCTTATTTCTACTCTGGTCTCTCTCCTGATCTGGCTTGTTGCATTTGTTTACAACCTACCCAATGCCTTGATAGCCTGCGTGTTCCAGTGCTGGAATGGGGTTGTGCTGTTTTTCCTATGCATAGCGGAGGCAATGTATTACTTGACTCTGAGCTCTTTACACACCCTTGTCAGCTTACTGCGGGGCTTCTGTTCTAGCATGGAGAGCTTGAAAGTAGCAGGCCACCTGTTCAACCACTTGACGCTGAGAAGCAAAGAAATTATGCACCGAAGTTTCTGGAACCTGGTTGGTTCTGGCCAGTCACTTCTTAGGCAAGTGTGCGAAGTGTGTGCCATTATCATGAGCCTCGTGGCTTACTTCATCAACAGCATCATCAACATCTGCCTCATTGGAACCCAGAACCTTTTTTCCTTGGGGCTGGCCCTGTGGGAAACTGTCGTCGGCCCCTTTCTGAGAGTCACGGACATCTTCGCCACTTTCGTTGCACGACTGTCCAGTAGTGCTATTGCTATGGTCATCCTCCTGTGGACACCTTGCCAGCTGGTATTTGATCTCCTGGCCTCTGTGAGCAAGTCGCTGATCAATGTTTTCTTCCTCAACCTGTATGGCTTGGTGTGGCTGTCTGTGATTCTTGCCGCCAGTGTATTAATCCTGAATCCTCAGCTGACGTGGACGCTGGTGAACCAGGTGTCTGACTACTTGAACACCATGCCTTCTTATCACCGCCTGCTCAGGGACATCCGCCGCCTCTATCAAGTTGTTCTCCTGTCGCTGGAAATGATCTTGAGCTCACAAGCTTGGCGCAGACTGGCTGACTGGAGTCTCCAGGTGGCCAGTTGGAACACCGGTGGCGGGGGACCAAACCAGCATGGAGAACAAGAGGAACAGCTCGTGGCTGAGGCCCACCAAGAGCGGCCAGCTATAATTACTGTGGTTCAGAGACCAGCTCTCCCTGGCGCAGCTCAGCCCAGAAGGCAAGGGCCCCCTGCGGCCAATCAGCAGGCCGCAGCCCGAGTCCCACCAAGAGGCGGCAGAGACCAGCACCGGAATGATGTTGACGCGGGATCAGCCGCACCACGCGGTGCACCAGCAGGGCAGCACCTTCCGCCTCAAGGGGAAGGGCCCAGTGCACTGCATGCCAAACCTTCCACAAAAGAGCAGTTAAATGCTCTGGAGGAGGACAGTGACCCATGGCTTCTCCTCAAAGAACAAGAGGAACGGAAGAAGTGTGTCATCTGCCAGGACCAAACCAAGACAGTCTTGCTCCTCCCGTGCCGGCACCTTTGCCTTTGCCAGGAATGCACTGAAATCCTGCTCCAGCAGGCCATCTACCAGCGCAACTGCCCACTCTGCCGGCAGATGATCCTGCAGACTCTCAATGTTTATCTGTGAGCTGTGGGGGGGACAATTTTATCCACATTCTATCAAGCTTCCCAGCGCTTGGGATCTCAGCCCTTTCTACCGGCTTTCCATGGCAGTTCGTACGGAAAGGACCTCTTTGCTGATCCTTGGTGCCTGCATTAGTTACTTTTTTATTTCCAAAGACCTGTTGTAACCAGTGGAACTTGGAAAACACTATGAGTGGTCTCTATGCACTTCTGTTGTCATTCTCCTGTTGAATCAGAAAGAACAGTGGCTGATCACAGTCACAGGCTAAAACTTTACTCTTGTTAAGGGTGTGGAGTTTCTCAGTGGAGCCTTCATGTTGAGTATTAAAAAATGGGGCTTGAAAATTGTCAGGTGTTTGCTAGGCAGAGGCTGATGATCAGTAACCATGGTAGGGAACTGGCGAATGCAAAGATTCCAGGCTCTCTATAAATTGGTGTGTAGAATAAAGAATCCCATGGCAGGTGTCATTGGTAAACATGCCTGGAATGTAGACTGGGATCATTTTGCCTGTTTTTGCTTTGAGAGTATCCCTGGACATTTTCAGCCCTGTATTTCCTTCTAGATGAATAGGTGAAACTGACAAGCAGGACAGCTTTCATAGCTCTTTGCAGAACAGGGTCTGGTTAACGTGTGTTTGTGATTCTGCTAGTAGAAAGTTATTCAAGCTCTGGTCCATAGGCTTCTGACTGGTGCTATCAGCATAAGGAGACATTAATTAACTTAGGTTATACTTACAGAAATCCTAAAATATGGAGGCCCTTCTAAGAAGCGTGGCCAAAGTGTTAAGGTTTCGCTCTCACTGATCATCATTTTAATATGTAACTTTAAAAGAACTGTGATAATATTGTTAATTCAAGCCATTTTTCTTCTCTAGGTTTTTTTCCCTGTCCATTTGTTTTAGGTCTTCAGACTTATGAGAAAGGAAAGCTGGACACCAAATGCATAGCTTTAGAGCACACAAATGCCTCCCAGCTTATGCGGGAGTTAGGTAGAGTCTTTTTGTGCTTGCTGGCATGTAACTTCCACAGGTCACTATGCAAAATCATGCCATTCTAACCTTCTTGCACAACTGATTGACTGACTCTCCCCAACCCCCTCTGGATTATGTGGGGCTAAACAGCTGTTAAGATTATTGTTGCTTGCTAACACAGTGCAGTTTCAGCAGTAGGACTGAAATCCAAATACTTCACTTCTAGGCCCTTCTGAATCTGTTACGTGGACTGAGATTGAAGGGAAAAAAGCGGGGAGGGTTATGATCTGGTTTAAGCCATTCCTAGATTGTTGATTAAAGCTGATTGAAAGTGAAAGTGGCAGGGATGCAAGAGCTGGTGCACTCAGCCCCTTGTTCTGGTCCCAGCAACACTTGAATTGTCCTTGCAAGTGAATGGAGACTATGCCGCCTTGCCTGGGTTGGATTTGAGCGGAATGGGCACCTCCTTAAGAAAGGCAGACTCCCAATCCTACAGTTTAAAGTCCTGTAAGCTTAAGATTTCAAGCTACTGAGAGCAAATTTGATGGTACCTGTGAAGAAAGGGAGGGGATACTGGCTGGTTTTGTTTGACTGTCATTCTTGGCATAAGAATAGCTTTTGGATGCTTTCCTTTCCAGAGCCAGACAGTAAATATCCATAGCACTGCTTCTCCAAAATATAGCAATAAGATTGAGTCAAAAGCTTGTGCCCACAGAATAGCTGTTGTTGACCTATGATCTCGCCCATGGTTACAGTGAGGAGGGCAGGGGCTTGCTGGGACATGCACAGGCAGAAATGGCTAGTTGCTTTAAAGTCTAAATCGAAAAAGGAATCTGAGATGCATGCTGCAGATGAATTTTGTTTTCTGAGTTACCAAATTATTGATAGCTGTTCTGATCTAAATGGACCATGACACCTGGGCCAGAGAGATATTTGCAGTCTTGATACTGTGGTCAAACACAGCTTGATACTGGACTTTTGAATGCACCAGGTTTCAGGGTCCTCCTCATCCTAAAAGTGTTTGCTTGGAAAATAAAGCTCACTTCCCAGGCAAGTATGCATCAGAGCAGAGCTTTTGCCTCCCTGTCACAGATGAAGTCCAGCGGCCAAAAGGTCAGCTGCTGCTTCTGCGGCAGGCTTGTGCAATGTGTTTGAACACTTTTGCCCTTGTGACATTGCTTGATATCTGCAGAGGTTTTGCAACTCTCGCCCCAAATGCTTTAGGGTGCTAAACTTCACTGTGCAAAATGAGAGTGAAAAGTGAAATCTCAAAGTGGATTTTCCAGTCTTGAGAGCAAGAGTTCCTATCTTTGCCTCAGCATCCCGCCTGATAAATCAGTTGCTAACTCTTCAAAGCAAGTTTTAAGGGCTATCACTGGTGCCATTCAAAAATAAGGAAGAAATGTCTCTAATAGGATGTATTTAACCTAAATTTGCATTGTGTTCATTAACTAGGTGTTACTGATTGCCTCCACAAAGGCAGTTGACCAGTCTAGCAACTACATAGGATTTGTTCCCTATTTTATCTGCACTTAATATTTAACTGTTACCAAAGGCTGTTTTGTTTTTATTTTATTTACTTGGAAATGCTTCTGCACATTTTTAAGTTTTCAACACTGGCATTAAATTGGCGGAGCCCTGCTGATTCATGGCAGAGCACTGCTGAACTTTGGACTTGGGGGAGCCACAGCACCTCTCTGGATGCATTTTGTGTGCAGCCAGAGATGGGTAGTTGAAAAACCAGTGTCTGTTAAACTGAGTGCCTTAATGGCGGCAGGCCAGAGGGAAAGACTGTGACCCCAGTTCACATAATCACAGGGGGAAAGTGAGCTAGAGTGGCTTATTTTCCTCCCCTGCACCTGCTGGTCACATGCCTCCTAAACCAGCATGATTATCCTTAACCCAGTGTGGGGTGTTGTGACATCCAAACCCCATGAGAACGGGCTGACTTACGAATAGCTGTGAAACCCCATGATTTGTTCCAGAATTTAAAGTAATTTGTAGGCCACCTCAGCCTTGCACCCGGGTTGGACGGCACGGCAACCTGTACTGATGAGGATACTTACGCTAACCAAGTGTTGACAGCCAGGGCCAGAAAGTGAGCCACTGAGGCGTATTTTTCCTCCATGATCATGCAGACCCATCCAGTGCTGACAATATGCTAGCAATAAAGTCGACAAAAGCAAGTAATGCATAGCGCTTGTGTGTGTTTGTGTAATCTGCAAGAGCTATATATGATAGTTGTGGTATTACAGGCTGGGTCAAGACATGTAGCAGAGGTTAAAATCCTGAGGTCCAGAAAGGACTGTGCCGCTTCAGGCCGCAGGTGGGAGATGCAGCGTATGTAATACCCCATGTTAAAAATGGCTTCCTACAGACTAAAAATTAAGTGCATCAGCAAGAGAGGGAAGTCCTAAATTCTTTTCTTGTAGGAAGTATTTTTAACATACTGGAAGCATTCCCTGTGAGTCTCACCAGACGCCGTCTCAGTCGATGGAGTCCACTTGACACACTGGTTCTCCTGCATGCGCGGAACAGGAGTTCACGTGCCTTGATCTTTTCTCAGGATCTATAGAGGTTGTGCGGGGAACAGGGGAACCCGGTTTAGAATAATATACACTTTACTTCTCTTCCCCTCACCGCAGAATCTGCCTCTGAGAAATTTTATTCTGTGCTGCCTAAACAGGATTCTTTTTAGCATTCAGGGTCAATTGCTCATGGCTGGGAGTAGAGAAATACAAAAGGCGGAAATACCTGCCTGCTGTTGCGGGGCTTGCCGCTCGTTCCTGGTTAGTGCCTTGTTCATCCTGCTGCCCGTTCTGCTCATCTTTCTGATTATGGTTATTTTATGAAAAGATGAGGATGTGTGATTCCTTCTTTTAATCCAGCATCTGCTGCAACCCCTCACACAATTCTGTTCCAATTGCCCATCTGCTGCCTCTGCAGGGACTCATTATTTGCTTGTGGGGTCTTTGCACTATGTAATGAGCTGTTTGCAAATTAAAGGAATCCCCTTTTCACAGGATCAGTTCGGCTTACAATTCTTTATAAATGCCCCCCCCTTTTTTGTTAAGGACAACATTTTCTGTCTTGGGTTTCTGTTTGAAGACAAACCTCTTTATGCTCTCTGACCTTTTGTGTCACCTCTCCAAAGAGCAAGGTGCCTTGAGCTGGAGAAATTGGGTCTAGATTCCAGAGGGAGTCATGGAATAGCCTTTCACGCATGTCAGTCTCAAGTCACGTTTCCTAACCAAACCCAGGGAGTCTCCCAAAAACTAAGCACACACTCGCTGCTCCCCAGGATTATGGACTAGAAACTTTAAAATACATGCTCTGCACCATTTTCTACACAGGATATCAGCTTTTGTATGAAATGCTAGATGGAAGTAATCCACTGTTTCGCTAGTTGGTATTTCCTATCCTAATTTTTAATCTGTACCCTCTGTTTGGTGAGGTTCCATATAGGCAATCTCACTTTGGACTGCTGAGAGATGAATTCCGACAATAGTTTCTGTGAAGGAAAGCCCCTTTTAAAGCACAGCTGGAATCCAGCCAGACCAGATCACTGTGGTTTCTCTGAGAGCTAGCCTGATTGTTTTCATGAATTTCAGCCAAGAAGGCAAGATTTTAAAACAAGCAACTCACCGTGGAATTCTCCACTGCAGGAAGAGGAGAGCTGTGTGGCTTTCTAAAGCAAGTTGCGGAAATGTTGATAAAGAGGCTTAAAGCACGTGGATTGTTAGCATTCATTATGAATGAGTTGCTTTGCTGTTTTCACCACTCAGAGTAATTTACAGTCAATAATACATTCTTAGTGTTCAGAGGGCCTGGAATATATTGTGTAGTGTGTTCCACGTCAGCTTTTGTCTACCTGGTACTTTCCAGAGATGCCCAGTTCCCAGCCAGTGGGGCCGGCTCCAGTCTAAAACCTCAGAGGGGCTGTGGACTGGGAAGGCTGCAGTGAGGGTGGGCAAACTTTGGCTCAGGCCGTGGATCAGTGGGCAAACCAGCATGGGGCTGGGGCTGCAGCTTCTTGGGGGTGCAAGATTAACTCCTTGAGGGTCCATGTGGTCCAGCCTTGCTCCTGAGGGGCTGGGTGAGCGCCATGACAAAGACAGTCTAGGATTGGCATGCCCAGCTTGACCCTCCCTAGAGAAGGTGGGTCTGGTCTGGAGGATCCATGCCTGGGAATTCCTCATTTCTTCTGGTGTGTTTCTTCTTCGTTTGCCATTGCTTCACTTTTTAAAATGTCAATTACATTCCACAGACCCTTAACCTTCGAAGGGAATACTCTATTTTCGGCATAACAGTTTAACTACATGTAGTTTTGTGTTCCTTTGTTGTGCGCATTCTTGCAAGAGGAAAAGCGGGGGGAACAGAAATAAGAAAAATCAAAAGTACACCCAAGTTATCTCCCATAAAGCCATCTCCCTGGCTGGTAGCAATACTAATCCCCTTCTTCCTCCAGAGAAATCTTCCAAGCATCGCTCTTCAAACCACTGGTCATCCGTGCTACTAGAATGCCATCTCACACTGTCCTCTTGCCTCTCTCCATTACTAATTATCCCCCTTATTTAAAATTCAAATCAAACTTGTTTGCTACCCCATGGCATCCCATCTCTATTCTCCCTAAGGTAAACTCTTCCAGTCTTTAACTAATATTAAATCATCAATTCCTTATGTACTATTACCATCATTCTTACCTTAAATCGACTCCTTATTTATGGTACTAAAACTTTCCTAACTCTTGTATTTATTCTTACAATGTATTACACATAATTATATGACCTTCATATAATATATATAATATATTAGTATAATGGGACCCAAAGGAGGGAACTATTCTCATTTTGGTTACCATCCTGAACTCTACATGTGTCTGCCCTGAAAAATGTTGGGAGACCATCACTAGAGCAAAGTGGGGAAGCAGAAAGACTATTGTCCGGCTTGTTTTTCAAAGACCACATGCCATCAGTTTTGAATCAGCTGCCAGAGAAGGGGCTTCCAGTTACTTTCTGATGCTTATTTCAACGTTCTGCTTTGAGTCCCTCCAGCTCTAAATAGCAGAATGTCTGCCACCTCCTATATGCACCAGCTCATAATTTGGGGTCTTTGCTGGAGGCCTCGTTGTGCATCCGGCTCCCAAGGGAGGTGGGGTGAGTGGTACTCAAGACAGGGCCTTTTCTGCAGTGACACCTTGGCTGTGGAACGCCTTCCCTGGAGAAATGAGGCTGGCTCCATGCTTGCCCAGTTTAAGACCGTAGGAAAATAATGTTTCATCAGGCCTTTGCCTTTTAAAATGGTATTTGGCCCAATTTTTAAAAGCGTGCTGTGTTTTGCTTTCATTTTGTGGTGTGGGAGCCTGCTTGGCAGAAAGGAGACATAGAACCGCTCGTATAATGTGTTCAGGAAATGCTTTCTTAAATGAAAGATTCTGGCCTGCCTTTGGCTCTCTAGTAGTTCAAAATGGGATCTTTTAGAGATAGAATCCCAAGAAACAGATGAAATTATGGAGAAAGCACTAAAGATGGAGTAGTTTAATGAAGCTGTAAGAGTTGACCCATGGTTCGTTCACTCACTGGCTTGCTCCATCCTTCCGTCCGTCCGTCCTTCCTCCCTCCTTTTATTTTATTTTTCCATTTATATGCCGCCCCTCTACTCCTAAGGGAATTTCTGCGCAGCTATGCTTTTTAAGTATCATAGCAACAAGAATCTATATCTTGTGGTTCCAGGAAATAGTTTGAAAATGCATAAGCTTGAGGTTGTTTTTTATTCCACTCTGTGATGTTAACAATAAATTGAGGTAGGAATGCAGAGTGCAGAAACCTGATGCGGATTTCTGCGGTTTAATATATTTATTTTTAAAGCATCTTTACTCCCATTCTTCAACTGAAAGGCTTGCAAAGCAGTTTACTGAAGATCAATAAAAAGCAAGGCTCTGCTAACCGAAAAGATGCAGCACAAGAGGAAAAAAAAGGCAGCATTTATTAACAGGACCAAGTTCCTAGAATGAGCAGCTTGACTGGAAAGAGTTCAGAAAGAAGGGTCCAGGGACCCTCACTGGGTTTCAGGAGAGCCATTGGAATTGGCCCTTCAGCTTCTCCTGTGAGAGTTGGTGGAATTACTGCCGTGAGATGACAGGTAGAAGAGGAGGCACTTTCCTCTCTTTTGTCTCCATGGTGGCCCTCTCTCTAGTCCAGGACGGGGAGCCTCTGGGCGGTTGGATTCTCTCAGCCTGACTGATCGTCCGGAGTCCTGCAAAGTGTGGTCCAAACCACAGATGGAAGGCCCCACATCACTCCGTCTCTGCAGTCCCTCCTGAAAGATAGGCTAAGCTGTGTGAAATCCTAAATAGCTGCAATTGGAAGTAGAGGAAATGCATTCTTTTATGAATGTACGGATTAGCTTCAATATGAAGTAAAAGAGAATGCATTTGTTGTTTGGATGGGTGGATTTAAGTACCAGGCAGTCGACAGAAGTATCTTTGCATGGCCGGTTTTGCCAAGCTTATCTGGGATCGCCCTGAGTTGCTGTTCAAGATGGAGCAAGATCCCTTTACCCTTTCAGAGCAATCACATGCCTATTCCTCCAACTGCTGGATGGCTGTGCTGTTCTGTACTGATGAGAGCAGCTATAGGGAAATTTCCGAAGGAGGTGAAGCAGTGCTGCAAAGGAGAGCTTGATGCTTATCGTCCTGAAATCCTTAGCCCGGCTCTGTGAGAAAACATGATCAGCCTCTTCAAAAACAAGTGTCTCGGGGCATCTTAAAGACTAATCTAGTCTGAAAAAGCATCTGCCATAATAAATCTGTCTTGCCAAAGGTATCGCCCTGGACTAGCATGGCTGTACTTGTGGAATAAAAGTGGCAGCATTCTCCGTTTGAGCGCCCGCACTCTTGCCTGGTCTTGTCAGACTCGGAGTGGACTCTCTTCATTAATACTTCTTTTAGGTACCAAATAAGCAAATGGTGGATTAGCCTGCCATTGTGCTGGCCTAGGACTCCCATCATGCCCAGCCAGGCAGCTGCAGTCCTGCACATCTGGAGGGCAACCAGGTTGGGCAAGGCTGGTGAAGATGGCGGTGGCTAAAGATACTGGTAATGCAGCCTGGTCCACATCCGCAAGAGCAGATGATTCCCTCTGAGCATCCTTCAGGCAGCTGCCGGGAAGTGGCGAAAGAACGGCCTGGCTTGGCTTGGCTTGGCTTGGCTTGGCTTGGCTTGGCTTGGCTTGGCTTGGCTGGCAGTAAAACGGAGTGCAGGCAAAAGCTTTGAGCTCCTGTTAGACGGAGCAAAGAATGGTACCCTTTAGACCTGTCCGGACTTTGAGCCACTCACTTATCTCAGCTCCTGTCTGGTGTACACAGCAGTTGCTTCAGCAATAAAGGAAGCAGATAGAGTCTGTGAAACCGAGGAACAGTTGCTCCGTTGAAAGCTGCATTCCCGCTCTCGTGCGTTGCAAAAATTATCGGCCGCAGAGTGTGTTCAAAGGCATCTTCTGATGCAGTCAGCACAGATCTGCTGCCTTGGGATTAAAGCCTTTGCTAGTGCAACCTGGTCGTGATGTGGCTGCTGGAAGGGGTTGTGCTGGAGGTTCTTCCCCCACTTGACCCTTAGATATGGAGTTAGATATTAGGGAACAATCTTCTGCAGCCTCAAAAGGAAACTCTGCCTGAGATCTAGAGGAGAACCATTGGAGGAAGAAAGGTTGGGTTAGGTGGGCAGGTATGACACCTGCCCAGGCCTGTGGCAGCTCCTTATGTCTTGGAGAACCATGGAAGAGTGTTGCTGAATCTCTGCCTTGGCTGATTGAACTGCTTGGCCCCTTTGTTGGTATTTGACAGTGGCCGCACCTCAGTGTGGAAGGGACAGGCTTGAGTTTAGGAGGGTTTTCAATATGCGCCAGGTAAGAACCACTCCTCATTCTAAATACTGCTCTGAAAGCCAAACAAGTTCCAATTCTCACATACATGTTTGCCACTCAATGCCTTTGAACCGCCAGCACAGTTTGCATGTGTGAATGAACCATCTCAGGCCTTACCCCACTAACCAGGACTAGCCCTCTGGTCACACAATTATATACCATCGTAACACACAGTTGGAAGGGCTGTCAAAGGCCAGTGGGTCCAACCTGATCAGTGCAGGACTCAAGTCTCCCATCCAGATTCTGACCATGCCTGACCCTGCTTAGCTTCCGAGATTAGGCAGGATCAGGCACTCTAGGCTACACGGTCAGGCAAGGTGTCTTTTATTAGTAGCAGTCCACCTTTCTCCTGCCCCGAAGTGCCCTTATTCTCTACATTCCCAGCTGCTATCCCCTGAAATTCCTCCCTCCCTCCACTCCTTTTATAAAGGCATTTCCCCCCACTTTGGATCCATCTTCAAAACATTCCTCTTCTGCACCCAGCTGGGGAATGGATTTTAAAGATGTTTAAGCAGATGGGGGTATGATGGTTTAGATCTTTTGCAAACAGCTTTGCTTCGCTCTCTCTTCCTCCCATCACACCCTATTAATAAACTAGCCTAGGAAGAGTTTCAGTCCCAGTGGAATTTTGACTCTTTTTCAAGTGGTGGGAAAAAGGGACCGGAACAAGAGCCTCAGAACAATGTGCTTTATCTAATCTGGCAACGGCCCGCGGTCTTCTGAGTGGGATTGCAGGATTTCATCTCTCCCTGTCCTTGTGTTTGAGGGGTTTAAGGGTTCAGCCCGACTTCACCTGCCGCTTGCTGGAGGCCAGAGGCAGGAGGAGGGATCAGCCCCTTGGTCCCCGTGTGAAGAGGGTCCTGCACTAGATAGACCTTTGGGTCTGATCCAGTTCTGGGCTGTGCTTCCCGAGCAGGAGAATTCATGAATCGATCGATTCTGGGGCTGAGGAGAGCCGTGGGCGGGACTCATTGACTCTCGGGAAGAATGGAGGAATGGTTACAGCGAGCGGCCTCCTCTGACTCACCGTGTGGTTACTGGTCGGCTGCATGAGTGAGAAGCGAGAGAGGCCCCAGTGAAGTGCAACAGGGTGTTCTGCCCACACCACTTTCGCTGCGAGAGGCTTGCTGCTTGGCTCTTGCAAAGAGAGGAAACGCGCATGCAGGCGGATCCCCTTTGCAAAGCAGCGCGGAGAATCCAGAGCGTGGCCACAAAGATCTTCACCCAGGTGTACCCCCCTCAGCAGCTGCCCCGTTGCTGAACCTGGTGGCGCCGGAAATGCGCCTGGGAGGACGCAGACAGGGCCGGTGGAGGCTCTGTGCAACATGGGCCTGGGAAGAGGAAGAGGAGGGCATGTGGGAATGTGCCCCTTGCCGTTCCTCCAAGCTGCTGCTCCAGGCTTCGCTGGATTTGCTGATCCAGGACAGCTATGCACAAATGGTTCAGCATTTGCACAAGGCAGCCTTGAGCAGTGGAAAAGCAGCAGCGTAGCTCATCAAGTCCCTTTTCTCCAGGGGGACGGGCAGGACACCGTCCAGAGCTTTCATCAGTGCCTGATGCCAAGTACAGGAGGGATGTTCCAGGCCTGACAAAAGCAACACGTCCACTTCCTTCCTTCCTTCCTTCCTTCCTGCTCCTCCACACCACCACCGTTCTCTGGGCCACCGCAAAAGGCGGGCAGAAGCGCAGGGTGCAGGGGGGAAGAGAAGGAGCAAGCCCCGTGGGGCCCTTCGTCGCTGGCCCCTGCCGGACCGGGCGGGCCCTTGGCAAGCTCCCAGCCATGCGTCCCACCCTGTCGGGGCCAGCCTGCAGACTCCACTCCCCACTGCCCTGCGCATCGGCCACGCCGGCTGGGGCCAGTGGGAATGCCCGGCCCCAGTCTGCACAGATGGTGTCTTTCTGCCCCTCGTCTGATCGCCAATCCGTGTGTCCACGTCACTGGCAAAGAAAGGGCGACGTGAGCTACCCTGGGGGCTGATTCATCCCCCGAAGCCCCTCCCCCTCGCCCCCATCTGCTCCTTTGTCTCGCTGCCTCTGGGCCAGCCTGCACTGCGGGGGTCTTAATGAGATGGAAGCCTTCGAAAGAGCGGAGCATGCGTGAGCCCCCTGTGCGCTGCGCTCCGCACGGCTTTCTGATCTGTAAATGAGGCAGTCCCCCCCCCCCGGCCCCCCGGCCATCCCCTGGCGAGGGAATCAGCTAATAAGGCTGCAGCCCGCCAGACACAAGGCAGCTGAGCCAAGGGGCTTAAGGCGAGCAGTCAGAAGCGTCTGTGAAGGAGAGTGTGGTATAAACAGAGCTCTCGGGTTCTTTCTGGCAGGACTGAAGTGAGCAAGTTGCCTAACCCAGAGAAATGGTTAGTGTGGGCATGGAGAATCTAAACCCCATGTATGTGCAGAGATAAAGGGGTCCTGCTGGCTTCTTTGGCACTTGCGGTTCGGCTCTCCTCTCCTCTATTCCCTATGACGTTTATATTTCTGCTTTTCTTCATGATGGCCGTACTGCCAGTTTTGTTAGCTACCATTAGCTGCCATGAGAGTTTTTAGTCTAGAAGGGAGGCGAAATTGTTTTAATAAATGCATGCTTATTTTATTTGCAGTCATAGCTTGCCTTTCCTATTAAGTTCAAAACAGCTAGCAACATAATATCTAAATCAAAAATAGCTATAAATCCATCAGAGCGAGTCAAAACAACATGCGAGCAGCCTCCGTTGACATAATAGCTGTCCAGAAGAAACAGTTTGCTTTGTTCTGCAACAGAGTGAAAACAACAGCAAGAGCGGAACAAGAGGAGAGTAGCCAAATGCCCTTATCTCATGTGTGTGAGAGGCATGCATAATTTCCAAGCAAAAGTAAAACTTCTTAGTTATCTCTTAAGCGTGTGGATCTCTACCAGGCTCTTCCCCCATGAGCCCCAGTGACAGGAATAGAAGCTGCTTTGGAGACCAGTTTGACACATTGTACCTGCGAAATCCCACACTCTTGGAGCGCAGATGAGACATTAGGCAAAAACCTCAAGCATCCTCCCTCCACCTGTCATTGCGTAATCACCGTGGAAGCCAAAACAAACCCTCCCCATCCAGACACTGTGTATCTCCCAATTCTCCGAGGCCGAGAGCCTGACTTTAGGGCATGGAGAAGGCCAGCAAGCATCCCCGCCCCCCCACACCGCCCCTGCCAGCCATTGATCTGTGGATTCACTTAGGTGCTGGATAAACATCTCTGCTTCGGAAAACAGTTCGAAGCAAAAGGCGCCGTCAGCACAACCGAACCTACTTCCAGGAAAGGTGGTTGGGCACTCCAGGGAGGATGCAGGAGACTCGGCTCACCTTGGCGGGGATGTTTCAGAAGCAAGCAATGTGAAGTTGCTCCATTGGTCAAGGGTGTCAGCCAAAGGAGCAACGAGCAGAGAAAACGATCCTTTCTCTGGCTAGGAACCGTTAGACAAAACCCGAGCAGAGAGTCTCTCGCTCACTCCGCGGCTTTAGCCTCCATTTGATGGGCTCGCAAGATAGTGCTACAATTCTCTTATTCTTGGGATAAGCTGATCATTGGCATGTCCAGGATGGACAAAGGGAAGCATGTTTTCTTAAACATTCATTAGCTTATGAATTAGTTCCGCAGGGTATGAGTGGTCTCCACCATGAGCGACTTGAAAGAAAGGAAGAAAGATTAGATAAATAAATGCATGAAGCTGTCCATGGCTATTAACCATGACAAGTAGAAGCTGCTTCTCTGTTCTTCAAAGGCAGTTTTCCTCCTCTTCTAAGGGTGTCTTTGTTGTTCGCAGCCACACTCTGGCATAGTTCGCTCTGCGTTGCTTGTGTGCTCGACACAATCCCTCTTGCCACCCCTCCGAACAGCGGGATGCAAACAAGGCTGCCCATTTCTGCCTTGCCCTCCAAATCAGAGGAACTGCATCACCGAGGAGATAAAAAGGAGGTAGTGATTTGCACGAAACACGCTTGTGTGGATTTATACACGTAGAGGCACACTGAGAAATAATTCCTTTCGGCTTTAAATCGAAACACAGTACATTTTCCCGCACTGGGGCAGGGGATGGCCCGGAGAGCTGTGTGCCTGACCAGTCTCCTGTCCAGGGGAGACCCTCCCCTGCTCTTCCTTCAGATAGTTCCTTATCTTTAATCTGGATTTGCAAATAATGCACTCCCCTCTCACGGGCATCCCAGTGCAAATGCATGCTGGCTTCTCTCACTCAATGGGCCCAGGGTGCCCGTGCTGCAGGGCCGGCCCTCACCGAGGCTATATAGCAAGGGGACGGCATAGCAAAATGTTAAATAAATAAATAGTGAGGTGGTCTCCTGAGGGCAGATGCTGAGAGATCCCACCAAGGTATTGGAGGGCAGAGCTGTGTGCCTTGGGGCCCTAAGCATGCCTTGGTGCCATCTTATTCTTGGCTTCAGGCAGGAGAATGTCCTGGGCCAGCCCTGCTGTGCTGGGAAAGACTGCGACCCGTTTTATTTATTTATTTATTTGGGAGTCTTGTATGCCGCCCCATTCGCATAGGGCTTGGGGTGGCTTCCAACAAATAAATAACTATATAAAAATATAAAAATATAAAAATTGGAAACATCCAGGCAAAAAATAAAACCAATAAATAAATTAACAATTAATTAAAATAACGTTTAAATAAAAAGGTCATGGCCTGGTGCCGAAAAACAAATAATGATGGCGCCAGGTGGACCTCTCTGGGGCATGCGTTCCATAGGTGGGGCGCCACCGCAGAGAAGGCCCTCCTCCAGGTACTCGCCCTCCTAATATCATTCACAGAGGGCTCCCGGAGAAGGGCCTCTGCGGGAGGGCAAGTATGGACGTAGAGGCGCTCCTCTAGAGGGCGGGAGGGAGGGAAGTATGGACGTAGGCGCTCCTTTAGATACCCAGGTCCCAAGCCGTTCAGGGCTTTATAGGTAATCACCAGCACCTTGAATTGGGCCCGGACTTCACTTGGAATAGCATTCCTGCCAGACGTTTTGCTGGCTGGGCGCTGGGGAGCTGCAGCCCCACACAACAAGAATCGTAGGATAGCAGAGTTGGAAGGGGCCAAGAAGGCCATCGGGTCCAACTCCCTGTGTTCCAGGACACCATGTTACACCATCCCAGCCAGATGCTTTTTGAATGCCTCCAGTGTGGGAGAGCCCATGACCTCTCCAGACAGCTGGTTCCACTGTCGTATTGCTCTGACAGTGAGGAAACTTTTCCTGATATCTAGCCTGAATCTGGCTTGTTCCAACTTGAGCTGATTCTTCCATGCCCTACAATCTGGTATCAGTGAGAAGAGATCTTGACCTTCCTCTTTGTGACAGCCTTGGAGGGACTTCTAGAGGAATATCTCCCCCCCCCCCCCGCAGTCTTCTCTTTTCAAGGCTGAACATGCCCAGTTCTCTCTGTCTCTTCTCACAGTGCAGTGTCCCCAAGCCTTAGATCATTTTTCTTGGCCGCCTCTGGATGCTTTCTGATCAAGAGTTAGATACAAGTCAAGGAAGACTCTGGAAAGCTGCTGCCACAGAGAACAAGAGATTTTGAGCTATCTAGAAATGTGAAGGCCTGGAAAATATTCAGGAAAAAGTAGTATGTGTGAGGTGTGGAAGAGGAGCACTCTTTTTCCTCATCAAACTGACATTTTGGGAAAATTTGGAGCAAGGTGGGTGATTCTGATGGTGAAGCTGGTGTCCGTTTCCTTCCAAGTCATCATAGCTCTGGTAGGCAACTTGTTATGTGGAGATTCTGGGGATAAAACAAGAGAAAGCCATGGTGTCCCACCAGGCATGGAGAGCCCACCAGGCTGGGTCAGTCTTGGCAACATTCTGTGAAGTGCTCCTGCAGTTCCGACATTATTGTCAAAACAAACACAGTCCAGCAAAGCCATGAAGCTGGACGGGTGTTGTTTGCTGTAGAGGACAAGGTCGAGGGGGAACTTGGCTTCTGATCATGTTTCGCTCCAGTCCATCAGCAAAATCCACCGTATGCAGGACAAGGCATGGCTTAGTTGCGACACCAACCCTGCCTGGGGTGCCAGCTGGATGGTCCATGAGTCATTTGGAGCAGATGGCTGCCGCCAGAGATGACCTGGCTGACACTTTCCCCAGAAGGGGAGGTTGGGGTTATTCCCCAGCAACCAGGATCGCCCTGGGTCAACCAGAACCTTCCATTGCTCCTAGACTCTGCTTCTAGTTGGATTATCGACTCCCCTTCCCACTTTCACGCTTTCACCCCTTGGGCCCAAAACCAGGTCGAGTTGTTCCATTTCATAAAAACTGCACCAGCTGTTCAAGCTTGCCCACCCCCTCCTCAACACCTTCTTAGTGGAGAGCCCAGTGGATTTGGTACCCCAAATTTGGATGTTGCTTCACTATTCCCAGCATCCTTGAAGCGGTAGGTGTACCTAGAAATTCCAGAGAGTTTGTCACTCGCCCGGACACTGGGAAAATCCTGCAGGCAGCTGGGAGCATTCCAGAAGCATTTGGGAAAATGAGTGCAGTGAGGCCTATTTTGGGCAAGAATGCAGAATGCAGAAACTGTGCTCCCTTCCCCGGCTAAAAATAAAAGACCTTTCCCCTAAACGGGCCTGCTGTTCTCACAGTGGAAGATCTGGGCCTACGGAGGAGGCGATGGCGGACCACCTCCGCCTCCCGAGGTCCCAAGCAAGGGCTGCGTGAGCATTGTCCCGCACGCCTGGGTTGCTACAGCCTTGCAGTGTTAGGGTGGCGTTCGAAGACCACAAACCTCACAGGAGACGGCGCTGCCCTGCGGCAGGATGAACTTCGGTCCACTGAGTCCTGTATCGTCATCTGGGACTGAGTTTCAGGCCAGATCCTTTCCTAGGCCTGCCTGGAGATGCCACCAGAGATGGCCTCCACACAGCACTGCCCTTCTTCCCCCCAACAGGATGGCTTGCCTCCCCACTCCTTTCTCACTTTGTTCGTTAAGACTGAGCTGCCCCACTGCAGGAGTGTCAACCGTTAATGCAGCAGGCTTTTAAGGCCGGATTTCGGGGTCAGTGGACACATGGGAGTTTTGATGGTGTCGGGTGTGCTCTCATGGACTCGAAACTTGCCTGCTTATAAAATGGCTGCCACTCTGGGAGTGGAGGGTCACAAAACATTCATTCCTTAGATGGCAAATGGGTGAGACAAAAGGAACAGTAACTTGCCCGAGAAGCTCAGTTCTAGTTAGAAGTGGGGCCGGGAAGTGGGCATCTCCATTACGGGAGCTTTGGGGTGCTCAGGCTTCGGGACGGCAAGGGAATGTTGGTAGCATGGCTGCTGAGTGGAAAGTTCTGGAAGGAACAAAGTTGGCGGGTGGCAATTGGAAAAGTTTCAGGCAAAGGGAGGGTTAACACAGAGGAAGCGTTCTGATGACCCACAATGGAGTGGACTACTTTGGAGTATAGAACTTAGCCTAGAAGTATATTAACAGAACAGCACTTAAGTTGTACAACCAATTTTAAACAATGGCACGGGACTGAAGGTCACCCTTTTTGATTTTTGAGGCTATTTAATGTGCTACATTAACAGGGAATGAAAGGAAAAATATTACTGATAGTCTTTGATTCTAAGAACGAAGAGTAGCTTTTGACTGCAAGGCTTCTTTGCAGTTACTTGGCAATGCCAAGTAACTTACTAATGAGTAAACCGCAGAGGACTGACCTGCTGTGTTTATTACATTTCCAATTTCCTTATGCTCATTTGATACCCAAGAAAAGCACTTAGGTTGAGGTTGTGATTATGTGCAAACTTTCATTAATTTGATGAGTCAGCCGGTTAGTTCCAAAGTAGAGGGTTACTCAACTCAGAAGTTCTTTAATTTCTGGTATACAAGACATTTTATAGGTGGCGTTCCTCTTCCCCTCTGATGCCATGCAAGGAAAAAATGTTACCGTATTTTTCGCTCTATAAGACGCACTTTTCCCCCCCTCAAAAGTAAGGGGAAATGTCTGTGCATCTTATAGAGCAAATGTGTGTGTGCCCGACGCCCGGGACGCTGCCAGCCGCCTGCACCACGTGGCACCACCTGGCCGGCACACGCTCGGGGCGCCCTGCTCCGCCCCCCCCCCCGGCGCAGGTGAACAGGTCGGTGTGTGTTTTCAAATGGCAACCCGTTTTTTAATGAAGCCCCTGGGGAAGTGATGGGGAATGTGCCTGTGATTATCAGGAAGCTTTCCATGGATCCCTCCTCTAAACACTAGGTGCGTCTTATGGTCAGGTGCGTCTTATAGAGCAAAAAATACGGTACCTCTCCAGTTTTCTAGTTATTAGTCTGTGGATAACAAGGGCCCCCAAAACAGATTTCAACCCCCAACAGCCCACCACAGGGCATCGTAAAATTAAAGATTCAGGGATTGTCCAGACACTGGAATTTCTTCTTCCTGTACAGATATTTAAAACAACACATACGCCTTTTTCATTATGTTTAGGATATGTTTAGACAAGGGAGTAAGTAATGGACAAAGAATACGTGAAAAACCATTGCACAGAGAAAGCACAACCAAACACGAGTTGCTACCTAGGAAAAAAGGGATGCACACAAAATCCACTTGTGGGTTAAGGTCTGACCAGCAAACGTTTAACTCTGGACTCAGGGAGCCCCCTAGTGGTTAAATCATGCATCCCCATCAGCTAGCATTCTGCGCCTAAATGGCTCCAACAGCCTTGGCCGTGACTGTGTATTTGTGGGCAATTATATTCTCCAAGACGGGCAGCAAGCAGAGTCAGCCTGCTCCGTTGTCCAGTCAGCTGTGCCTAGAGAACTGCAAATTTTATCCTACCCAGAGCTGCAGGCCAGGAGAGGGCATCTGTCAGTACATCTTTGTGGCAGGGATTCGTACGTTCATTCCAAAGGGAGCAAGGAAGCAAGCAAGCGAAAAAGGAGGGAGAACCAGTCCCCCATTCTTTTTGGCTGGCAAGAAATATCAGGCTGGAAGACAGCATGAGTTGTGGTGGCTGTGACATTATCACGGGGTTTATTCTAAGGGGCACATTTTTTTTGCAGTTGTTTAAAAAAAGTGCATCAGAAATTGAAATTTTTATGCAGCTGGCAACATGGCATATAATCTTTATGTTGCATTGCACAGAAAAAAAATCTGGGAGGTGCTCACACAATGGGGATGGGGTGGTGCCCCAGATTCTTACGTGGCTGAAAACAGCACTTAGAATAAACTCTGCATGATTGGGACACGGCAAGGGCTGCAGGGAGCTCCACTGTCCATGGCTGTGGGAGCCACGGCGAGGCTTCTGTGCCCGTGTTCCCTGATGGAAAGGATCACGCTTGAAGGCACCCTCTCCTACAACTCCCATCGAGGCCAGGAAAACATGGTGACACCTTTCACGTGCAAAATGTTTTTCCGTTCTTTTGTTTTGCCCAGAACTACCCCATGAGGCAGGTTCGGCTCGCTGAGCTCAGTACTCTGTCCTCTGTGCAGTTTGGGCTTCCCTGGCCTTCAGCTGGGAGTGGAAGAGGTGGAGAAGCAGCCTAGCTCTTTCTACTCCGCCTGCTTCCAAGGTCAGCTGGAAAGGGCGCTATTCTCTGTTTGTCCGGGTGAGACAGCAACACGCGCGTGTCCTGGGCTGGCTTCCCCATCACCTTGCCTCTCCTCGCCACCTTGGGTCGGGGCTGGCTGGAGACAGTGGAAGGGGCCGGGGGCCCTGGCATGGGCATCAGCTAAAGGAGCCTCCTGCCCTTTGGGTTAAGAAAGCACGTTTTCTCCAGTGATGACAGAGCGAGGACCCGGGAGTTCTTTGCTAGCTGCGTGGTGGGGAAGCGGGTTCCCCATCGCTCATGCAAAGACAGGAGAATTCTGCCAGTAGGAATACACCAGGAACCCGGTGAAGGTGCTGTCTGTCTTTACACTCGAGTAGAAGCCGGTGTAGTCCCCCACGCCGACTTGCACCCAGACCTCGTCCTCCGGCTCCAGCCGCACCAGGGCGCCCCCGGACAGTGAGGTGGGCTTGGCCCAGTTGCCGTAGAACTGAAAGAAGGAGGCCATCGACTTGCCGTTTTTCATGATGTCGAACTGGAGGCTCATGCGGTACACGGTGGCGTGGACGGCGAAGTAGTACAGCCCCGGGACCTCGCAAAGGAACTTGCCCGTGTTCCCATCGTAATGGCCTTGCTCGTTGATCAAGACGACGTCGAAGACGATGGGCTGGTCCGCTGGGGGCGGGCTGCGCGACTCGGAGCGCTTGGCGCTGAAGGCCGAGCGTGGGGCTACCGCGCACTCCCCCTGCGCCCCCTTCTCCCCTGGAAAGCCATTGGTCCCGGGGCTGCCTCTTTCCCCTCTTGGTCCTGCTGGTCCTTGAGGAAATGCAGAAGCGAAATGAGAGCATAAGGACGTGGCTGGGCGGCAGCAAGACCGAGCAGCGCTGCCATGCCGACGTCTGCAAGCAGGTGAGCAGGGCGGCTCGCGTGCGTGGATTTGGCGAAAGCTCGAGCCCTCCCTCCACACAAGGCCAAGGTCTTTTACAGGGAGGTAATTGATTCCCGGCTGCCACGGGGTAGCCAAAATAACCCAGACATATTGAGTTCAGCAGGGCAGCCCTCGAGGATCGTCAGGCACAGCCCTCCTCCCCCAGGTAGACCAACTCCTCCCTTTGCATCTTACCTGGTTGTCCAGTTTCGCCCTTTTCGCCCTGCATCCCAGCAGCTCCGTCCCGGCCATCCCGGCCGTCCCTGCCTGGCAGGCCTTGGCTTCCATGGATCCCGGGGGTCCCTGGGATTCCTGGCTGCCCAGCACAGAGGCTGGGGATCTTGTTGTCCTCAATCTGAGCAGAGTGCTTGGCCACGGTCAGGAGGAACAGGAAGAGTTGGACAGCATGCTCCATGTCCATGGGGCCTGGGGGATCGCAGGATTATAGAGTTGGAAGACTCCTCCAGAGATTATCTAGCTCAACCCCCTGCCGATGCTGGAAGCCCACAGCTGGTGGCCCTCCATCCTCTGCTTGCAAACCACCCATGATGGAAAGTCCCCCACTTCCAAGGCCACCTGTCCCTGCCAAAAAGCTCATGTCACCTGGGTGTTCTGCCTAACTTTTCTTCTAAATCCATTTTTGTTCTTTGAAGCTGTTGCTTTGGGCCCTTTGAGAGCAGCAGAAAACAGCTCTTTGCCATCGACCGTGTGGCAACCCTTCAAATGACTGAAGGTGCTTCCGCCACACCCACAAAGATATGCGCAGCCTACCAGACAGCGACCAGCACCTCTTGCCACAGGAATTAATCCAAGCAGTTTCCCCCAAGAAATGACAGGGATTCTGGCAGAACATGCCATAGCCTGTCAGCACAGGAGGGAGAGTCTCCTGCATGGTTCTTCTACCAGGGCCTTGCACCAGTCCTAATCCAGCTGTGAGAATACACTGTGTCTCCTAAGTCCATGAATGCATTGGATTTCCTGAAGCATGTTCTGTTTCTAATGTTTCATGCTTCTCGGCTCAGAATCCAAGGATTTCCTGTGCTGTGTTTACCAAGGAACTGAAAGTGCTGATGCGGAGGAGGCAGCCAGGAAGGACTCGGCAGACTTGCAAGGACTTCAGATGCCGTGCTTCCTTTTCCAGTCTCTCCTGGTGGAATCAGAGGGAGTAAGCCAGCCTCCCAAGTGACTAGTCCTCTAGATTGAAGCCAGGAGCTGGCTGGGCACACAGGAGGCCCTTGAACTGCATTCCTAGCAAAGAGTCTGAGAACTCCTGCTCTGTTCCCACCCTCCTTCTGCCAGCGGGGCTGTTCTCCAAGCAACTGCTCCTTTGATCCATGCTTCTTCCTCCCCTTTGCAGCACTGTCTTTTCCGTTACACACACACACACACACCAGCTCCCTTGCCCCTTTCCGCAAGGGCCTGGGTCATCCTCGGAGGCCTGGACATTTCGGCTTCAGGGTTTAGCTTTAGCTAATGACTCAGGAATGTAGCGATTCTGTCCAAAATCCTGCTTGACATTCCTCGCTGGAGCCAGCGGCCCCCGCCTGGGACTGGGGAGGTGGCAAGTGCCAGGAGAGTGGGGGGGGGGGTCGCTTCTGTATTTCCTCTGGGGCCGCTGGGATGCAGGTGGGGAGGCCGGCAGGGCAAGGAAAGGGCAGAGGCTGGATTTGATCGCTCCTTCCCCGATCCTGATTTTCAGTTTGAGAAGTCTTTCTGCAAGCCAGAGCTGAATGAGGAGCTGCATAAGCTTTGGGGTCCACCGTCCGCCTGACAGGCAGTGACCCCCTCGAGACGTGCCAGGGCTGTTCTTCAGCCCGCACTGGCTTCTGCACAAGGTAGGTTCACGCGCTGTTCTGGCCGTGCACAGGAGTAGGGAATAAGGAGCTGGGAAATACTTTTCGGGATGAAGGAATGGGCACCTTGGAGCCACTTCCCACCCTGTGCAAAGGTGGTGTGTGTGTGTCGGGGGGGGGGGGGGGGCCTACAGCAGCCCCCAAACAGTTTGTGCTGCACCCCCCCCCAGCACCCCCCGGGTGCCTGCTAACTGTTTTGGACTACAACTCCCTGGCTGGGGGATGCTGTGAGTTGTGCTCCTCCCCATAGGATGGGTGCCCCACTGGGGAAGGCTGGTCTGGTGAGCTGCTGGGATGCCAGCCCCACGCGACCCTTGTGGGTGTTTGGGAGCGCTGGGTTCAAGCCAGCTTTTGCCACCAGCTGCATGGCTGTGAAGACGTCTGTGTCTCTCAGCCTCACTTTCCCCTTTGTAAGTTTCACGCAGGGCTCCCGGTCAGTCGTGGTAGTTAACCGAAATCTGTTTACCTCCGAGAGCCAAAGGATGGTGGTAACCCAGGAAGAGGCTGGCTTTGCTGGCTTGCCGGTCTAAGAGCAACCTAGAAGGAACTGATCGGCTACCCACTGTTGGGAGCAGGGAGTCAGGGTAGAGGAATCTTCAGTTCGAGCTAGCAGGGCACTTCTCATAAGAAATAGGGCTGCCCTGCCTCACAGGGTTGTTGTGAGGGTTAATGACTGTAAAACTCTCTGCATGTTGGAACAGTCCCTGCAACTTAGCAGCAGTCTGTCGTTCATGTCTCAACAGTGAGCCGTGAAGGATGTTCACTTGCAATCACATCTCGTACAGCCGAGTGCAGCCAGGTCACACGGCTAGCCTAATGGTTAGAGCATTGAGCCAGGATCCATCTGTGAAACACCCAGGCAGATTTGGTTCACGGTGCCTTAAGGCTGTGCTCTTACGCTCGCATAGGCAGGCTGGGGGATGCTGGGAGGTCAGGAGGACTTGTCTCTCTCTCTCTAAACACGCACCCCAAGCTGCACTGTGACACCCCATCGCTTGGCTCAAAGCTTGCCTCGGCCCTGAAGGAATGATAGCGGAGGCGAACCCCTCCCTCTCTCCACCTGCCTCACCTCTCCCAGTCTGCGCAATGGGCATAATAAGTGCTAGGAAACCTCTGTCTGTCTGTGAAAGAGAGGGACATGTTTGGGATCGGCCCAAGCATTCTGCTTCCCGCATCCCTCACGCTAGCAAAACTCCTCCTTGCTGCCCGTCCCGGGAGCCAGAGAACTGAAGAGCGCTGGCTGGCCGGGGTTGCTGGGAATTGTGGTACAACACGCCTGGAGCAGCCCCGCTTTGGCGAGGCTGGTGATGGGAAATCTGATCCCCACCGAGCTGTGCAAAGGCAGCGCGGGCAGCCTCTCTCTCTCTCACCCCCCGACCCATCTCGCCAGCTCTGCTGCGGATAAAATGGCAGGGGAGCCACCTGCACGGATCTGGCCGAGCGCTCTCGGAAAACCCACGGAGGGAGCCCGACTATTTGCCCCTGGGGTCCCCATCAATGCGCACTCTGGAGCAGCCCGAATCCGGCCACTCTGATTTGAGACCGCGGGAGTGACCGGGCGCTCCCCTGGAGCATCCCTTCCCGGCAGAAGCGACCGCCTGCTTTCTGCCCGCTCCCCGGCCGGCTGATGCCCTTTCATTTTTTTGTTTTTGGCCCGGATTTGGCAGAGGGGCTCTCAGGGTCCGACACCCGCTGCTCACAGCCCGCTTCCCTCCCGAGAAGCCCCGTGGCTGCCCCGCATCTCCGGCCCGGCCGCTTCGAGGAGATCACGCTCGTCCAGCAACAGACCAACGTTGTTGCGCGTGGAGGGGGAGGGAAAACCCCAGGCGACCGACCCCCAGCCTTCCTCCCTGGCACCAAAGCCCCCCGCCAGCGGCCGGGCACGCTCACCTGTCGCTTGGCGCACGGGGCAGCCTCGATCTGCCCGGGCCGGGGAAGCGCGCGTCCTGAAGCGCGCCAGCCGCGCTCTGGTACGGGCCTCGCAGCCAGCCGGCCGACCTTCCTTCCCCCACCCACCCCACCCCTCTTCCCTCCTCTCTCTCCCCTCCCAAACTCCAAAGGAAATCGGAGAGGCGAGAGCTGAAGCCAAAAGCTACATTGCAACTGGGAACGGCTTGCTTGGAGTCTCCGAGCAACCCAGCAGGGAAACGGGGACGGGCGGACGCGCGCCTGGGGAGAGGGCAGAGAGAAAGCGGGCGGGCGGGGAGGAAGGGGCGCGTGAGCAGCCAGAGCAAGGGGTCAGGGAAAGGCCAGAGAGCGCCCTCCCAGAGTGACTCTCCCCGGCCCCCCGAAAGGAGTCAGAGGCCGCAAGGGATGGAGTCCGCGAGAGGCCTGGCTCTGCATCGCCCTGCTGCCTCGTATACCCGGAGGCCACTGGCTCTTCAGACCCGGATCCTTGACTTGGGGGTCCTAAAGGTGCTGTGGCTCCCTACACCTCCTCATGGGCATTTGGGCGGCTGCAGGCAAACCACACAAGTCAGGGAGAAGGTAGGCAGCCCTGCCTGGCCTTCCTACTGTCTTCTCTGCAGTTTTCAGCTTGCACTATTTTGCAGTACATCTTTCTATTCTGCACTTGAATATGGGACTGGGCAGGAGGGGCTGAACCCCAATAAGGGCCAAGCTCAGTTTGGTGGGGTTTCCCAGAAGAACAGAGCCCTTCCAAATGCAGGGCTTGGTGAGCCCTTGGGCAAAATGGCCTCCCTGGGCCCCCTCCCTCACTGACTCTCCCTTCTCGCCACCTTCTTCACCTTCCACTCTTCCTCTTCAGGGCTGCGCTGGCTTGCTTGGCAGATGGAGAGAGACCACGGAGTCACCTGCTTCTCCTTTCCACGCCCCCAGTAGATCTCAAGATGTTGGGGGCTTCAACCTTGATTCCTCTTTGCTAGCCTGACCAATACTGGGCCACAAAACGCAAAACACCTTGAGACCTCCTCTGTGTTGTTGCTTAATTTGTCTCTAAATGGGGGCACATAAGAAAACATTGTGGCAGCCCCCAAACAGAAAAGGTAGGCAGAGGAAAGGGGCTCCCTGAGTCTCATGGGGAGAGGGAGGTTTTGGGTTGGTTGGCATGGAGTAAGGAGATGTTTCCCCATCTTTATTTGTTTCCCACCATGCTGGTGCATGTCCCTTTTCATGCCACCGTGTGAGTAAATGGGGCCTTTTGCCTGATGCTTCGAGTGACCACATCTTATGGTGGACAAAATGCATGGAATACATCCCCTGTTCAATCCACAGTAGGATTAAAACTGTCCGTACACTGTATAAACACGAGCCGCTTGCGTGCATAGCGAGCAGAAACATGGGTACCACCCAAGACCTGATTAATAGACTGGACTTGGCACCAGATTCCTGTGTAGAACCGCCTGGGTGTTGCTCTGTTTGGACAGCGGCGGCGGCAGCAGCTGGCCAGGCGTGTCGCTCCCTGATTGCTTTTGCAGACTCTGCTGCTGCCAGCGATGATCCGCAGCAGAAACCCCGCCCTTGATTGGGGTGACGCTTCTCCGATTTAGGAACATGAGAAGAGCCCTGCGCCGTCAGAGCGGGGGCCTATCCCCACCCTGCAGTCTGTTGACACAGTGGTCCAGCAGATGCCTGTGGGGAACCCAGAAGTAGGGGTGCATGCCGGGTCACCCTCCCCCTCCGCACTCATGTTCCTCAGCCGCTGATGCTGCAAAGGAATGTGTAGCCACGGCGATCAGCAACCCGCTTTATCTTCTGCAGAGCTGTTGAGTCTTCTTTCAAGACAAGCCACAGCAGGATGGGCATCCTGTGACGGCAAATTCCATAGTTTATGGCCCTGTGATCATAGAATCCTAGATCAGTAGAGTCAGAAGGGTCTAGAAGGCCATCGGGTCCAACCCCTGCTGTTTCAGGGCGCCACATCACACCATCCCACTCAGATGACCATCCAGTTTCTTTCTGAATGTCTCCAGTGTGGGAGAGCCCCCCACCTCTCCAGGCAGCTGGTCCCACTGTCGTATTGCTCTGACAATGAGGAAGCTTTCCTGATGTCCAGCCAGAATCTGGTTGTCGCAACTTGAACTGATTATGTGTGCCAACATCTTCTTGGCATACATTCAAGAAGTCCAGCATCCTGCAAAACTCAGGAAATTGTGCTAAGTTTGGCAAGATATACATAATTTATAGAGGATGCATTTGGCTTCCTTTGACAGTGAATTTTGAAGGGGTTTGCTTGTTTTAAAGACACGTGTGATCCTGAGTGAAGGGCACAGCTGGAAAATAAATTTGCATAAATGCATAATCCAGTAAATTGCTAAGTGCAATAGGGTGCTGCTTTAAAGGGCTCTACAGGAGATTTTTGTTTGCTAAGGAATAAACAAGAATTATTATACAAACTAGCACCAGATTAATGGACTCTTAGCAAGTTAATCGTATATCTTTTAATCAGTTAATCAATCAGTGAAATGAATTCTCGCATGGCATTGTCTCGATGGACAAAACATTTTTGCTTGTGCAACTGCGTACAACGTCTCGGAAGAGGCTCTTGCCCCCTCTGAAAGAGAAGGGCCTTGCATTTTCAAGTAGGTACATTCAAAGCCATTAACAGACTTGTAAGAATCTCCTACCCTATTCGCTGGGACCACCTTTTAAAATCATAGAGTATTTTAAATCGAGGAACCAGGTTTTGCAGCTTCAGTTATGAGCTCAGGCCCTGCAGCTTCTGTGGTTTTTTAATTATTGGCAGCATCATTTATATCATGCCATCAAAGTGCATAGCGATTTATGAAAGATGTAGGAACAGGTCCCTGCCCCGGCATGCTTTCAATCTAAAATCAAATGCGGATGAGGAAACAGATGGCCAAAAGAAGGAAGGAACTGTGAAAATGGCTCTCAGAACTGCCTCCTGTTGCCGAAACTCCATTGCACTGATTCCTTAGAGCAAGGGTGGGAAACCTCTGGTCTGCGGGCCAAATCTGCCCCTCCCAGGGGGCCCTGCCTGCCTTTCCTGATCCTTTCCCCACCCTCGGTTCTCCAGGTTTTGGGGATTGTACCTCCCCATGCTCACCTGTTGAAACACCCTTCCTGGAGCAAGGCACGTGGCTAAATATGCCGGCATTGCTGGGACTTGCCCCCTCCCCTTTTGCCTCTGGCCCCAACCCCAGCAGAAGGCAGCTTCCGAGAGCTTCTCCGAACTGGGATTCAGCGCTTGGGTTGTGTGGCCAGGGAGGCCTTTGGGGGTGGGGCTGCCCCCAGGAACTGGCTGAGAGAGCACCGCCCTCCCAGCCGGGCGATGCGATGGGAAGGCTGTGCTGGCCTCGGAAGGAAGGACGGCAGCCAGCCGCTCATGGCAGGAAGCACTCCAGGGGGTTGCTGGAATCGGGAAGGACGTTGCAGTTCAGGGGCCACGGCACGCCGAGGAGGCCGAGGGCTTGTTGGCAGCGCTGCTCAGCCTCCCGGCACACGGACCGGCACGGCTGCAGGACGCCTCCCTCCGGCGTGCATTTCGGGACGAAAAGGCCGCACATCAGCAGGCGCAGGTGCGGGTAGCAGGTGAGCTCCCTCAGCATCTGGAGAGGGAGGCAGGGAACCATCAGGCGCCTCATCCTTGCTGCGCACAGCAGCTGCCGCTCTGCATCTCTTCTCACGCGCCCCCCCGCCCCGGAAGCCACCAGCCCTCTTTTGCGCAGGACAGTTACCAAACAGTCCGAACCCAGCCAAGATAAGAAACCGTGGCTTGTTGAGCAGAAACTACCCATGAAGGGAACCCATGGCTTGTGGACTGTGGGCTGCTTGCCACAGTTTGTGATCTCGACTGGGTTTAGCCAACACGATGACCCCCATTCAATGGCTGAGCATGAATTGTGAGTCTCTGGTTCAAGCGCCGCTTTGTTGGCGGTCTTTCCCAGGAGCCCATGCAAGCAGCGTCTTTGGGGTGGGGTGGGGAAGGGGTCAATGGACCACCTGTGAAGCAGCGGCTCATGGAATGGAGTGGAGACGTCTTTGCTTTATGTGCACATTGCCAGGACATGGTAAGAAAAGCCCAGCATGTGAGGGTTGTTCCCGGGAGCACAGTGCTAGGATGCAGCAGCATTGAGCTGGGCCTGAGCACCCTGCTGGCCTCTTGCACTCTCCTCCTCCCAATGGGCATCGTGAGGACAAAAGAGGCCACTGAACACTGAGTCAGATTAATGGTCCATCTAACCCAGTGTTTCCAACACTGACTGGCAGCAGCGTCTCCCCAGGGTTTCCAGCAGGTTCTTTCCTAGCCCTACCTGGAAATGCTGGGGGTGCAACCAGGAACATTTGGCATGCAAGCAAGTCCTCTGCCACGGAGCCGGGCTCCCTGCCTTCTCCCGCAGGGCTAGGACGGCTCAGGGAACAGAGTTACCAGTGGGGAGATGCAGGAAGCCGTCTTGCCCAGGATTGGGCCCCATGGCTCTCCAGGGTTTGGGGCAGGACCCTACCTGGAGATGCCTGGAACTGAACCAGGAACCTGTGACATGCAAGGAGGGGCTCTACCCCTGAGCCGAGGCCCCTTCCACAAGCAGAGAGCATCCATCCATCCATCCAGCCAGCCAGCCAGCCAGCCCTGCCCTTCCCTCTTCCCCCACCTTGTGCCAGGCTCACCAGATAGTCTTGGAGCAGCTCCTCGGCCCCCTGCTGATCTGGGATAGTCATCCAGATGTTAGGAAAGGAGGTGGTGTTGTAGCTGAGACCCAAGCACATCTCCACCTCGACCGGCTCGCAGAGTGGCTCTGTCAGCAGAAGGACAGGGGGGCCCTCTGGGGTGAATGGCGCAGGAGCATGTGGACCTGCTGGGCCCATGAGGTGGGCGTTCCCTCCCACCCATGTTTCTGGGGCTGAGGCTGGAGTCCGCAAGGCACTAGTGACACCAACACCGTGTCTTCTTTTTCCAGCTTGTGCCAAAGGGGCTGTGAAAGCCCTGAGCCGGCGCACGGGTGCAGTAGCGAACGGGATGTGGCAAGGAGCTCTGAAGCAGGGCCGGCTGGCATCCTGAACAGGAGCCAGTGTCAGGAGGTGAGGAGAACACATTTGCAGTAGACAATGTGGTTTATATTGTGCTTTGGAGCGCTGGTCTCCAGCCTAAGCTGGGCCACAGGTGGATCTAAGATGGGTTTGACCAGCTGCACCATCAGATGTTCTCTCTGGCTGAAAATTAAGCAGGATCCCTGTAATTAATGTTTGGGTAGAGTTGGTCTGAAAGTGCTGAGGGCCTGAAGGTGTCCAAGTGCTCCCCATACAGTATTAGGCAGCCACTGCCCTACCTCAAGGGGTGGTACTGTTGGCCTCACCTAAGAGATGGAGAGGCGGAGTGGGATGGCTTGCCTAAGGCCAGCTAATGCGGTCGTGGTGCAGGTGAGACCTGCAAGGGGAGGAACAGAGTCTCGCAGGAACTTCCTTCCGGAGGCAGAGCGGCCACTCACCAAGGGAAGGGTAGGAGACCCTGGTGCAGTTGAGTTCGTCACTTCCGTCGGGGCAATCGTGCCAGCCATCACAGGCCACCTCCTGTGGCCGGCACTCACCATTGTTGCAGGCAAACTCCACGGGGCTGCACGTTTCTGGAGATGCAATGCGAGAGAGGATGTAAGACTTGGGGCTTAGCTTGAGCTCCAGCAGCGTCGGCAAGAGAATTGAGCTCCGACGGCCAATTCAGCCTGGAGAACGAGGAAGGATCAGCTGCTCTGATTTTCAGATTTGGAGATGGGTTGTGTTTCCGCCTCTGCCACTGAGGCTTTTTGCTTTGGAGAACTAACAACTTCTGTTGCTCATTGAAAACATGATAATCCTGTAGATGTGGCTCAGAGGCTATCAAAGCAGAAGTGTTTTGCCGGGAGAGATCTCAGTGGAAGGAGGGGCTGAGGAGCTAATAGAACCTGTGTGAGAGGGCAGAATGTGTGGGGGGCAGGTGTGGTCACTGCTTTGCATCTCCAACCCTTGGGGGCTGTTAGGGTGTGCAAACCAAGCAACCATGGGTTGTGCAAAGTTTAAACCATCTTCACCTATTCCTGGAATAAACCATGGGTTATGCAAAGGTTGTTTAACCCTCATATAACCTATACTCAGCAGGTTCATATGTTATGACACCACACTCAGGTCCCTGTACTTGAGCAACAGTTGGATTGTTAAAAGGTGCCTGTGGGCCCCACAACTTCTCATGGGTCAAACAGCCTGCGATGACCCTTGCCCTCTGTGAACCAGCTCTCCTTGTGTTTGTGGGGGTGTTAGACTTGCATACTTTTGAACATACTTTTCCATTTCCTATAAAATTGCTGTTTTGTTCCAGCCAACACCCATATTCCCAGGATTCTATTTGCAAGCATTGGTTGCAAATTGCTGCAAAGTATTGTGTGTGAGGCTAGCTTTGAAGATGCTTCCAAAACTTGCCAGGTTACCAAGAGGGACTGGAGATGCAGCCGCCTGATGCCAGTCTTTGCCAGCTGCACTGGCTTCCAGGCCATTTCCAAGCCCAGTTTGTGGTGCGGTGTGGTGTGGTGTGGATCAGCCCCTTATCTGCAGCCACATCTTCTCCTGCATATCCCTGCTGGGACCCTGAGGCCATCTTCAGAGGCGTACCCTCAGGTGCCCCCATCAATGGGTGGGGGTAGCTTTAAGAGGCCTTTGTACCCACTTAAGGAATAAGCTCTCCAAAGAAGATTTCCTGGCTTTTAAATTTTTTTGTTTTGCTATCTGTGTGGTGCCAGACAAATGCTTTCCTTTTCAATCAGGCATTTTAAGAGACCTAGTTTTAGGTTATCCTGGCTGTTTTATCAATACCTTTGCTGTTTACTGTTTGTATAGTATGGCAAACAGTATTTGCACTGGAGGTGTATTATGCACTGTGCTCTAATGGGATTTTCATCTTCTAACGGGCTGCAATGTGCCCAGAAGACCATAGCAGCTGGGTGGATTAGACATGCACTGGCTGAAACAACGGTGGGCCCTGAACACCCCAGTGCCTTGACCCCAACATCACTGCAGCAGCGATTACTTGACCTCCGCTTACTTTGCTCGACCTCTGCAAGGGTTTCTCTCTCTGGCTTAATCTGCGTGGCAACTCAGGTTCTGCAACACATGTTTGCATGTTCCTAGAGTGGACCAGTGACTCATTGACTGTTTAGATTGCAATTTTCAAAGTTAAGATGCCCTCGGGGGACAACAACTAAAGCTTCCGAGCTTCAGAACGCAGTAGCTGTTTCATCAACAATTTACATTTTGCTCAAACTGGTAACCTGTGTGCAGAACTTCCCACCAGACATGGGAACCTAAAAACTTACAAAATCTAGTTTGTTTGTTTTTAGCATATCAACAACTGTCAATTTTGAGGTCTCTTTTTCTTCTTTCTGTTTTTGTGTCTTTTGTTTTGGTGAGATTCACGACTCATGGGAACGTATCAGAATTGGAGAATCCTTTGTCAGAAACACTGAATCAGTGGATCACGACTCTGGCATTTCCCACCTGCATCCACAGATATTAGGCTGTGCTTTCTTTAAGCCGGCAACATTTAACCCTTTTGAGTGGGGGGCTTATTCCATGGATCCTTTTTCATTTTCTCTGATTCTATGGTATAACTGGGTGTCCTACATCAGCAGCGGGTTGGACCAGATGGCCTTCTTGGCCCCCTCTGACTCTATTGTTCCATGAATCTATAATTCTGTGCTGGAAGAGCCTTTAATATTCCCCAATGTCTATGGTCTTTTCAATTATTTACCTTCATGGAGATTAACAAACAGAGGAGGAAATGGATTCTTTGAGCTCTTTTGAAAGCTAAAAGGCTGTTATTGCAACATTGGAAGGATGCACGTCTCCCATCGTACAATCGTTTGAGTGCCCCGTGATACTCTCAGTATTTGCATGTGTTGCATAACACGGGTGCCACCTTCAAACAGATTTATTTGGCAATTTGGTCTATTTTTCTTAAAGCTTCTGCATAATTGCTACCAGTTTCATGCATTCCTTGCTATGGATGTATACAAACCAAGCATGTTTGTTAAACATGGTGGGGAAACCCTACAAACTGGGAAAAAAAGCAACTTGTGAGTTGGCTCCACTTATGTCCTGCAAATAAATATTTGCAAAGACATGCTATGACTCTGGTGCTCGAGGGAGTAGGGAGTGCTGAAGTGCACATACTGTAGGTCTGGTTCTGGAATCAGATATAAACTTCGGCCTTATTGAGATGTTACAAGCCTTGCACAAAAAGCCAAGCTCTGAGGGGTTATAAAGCCATTCCCATTAGGGATTTCCCAATGGGACATTTCTGCTGTGAAGAGACTAAGCAGTAATTATGGAAACCAGCAAACAAAACCTCTAACTGCCAGAGAGCAGGCAATTCCAGAAGGCCTGGAGTATGGGAATAAGCGAACGCTGATCTTCTCAGGGGATGTGGCTGAACCTTCCCCACCTGCCTGAGTGCCATCTCAATATTTTAATTTCTGCAGTGGAGAACTCTGCTCCATTGCTGAGAGGAACGGAAAACTGACATGGCAGGATGGAAACCAGAGTCTTCCTGCTATCTGGCTTGTGCTTGCTGGGGCAGGTGCTGTCGTCCCGCGGGGACTGAGCACCCTCTCTCCAAGGTTCAGCTTCCTTTGCGAGAAAAAGCAACCTTCAGCCCCTTCTTGTCAGCAGCATGTGCCAACATTTCCACCCCATTTTCTCGCTACCCAGGTAAACCCGTCCAACGTCCTAGCACTGGCCACCCTCCCATTCAGCCCTGGCTCATGGGCCGGACCGAGGCCTCACCACTTACTCTCCACGGCGCTGTGTGCCCGGTAGATGGCAAAAAACCCATCGTCCGTGATGCCCTCATCTGCCACAAACAGGACCGTCATGACATGTTGTGACGAGGTGAGGCGAGGAGGCACATTGGAACTGCAGAACCTGGAAAAGAGGAGCAGGGACTGGATGTGCAGAGAAGCAGCCACGTTATTTTGGGCTGGGGGCTGCTGCTGGCTTTGGGGGTCTGGAGGGAAAGCAAGCACTGAGCACTGTTTGGCGTGCACCCCCTTTCCCCAGTGCATGGCACCACAGCCGTGTTTATTTTGCTGCTTGTATCAACTTACTGTCCTCATGAACTGCTCCATAACACATTCTCAGAGAAATGAACAGTACAGAGAGCAAAAACATCGAGGGGGAAAGTTCTGCCTCTCAGGAACTGGCAAATGTATAACTCTCCAAGCAGAGAGAGGCTTTTGATTTAACTCTCTCCTTTTCGCATTTCTGTGGGTTTTGTTTTCGTTCTTAATGCAACAGCTCTGTGGAATATAATTGGGAATAAGCATCACAGACCAATGTTTATGATTTGCGTTCTCCACCCACTCCATCCTTTGTTTTCTGTTTTGCATTTACTGTTCACTGCTCTGAAAACATGCCATGGAGCAATTCATAGGTCATAGACTCGTGTGTCAATTTGTATGTCTTATGGAGGACACAGATGTGCATGTTTAAAGCATTGGCTGTGTGTACACACCACCACCTGTATATTCAGTGCTCAGATTGACAAGTGTGCTTGGAATCATTGCGGGAAAACAAAGCCAAGAGAAACCACATAGAGCTCAAACATTAATACAAACCGGTTTTCCATACTTCAGTAACATCAGCTGAAAAAAATATTGCAAACATCAAGGCGAGGAACGCTCCGAAAATTCGGGAGAACAAAGAACAGTCTCTGACCAGCATCAGACAAAATGTCAGCAGAGACGCCAGGCAAACCTCACTTAAAACCAGATGTGAAATTGGCCCTGGTGGGGGAACAGAAGCGAAGCCGGGAAAGGCGAAGCTGGGAAGGAGAGCAAGGTTCATTCCTCCCGGTCTTGGTCGCTGAGGTCGCTCATTCCAGATTCACGCTCCCCGCCTGAGCCAGGCTGGCTGGAAACATTTGTGGGAATCGCTGTGTTCAGGAGACAGCGGCTGCGAAAGGCGCCCACCCACTCGGGAGCAGGATGTCCTCATACCTGCCCATGACGCTACTGGTCCCCATCCCTGCGCTGTCGTACACTTCCACAAAGTCGTAGTTGCAGTCTTCCTGCGACTCCAGGCTGAAGTTGAGGAAATGCAAGTCGATCACGTGGCCCTCGGGCACCGAGATATGCCAGAGACAGAGCTGGAAGGAAAGGCAGGATCAGGTGCTGGTGGGGCTCCCCACTGGAGCATGGAGCGGGGGTCTCTCTCATGCAGCCTTCCCCAACCAGGCCCTCCAGATGTGTGGGGCACCAAGTCCCAGCAATCCCCGGCTGGTGACCCCATTTTTCTGCCCCTTTGTGCTGGTTTTAAGGGTGTGGAGCTTGGAAGGAGCTGTAAGAGAGGCAGCTAGAATTGCAGAGGCAGGCCTGAGGAAAAATGGGGAAATAAAATGGGAAAAAAGGAACCCTCCCCTGTTTTTGAGCCCCTCTCTGGGTTTTTTGCCTTGTTTTGTTTTTAGAAAATTTAGAAGATAAATTTCCTTCACAGAGATAGGGAAGCGGCGGATCTCCTGTCCAGCCCATGAGCCGACTGCAGCTGACACTCACCTGCAGATGTGGATATGGCTGGGGGTAATTTGGGGAGAAGAGCTGTCCCTCCAAGCCGGTCAGTGTTCCCCCACAGCCTGGAAGGAGAGAAGACATTACGGTGAGGGACGGTCCTGCAGCACAGGCCTGGGGCTCGCCCCGCTTTGCCTGCGCTGATTCATAGGCAGGGGCGTCTGCTGAAAAACGAGGGCCATCGTGTAAGTGAAAGCCCTGGCTTTAAGGAGGACTAGACTGGCATGCGGAGGGCGGGAGGTCTATCCATGGGAAGTCATCCATATCGCTAGGGATATATATATACGTATGGTATCCATATATGCATATACATATATGCATATGGTGTGTGTGTGTGTGTAGAGAGGATATGACCCTATATAGAACCTTCATAGATCCTTCATCAAGGCTGAGGCCGCCCCACAGACTCTCTTCTGAGAGCCCTTTCAAGGGAGAAGGGTTCCCTCTGGAAAGCAGGAGACATGGGCCACCATGTTTGGGCCCCAGCCAGCTAAAACCGATCTGGGTGGCATGAACTGGCAACGTGCTCGATTGCAGGGGCAGAAGAGCCACAGAAATCGAGGGCTGTGGCCTTCCGGCTGGCTTATGAAATGCCAGATTCATCTTCCTGGTGCTGCAGAAAGCGAGGTGCTGGCGCTTGCTTCAGGTCCAGGCCAAGGGGAAGAGCAACAGGCACAGCGTGGTCTGCTCCGGGCAGGGCAGAAGAAGGCTCCTGTCAGGACAGTGCCCTGGCAGAGGGTTCTCCCGTGCGGAATTGCTGTCCCGGCAAAGGGTCGCTTCAACGGAGGCCAGAAGGAGCCTAGCAGAACCTGGTCTTTTGGTGGCCCTCTTCTCACAGCCCTCGGTGCACTCTCGCGCAGAAGAAGCTGCAGCGAGGGCATCCTCGGGATGGGAATGCCACATCCGCAGGGTAGGAATCCGCCGCAGGGGGTGCTGAGGTGCTCCCTGAAGTGGACCCTGTTTGAATCTGGGTCCCCCGTTGGGGTAATGTGCAGTCTCAGAACTGGGGCACAACAATCCTGGGCTAGGTAGACAGCAGGTCTACTTAGCAGAACACCTTTAGATGTTCCGTGTCATCCCTGGAAAGGCACGTGGCCCTGTTGCTTTTGAGTTTGTTCCTTCCACAGTCGTGTTTGCCACCCCTTTGTGCTCCCCCCTTCCCTCCTACAGTCCTTTGAGTCTCCCCTTACGGGGTTCGCCTGTGTTGCTACTGCGAGTCGTACCTTTGGGTTTCATGCTGCAATTCGTTTCATCTTTCTTGTCGTAACAGTCTAGGTATCCATCACACACTTCAGTGGGGAGAAGGCACCTTCCTTGGTCACAGAGAAACTCATCCCAGGAACAGTTTTCTAGAACAGACAATTTTGCCCAGAAGGACAAGAAGCAAAGAATTCAAACTGGCTTGTTTTGGAACAAGTTTTAACTGTCAAGATTTCTCCCTCCTCCCTAAGAGACTTATAGTTGGGAATGACAGTTGAATCCACTTTCAAATCCATGCATGATTGTAGACTAGCTCTGTCCTGCACTGAACTAGAACTTTCCCCTTTGTTCTTTCTTGAGAACAAAATTAGCCGAGGTACTCACTTGGCTAGAGTTTATAACTCCATGCTTGGAGAATTCAGACTGAATTTTCAATCCCCTTGTTCAAGTGGAGATAATTATCATTGTAATTTCAAATAACAGTGGCAAAGCCTTTTCCCTTTCTGCCTGCCATGCTGGAATTGCCTCCCAGGAAATCTGCGTGTCATTGCTTCTAACGTATAGCCACACAGTTCCCCAATTTCTGGTATCCCCACCAATGCAGTGTGCTTACTTTCACTGGGCAAGATGGCCCGATACCTGGCCCTGAATCCCGAAGCAGCAATATTATCATCAGACACAAAGATGACTTGCAACCGGCTGGAGTTGGTGTTGATTGTTGCAGGTGCCACGGAGCCGCAGTACCTGCAAAAGCCACCAGGGAAGGGAGGGAGCCAAGGGAAACAGCTAAGCGGTTTCCCATGGCCCCCAGGAGGGAGAAGGGAGGCATGGACCGCAGGGGTGCCCAGCCTCAGGCCTGAAGGCTAAACAGGCACACGTGTGGGCCACATAGAGCCCACACAGGGCTTGCGCTTTTCTATGAAGGAAGTAAATAATTTTAAAGAGCATGTATAGCCGTGAAGATTCAGGATTTGTCTGTGTGATAGACTTCTTCCAAAAAGAAGCAGCTCCTGAAAATTTCAAAATATATGTTTCCAAGAAGCATAAGCCATCTTACACCTCCAGCAGTGACAGCCCTTTATTAGACAGACTCTCTTATCAGAGAGACTGCCCAATAAATAAGAAATAAATGCATAAGGTACAGCCCAAAATCCACAGATGCGGCAGGTAAATGCCAAAGCAGTAATCTATTGAGCAGGCATTTTGTAGTGAAGCTCACAGCAACTGCTTAAACTGTCCACAAGAGTTTTAGTTTTCAGATTCCCAAATGCTCCCATGGGTCCAAACATCAGGGACCCCTGAGACGACAGGGCAGGCCAATGTCACCCTGTGAGTTTCCAGCCAAAGTGGGGATGTGAACCTGCCTCTTCCCAGGCCAGGTGAACACACCAACCACTGCACCACACTGCCTCTCATCAGCCATTGGTGATGTTACGATGTTTTGAAAGAAAACCATGGTGCCAAACACTGAATTTGGCCGGATAACACCTCACACAGGTATGCAGAATCTCACTGAATCCCATTGCTGAAAAGCACAGGGTGGGTGGAGGCTCAGGGCAAAGGAGGGGGAGCAAACACCACCCCAGTTTTGCTTGAAGCTGGCAATGAAGCCTTTTGAAATGTGAGAATGGGGAAATGGCACACAGGCCAGGAAATCCCCCCGGTTGGTCAGGGAAAGGGGGCACACCTCTCCAGGGGAGCCCAGGCGTTCAGATTTGGCCCCAGTCTGAAGTTCTTACCCCGCATTTACTTCCGGCTTCAGAATTCCTCAGGAAAGCAGCTCCTCCCCTGCCTCAGGCTTCATCGCTATGTGCGCAGGTGTGGCCTGCCCTCCTTACCTGGCGCTTCCATCCCAGATGGAGGAAGCATCTTGCTCCTTGTAGATCTCCAGGCGGTCGTAGAGGCACGAGGCTGAATTCTCCACGTCCAGCAGCTCCACCTTGAGCTGGATGGCCATCCTGGCGGCCACCTGGATGTGCCATTTGCACCGGCTGTTGGGAGGGTAGTGGGCGGGGTGCTGTGGGGAGCTGAAGGAGCCCCCTGGCCCACGTAGGATGCCCCCACACGCTGCAGGGGGAGAGAGGAACAGGCCCCCTCAGAGAGGGTTTGGAGAAGCAGGCGCTCTGCTGCCGGGGGGGGGGGGCACGGCTGAACGGAGGCAGCAAATGGCCAGCGAAGGGGAGACAGGGTGGTGCAGTGCTTAGAACAGCCTCCTTCCGCCTGTGCGCTGGGGATAATGCGGGGTGTAGTCGGGCTACTCACGGGGTGCCGGGGATGTGGTCCCACGTGGTTCTCCCTGGGAGGAGGGTGCGACTGTTGCTGTGGGGCTGGGGCTGGCGGTGTGTGCTGAAGCCGCGTGGGTGGCAGGGTGGTCGTAAGGAGCCACGGAGGAGGGTTGGACGAGGGCACCGGCTTTCGGCTCTGCAGCCACGAGAGGAGAATTCAGAGGCACAGGATGGGGAGGGTGGGGTGAGGACGGGAGGGGGCCGAGACTCCGATCCCAGTGGCTCCCCAGGCCGCCTTGCACCAGCCCCCACCTGCCACGCTTACGTCGGCCTTGCGCACATGCACGTTTTATTAAGAATGCGGCGACATTGTGGCAGGTTTACCTGCCACCTTGGAGAGCAGTGCTATTCGTGATACCCATCAAAGGGCTGACCCGTGGCGTATTTTTGTGCCTCAGCTCATCCAAGCAGCCTCCAGTGGCTTACCTATAATCAGTTAACAAGATAGTCCCAGCCTGCAGGTTTGCAATCAAAAAGGCACCACATACAAAGAAAGAATGATGGGGAGGAAAAACTGAATTGGTAGGTCTGGTGGGACATCTGTGTCTCAATCCCTCCCTCCCTCCCTCCCTCCCTCCCTCCTTCCTTCCTTCCTTCCTTCTCCCACAGCTCATCCCAGAAAGCTGTGCTTGGCTTGTGATCGCAGTAACTGATGAAGCACCTCTCCCAGCCTCAGTCTATCCAGATGCCATGTTCAGCATCTGGGGCCTTCATCGGAGGGCCGACTTGGAGGAGGCTCAGAGAATGTGACAAGAGGGAGGACTCCTTTCCCTCTTCCCTCCCCTGCCATTTTCCTTGTGTGTCACACCAGTTTAGATTGCAAGCCTGCAGCCAGGAACAGCCCTGCATTAATTTTTATACGGAAGCCAGTCCGGGATATGTTTTGGCTGGAGAGTGGGCTCAAAGCACGGTGAATTTAGAAAAGCATGGTAGCAACTGGACATGATGGAAGTGGCAGAGTCCCAGCTGGGCACACAAGAGTTTCCCAAGTGGAGCCGCTTACAGCCTCGGGGCGCTTGAAGGAGCCACAAATGGAGAGAAGCTCCCACGAAGGAGGCATCCCCGGGAAGGGAAGTAGTCGGGCCTGGAACTTACGGGAGACGACAATGACGCCCACCAGTAAGGCCAAGAGCAGGAGGAGTACGGTGCTGAGAATGGCCACGCAGAACCAGGAGAACTTGCAGTCCGGCCTGAACTTCCGACTCGCTGAGTCCTGGACCTGTTTGGCTGCAGGCAGAGAACCACTTGTGGGTCACCGAAGCCAAGCCCAAAGCACGCGCTTGCTGATTTAGGTGGACAGAGGCACATTGAGAAAGTAACAATAAGGCTTTGAACAGAAACACAGCACATGGGAGACCGTGCCTGGCATGGCAAATTCATGGCTCTTGGAGTGGTCCTTAAAGCTGGACTTGGCCTGGGAAACCTTTCACAACAGGGCAGACCTCTGGAAGCCCTTCATGCGGGCTTTAGATGCAGGAGTGAAATTGCAAGGGAGCGACATTGTTTTAAAAGCCCGACAACAGCCGTGAGCAGTGGGTGAGAAGCACGCCACAACTGCCTAGGGTACCGAGTCCAGCCCTGCATATTTATTGATTTAATTTTTATAATGCCCAATAGCTGAGGCTCTCCAGGCAGTTAACCAAAGTTAAAATTAGATACAGGTTCAGCGCACGCACGCACATTAACTCAAACAAGCAAAACCATGATTGCGATTGCTATGATTCAGCACAGACGCAGAGCAGTGGCACACAATAAAATGGAATATATAAAAACAACGTTAACAAGTTGGATTCTGTAAAATGCTGGGGAAATCGAAAGGTTGTCACCTGGTGCTGGAAAGAGTACAAAGCAGGAGGCAGGTGCCCCTTTCTGGGAAGCTCACTGAGTTATTAAAACATCTGCATTTCCTCCTAAGCTTCTGGCCCAGGGAATATGTCCTGTGCCTCCCCCACACCAGCCCTCTTGCAAACACCGACTGGCCCACTGGCAGTACCAAAACCGTTGGCCGTGAGCTTCACACTGCTTCTGCTTTCGCCGTCCAGTTGCTTTGGGGGCACTCCTTCTCCATCCTCCTCAAAAGCGGGGTTGGAGAATTCGGTGAGCAGGAATCGCGGCAAGGGAGGTGCACCCAGGGAGCCAGCCCTTTCCTGCAGAAAACCAAGCGGCCGTGAGACAGGCATGGGAGGTCTGGGCCAGGGGCAAAAGAACAACTGGAGCAGAAAATATTTAGAACAGAAATCCCGTCCTGAGCGTTTGTTCAGTGTCTGGCACAAACCTAACAACATGAGACACTGCCGAGAATTTTAGAAGCTTGACATCTCTGTCTGCGACGAAAGGGAAGCTCGCCTTGTGGAGAGAAAGCAGCCGGAGCAGCGAGATGATGCCGGCTTGCCCCTCCACGCTCCCTTCCTGCTGGACAGGCCCTGACAGCGTGGCTTCCGAGAGAGAAGGAACACGCTGGATCCGCTTCTGCATACTTTCACAATAGGATAATTGGGTTTATTTTTAGGCGAACTTGCAAGCAGGCGCTTTTACATTAACCCAGGCCATAAGGAATAAATAACATGGTACTATCAGCGATATGCTCAAAAAAGCCACAGGGCTAATCGCTTTCATATGGGAGATTTCTGGATGCTCGGAGCACTTGGTCTCTGATCTCAGACCACCTTGCAGCAGGGGAGGGAAACTCGCTGCTGTGTGTACCGATCCTCCCCCACGCGACCTATGTCTCCTACTTTTTTCTTCTTAATGGAAACAGGTTTCCTTGCTGTGAAAACAGTGTGTGCTGGTGCTGAAAACACGTGGGTCAGTCTTTAGCATGTTGGGCTCAGACCCCACCTCTGCTTTCCTTTCTGTCTTTCCTCATCCTTTTGTTCTGCTTCCCAAAGCAGCCGTTTTGGCTGGCTGTGCCCAGAATCATTTTCCATATTGCCAAAGGCTCCCGTGACCCACAAGGTTTGCCTTCCCCTGCGTTTCAACAAAGCATTTCCCCCATGTGACCGAGGGTGGTACCGTGTCTGGGAGGTCAGAAATGGGGAAGCTGGCAAACTTTTTTCCAGCTGCTCCATATATGTAGTGCATGCCTCCGTGTTTTCCCACTTATTTATATGTTTATACTATTTATTCGACATTGGATATTTTGAAAAATCCCGATGTGGCTTCCATAGCAATGCCTTAAACTCCCTTCATGCTGCCTTCAGATGAATGCAGCCAAGCAGCTCCAAACCCTGAAAGCACATAACCGGGAAGAGGGGCCTTTGCGGTGTGGGCATCTTTGTACACTGCAACATTTCCCAATGCAACACAGGGGTTGCTTGGCTCATTTCATGCCACCAGCAAGGGCCTACGCTGATTTTGCGTGCCAAGTTCATTCATTCCACCATCTTCTCTCTTCTCTTGATTTACAAGCTGGGGAAGAAGGCAGAGCAAAGTTGTAGTCTCCTGGATCTTGATCCAGGGGCTGGAAAACTATCGGCTGCCTTGTAAATTAGGGGCAATATGTGAAATGTTAGGCTGGGTGCTGTCAGGTACTTTACAAGGCAGTTCTTCTGCTCAGTGGGACTGATTTTCCACTGCCTTAGCTTTGATGCAAGCCAACCCTGGAGGCTATCTCACTACTGGGATTTAATTTTACAGATTCCGGTGAGAGACCTGAAGCCCAAAGCATGACAAAGCTAGCAATTTGCACAAGAAGCTTTTTTTTTTTTTTTTAAGTTACATTTTGGAAAGAACAGCCACAGAAAAATGGAAACAAAACCAGAGCAGCAATTTTGGCAAGCAAGAGTAAAAGAAAGGAATGACTGTAAACCCAGGGACAATAGCTGGCCAAATAGGGTGCTATGCTTTATTTATTTGATGTATTATTCAGTGATTTCCTCTGGCTAATATAACAGTGGGTGTTCTGCGTGGCATGCATGGAATGGGTACTGATAGGTAGGATTACAGGGTGGGATATAGGCTGACTCTCAAAATCCAGAAACGATTCTAGAGCCCCTTAGGCTGAAAGGAACGGCATTCTTTCTGTTCATGGTTTCTGCATTTGCTCTGATGGTTACCCATGTTGGGGTCATGGACAAAGGGCCAGCCAAGTGGGATGGCCACAAGCCAGAAGCATGATGTCGGGAGTTCTGGTCTTCTGCAGAGTTCTGCTGATTTGGGGAGATCTTAACTGCCATTCCACCAAGTCTTTGCAGGATGTGGAAAAGCGCGTCTGTTCCACTCCATGCCCTGGTTGTGCATTTATTGGGCTTTTCGGAAACTCTGCCGTTACATCCCCAGAACATCCGTTCCTCCTCAGAAGCCCTGATCACCATTTCGTCTTGCTGGCAACATTATCTGCCCTTTGCTTCCGTGTCTGGACTCATCTCGCGAGTCTATTTCTTGGGCGCTCCCCCAAAGACCAAGCTTCATTGCACACACTGTCCTTCATGTCTCCCAGTTGGCTTTGAGCTCACGGACACAAAAACAGCTCCCTCTCTCCCAATTTTTCAGCCCTCTCCTGCTGGTAATTCTGCATGCAACGTGTTTCCATTCAGAAGTCAGGATTTTTTTTTTTTAACCACATAAGGAGGGCATTATATGTATTTATGTAACAGGAAGAGGGAGTCAGGACTATGACCGTGATGTATGTACAAATCTGGATTGAATGTGTTCTCCTTGTGTTAAGCTGGGGGTGGGGAATGCAAAACATGCTGAGAGACAATGAGGTGTAGTGGTTAAGGGGGTGGGTCTGGGACTTGGGCAATCCGGGTTCTAGCTCCCACTCAGCCGACCTTGCCCCAGTCACAGATGCAGCCTACCCCACAGGGTTGTTGTTGTTGTGAGAATAAGATTAAAAGCAGCAGGAGGAGAACGAGGTAAGCCACTCTGAGTCTTTCAAAAAGAAAAAGTTGCCGTATAAAGCTAACCAATCAACTAGTCAATCAATCCAGACCTGCGCTTCCCTCTGAAAGGAAAATTCCCTTTTATTCCAGTGGTAGTTTCCTTTGAAGGGATGTGGGGAATTTGGGAGTGAGCAGCAGTGGGGAAAGTTGATCCGTTGCTCCCCTGCTGCAGCCTTGATGCTGATTTCCCTACTACTGCCCCTAAATGGCTGCTATTTAAGATAGCAAAAATGCAAGCGTGTCTAATACACTGGATTAGGTTGAAAACAAGCCAGCAAGCAAACAAGCAGGCAGGTTCACACAAAAAAGGATCATGCTCAAAAAGTGCTCCTGCATCTCTGAAGGCCACCCAGTGAGAGCCATGGGTAGCCCGGGATTGGAACTTGGTTAAAACCCTGAACAATCCTGAACTTGGTTAATTGCTAAGCATCATAACAAATGGGTTTTTTGGCAGCAGCACTTGACATGAGAGCATTGGAGTTGATTCTTGGACTCGGGGCCCTGCGACCAGTTCGGTGCCCTCTAAACTTTCATGGCCTGAAAGAGAAAGGCACTTGCATATTTGTGACACCCACTGAGCATCTTACTTTTGGAGGGGGCATGAACACAAACCAAGCGTTTTCTAGGGGTGCAGAGCATAGAGAAGGCCAGGAACCGCTGTTCTAGAGGCAGCTAATCACAAGGGGATTGAAATTTGGAAAAGGCCAGCTTGAGCAGCTTGGCACATTCCCAGCTGTTGAACTGGCACCCTCAGACCTTTCAAAAGCACCACCGTAAGGCGGGGCGTTGGACACATGGGCGATCCCCCCACTGACGATGCTCCCCTTCCTTGGGCGTACCTCGCTCGGATCCTGCGCCGCAGGGCAGAGGACAATCTCCGTGTGATCCTTCGCAGCCGTGGGAGAGGACGTGTGCAGCGCGGACAGAATCCCGGCCCCGCCAAGGCTGCTGCATCCCCCTCCCTCTTGTGGCATCGGGCCCTGCTCCAGCGGCGGCTCCTTCAGTTGGCCTTCTGGTCCTCAACGCATCGACAAGGAAGGATCTGGGGCGGCGTCCTCCTCGGTTCTCGAGGCTGTGCAAGGCCAACACAGGGACCGTGCACACGGTGTGGTTTTTCGGACACGCAGAACACCTGATGAGAGTGTGCAAACCAACAGTCCAAGGACCATTCCCGGCCAGGCTCATGGGAAATGAAAGAATTTGCAAGCATTAGAGTCGCCAACCTTCTCCCTCGCGCCTTAATCCAACTCAGCTGAGGACGACGAGGTCAGAGACCCTGGCATGGACAACCGCCTCCTTAAAGGCACCACTCGCAAAATCAAAATCGTGTCCTCCTGCCCGATACCCTGAGGAGGGTGGAACAGGCGAGGGGGAGCCGAAAGCCTAATTTTCTAAGTTTGCTCAGTTCCAGAAGCAGCTGCAATTCCCTGCCTTGTACATTCTGGCTGCAGGTTTGGCCAAGTCCCCTTCTGCCACTCTGGGGAGGCCCCCAGCATGCTTGGTGGTCTGGCTTGCTTTTTTTGCCCCCTTTCTTGTTGGGATGCTTGCTTCAGTTGGGCAGCCAGCAAGGACCCCATCTGCTCCCCGATGCCTGAAGTTTCAAGGCCCAGGAACAACTTGGGGGTCTTAATTCTCTTCTCCCTGTAGCTGCAGCTGGTGAGGTTGGGACCTCCAGCCAGCATGAGAAATGGCATCCAAGGTTTGCATTTTGAAATAGTGCACTATCAAGAGAGCCTGGAAAGGCTTCCCTAAACTGTTAAGAAACTGGGCCAGGCATCCCCTTGCTTGCTTCTTTTTCCTTCTCTTTTATTTCATGCCAGACCATCCCAAGGATGAACATGCAAATCCACAAACCAATAAGTTTAGAGAAAATGTTTGAGAGCAATTGACCCATTGAAGAATTAAGAACTGATTCATCATTTTCTTGTTTAACAAATATCAAGGCAAGGAAATCAAAACAGTTTTGCACTAGCACAAAAATCTGTTTGCCCTTTTGGGATAACAAAGAAAGCACAAGATAACAGCTCATTTAACTAACCAAAGTCGTCACTAATTGATTGAGCTAAAAACCATCCTTCATGTTACAGCAAACATTAAGAACAAAGTAATCCTCCTGAATATAATGTGGCCAATTTGTGCTCTATTTATTTGATAACGAAAGGTTCCTTAATTGACTGAATAAACTCTGCAGGGACTGCATAGTAATCCAGCTTGTGCATAGCTACAAACCATGATTTAATTAACTATGGCTTGTTGAATTGTGGGTTGTTATGTGTGAACCCAGAATTATGGGTGAACTGGTTTCACAGAACTCATGGTTAGTTGTTGAGTTGTGAACTGTGGGCTGTTTAAATCATGGGTTGTTATTCGAAATGAACATAGAACTTTGGGTTGTTTTGCTAGCTTACAGAGACAGTGGTCAACCATGGTTGAAACAAAAGCAAACACCATTCCCTTTCTACATGCTGGTACTACAGTGCCGGAAAGTCATTTGGGATACCGGGAGGAAGCAAACAAAAGAGGAGGAAAGCAAACAACCCAGGAGGTGAGAAAACAAACTGCCAGATGAGCCCTGTGCAAAGCAACAAACTTTGATTGAAATAAGCCAAGGGTTGGTGTCTCACACACCTCAGGTCATTGCTGAACCTCTGAGCCTCTTGGCATGCATTCCAGTGCTTTGCAGCAAACGAGTCTTGTCCAACAATAGTCCTGTGTTCCTCCTTTTTCAAGACAAAAACAAACAGACTGACACATTGCCAAACTTGTTTTGTTTTCCAGTTATGTTTAGAGAGTCCACCTTCAGTTCCCCTTCAGTGCAATCCTCCTTCTCCAAATTATAACAGTGCACTTGCGATTTGGGAATTGTATTGCCACATACAGCCATTTGGTTCTGTGATTAAGCTGAATTCTTTGTCCTGTGCTAAGCGCTCCAGGAGTCAATTTGCACGGTGCTGGGGGACACTGTAGGAAGAAGAGCGCTTGACTCATGGGGGCCAACTTTCTCCTTCTTGCCTACCTCAGCACCTGCTTCCCTCCAGGGCTGGCCTGTTCATTTACATAGCCTAGTCCTGTTGCTAAGCTATGCACATTCCAAGAGACTCTTAGTGCAAAGCTCTTCCCCTGGTTACCAAAGCAGGGGAGAAAGAGGCCATTGTCTGAGCGCTGGGTTGCTGGGAAAGACTTGGATGCTGTATGGGCACTGGCGGTCAGAGGAGCGAATTTGGGGGGATTAGCTAGGAGTCTTCTGGCACATTTGCTCGTGGTCTTACAAGACAGCCCGGGGGGTCTTTCATAACACCGAGAGGTGGTCACTCCAGGCCGTGGTGTGCCCCTGGGAGCAGCCGGGGCCTCGCGGGGAAGAGAAGCAGAGCGCACAGTGGCTTCTGAAGTGAGCCAAGCTTCTGGCAACCACATCCATGGAACAAAGCCAATCCAGCCACGAGGAAGGAGAAGTTGGCCACCTTGGGGGCCAGATTTCACAATGAGAATCTAGCACGCTGGCCTCCTTTTCAGCGTGTCCATCCCATGAACTTCTGACGCGCAAATGCCCTTTCCCACACAACCACCAGAAGTTTTTGGAGCTTGCAGGCCGTGGCCTCGCCATCCACCCGCCATTCCCCCCTCTCCTCCACATCCCTGGTCAGGCCGGCCTTTTGTAACCATTTCCCTGAGGAAGAGCTCCTGAGCTCGCATAATTTCTTTGGCTGATCTTTTGGTCAATCTAACGCACATGGATTTTGGAAACATTCTTAGGGCTGACACAGGTGGCTTAGCTTTCGTTAGAGGCCAACAGGCTGTTCCTGTGCAGTGCTCAGTGTCATTGAATTCTCTGCCGCGGGTAGCAAAATGTTCGGGGCTGTTCCTTCCGCCCCCTTTGCTAGAGAAAGATTCCCTTCCACTTCCAGTTTGGCGTTCTGGCAAGTCCCTGTCCATCCCAGGTGTCCAAGGTAAGGCGTCCAAGTTACGTGTTGCCCCCGTGACTAGATTGCCAGCACGGATATGTCACAGACAGAGCTTTTGGCAACGGCTCCCATGTGCAGCCGGCGGGCATGGAGGGCAGAGAAAATCGAACACTGCCCACGTCAGCATGGCACATGGACACACACACAAATACACACACAGAACCCAGTGAGGTGTTCATGAGCTCAAGTTTTATTTCTGTACAAGTCTCCCTTCTGAGTGATAGGAAGTCCCTCCATTAGCCTTGCTTACACAGTAAACAAGCCATTAAGTCAAACTGAAATACAGTCAAACTGAAATACAAAACACCGACACCCAGGCCTTCTCACACGAACCATGCGCACCTCACGTTGCCCCTTGTGCTGGCTGCCCTCCTTTCGGGGCCTTTGTGTCAGCCATGTAGAAATGGGGGGGTGGGGGAAGGAGACTAAGAGGAGGAGGAGGAGGAGGGGAAAAAGCTTCCTTCTGAATGCCTCTGGGTGGCCCCGACAGAGGGGTTTGACAGAAGAAAGGGAGGGGGAAGGTTCTTTTGGCATTACCAGCCATTTTCAGTTCCATGGCTAATAGCAACACTCATTCCGCCCACAGCTGGGCATAAACATGCTACCTGATTCAAGACAGGGGTGCAGTGGAATGGTTAGACTGCCTTGCTCCTCTCCTAAGACCTGATGCCTTCAACAGCTTTGTGATAAAAAAGCAAAAAGCACCCCCCCCACCCGCAAAGTGCTGGTCATTCCCAGTCCAGCACTGATGCAAGAAGAAAAGGTCACACCTGTTGAACTTCAGCCCACCACGAAGCTGTTAAAGAACTTCTGTGGGTTTCTGCCTGCAAGGTACATAATACTCTGAACATGGGTTGTAAAGTGTTTGTGCAGCTACGTATCTACAGAATAAATAAGAGAAAAAGTTAAATAAAGTTACTGACATCTGCCGGCTGATCAAAGGCCATTGTTTCAAAGCTCAGTTCTTTCCCTCTGTGTCGCTGGCAGGACAGCCCGTGTCCTCGGGTGGCCCGCGGCTGGGGCTGGCTGCCTCGGAGAATCAAAGCCAAAGACAAACCTAAGCAACTGTGTTGCTGGAAACACAGTGCGAACTTCCTGAAGCATTTCTGAACGGCCCTTGCTCCATCCCAGGAAAGGGAACACTTTCACTCAAGTAGAACACCTCACACTTCCTCCGGATGGTTTTAAGGCACGATCGTGAGAAGAGACAGGTAGAAATTCACCCAGAGTACAATCACCTTTGCTGGAGTCCATAAAGCCCAGCTGGAAGTGCACCGGAGTTTATTAGAACATTTGTTTGAAAATAAAACAAAACTCAACCAATAAGAGTCCCTCAAAACAGAGGGTGGGGGAAACCATTGCTTGAGTTCCTCAGTCCCCACAGAAAATGATTTTGCATGCCTGCACAGGCTTTCTGAAGTGACGGAGCAGTCCTCCCCGGAAGTTACTGAGCATGAGTGCATGTCAACGGAGGAAACACCCAGGGTGGCGAATGAGCTGTTTTATTTGCTGGTTTGGAAGACGGACTTCCTGCCATCGCACACCACCATCTGGACAGAGGATGCAGGGTCGGCGGGGGCAGAAGTGGGGAGATGCAGAGGTCTCGCTTTGTCCAAGTTGCAATGCTCAGCAGCCGTCTCCAGGTGGCGTGTCACTCCATGAGAAGAAGAGGACCTCAGAGAGTCTTGCGTCGATGAAGAGGACGATTGGATGCCTCCATCCCAGGCAAGTCAACTCAAATTCCTTCCCATCACAGCTTTACCCCCCAAACAGGGCAGTCCCTTGGGGTTATGCAGATAAAATGGGACAGACAGGTTCCTGCCCCACAAGAGTTGCTATTCATGGTTTATTACACACCAAAAGAAAGAGAAAGGGGGCAGGGGAATAAAAGAGAGTCTGAGTGCGAGGGAGAGAACGCTTAAAAACCACCCCCAATAACACTAGGAGGTCTTTCGAGCAGTGGGGCACAGTGCCCTCCAACCGCGGAGCTCCATCCTGGGGATCTAGGAGGCTGACGGGTGCACCACTCTTCGTCTTGAGCCCTGAAGCCGGAGAAAGGGCTTCCCGTAAAAGTCGACGTCTTTAGTCAATGCTTTATTAGGACTTTCTCCCTCTTTTTTTGGTTTTTGTTTTTTTTTTTAAGAAAAAAAGGAAAAACCCAGCTTAGAAAAATCCCTTGAGTCACCATGGTGTGGCATCTCCCCTGTGCCCCGCAGAGGTCGCATCAGCTAACTGGTCCTCAGCTTGCTTCCCTCGGCAAGGATTTGGGGCGGGGGAGGGCCTGTGGGAGCTACATTCGGGATGACGGGCTGGCCAACTCGTAGAAAAGCAGGTACGCGTCACTACTCCGGACGTGACTTGAGGAGAGCAGTGTGACCCTGCAGGAAGGGGAGAGATAGGAAAGGCCGTTAGGGAACACAGTCCAGTGTCCCTAGAATTGCAGGGGAAGGAGGAACGAAATGGGGACACACCGAGGAAAGCATTCTAGAGGGAGACCTTGAAAAGAAGGAATCCTAAAACTGAGCCACAGTTGAAGCTGGGTCCATTTGACATGTTCAAGTGGGACATCCAGCATTTCAGAAATCTTTGGGTTCTGAGTAACTTCACTCACCTCTAAATCTTCAGGCCTGCTTTGTAACAGTTTTTTAAAATGTTGATAGACCTGTCTGTCGCCTGTAAATTAACCACCCCACTTTCTTGTCTTGGGAAGACAGTTCTGCAGCACTGCATCCCGTAGGGGCTGCCTTACTCTGTTAAGATTTTCAGGTAGAATCAGGTCATTGATCCAGGGTGGTCTTTTTGGGCTGGCAGCTGCTCTCCTCATGTGAAGAGGCTTTCTCACCTCCGCTACCTGGATCATGTTTACCAAAGATGCCAGGAACAGAAGCGGCAGCTCTTCCCTTCATACAAACATGCTATTCTTCCACCAAGCCCTGGTGTTGTCTTGAGGAGAGAAAAGCGGTGAAAGTCTTTCCTAGTCCTCTTATCTGAGACCCTTTGGAGAAACAGCTTCATTCTCAGGCAATGCTAAGCCCTGGTTTAAGTTAACCATAAAGCTTGTGGCTTTAGTCAGAAATTCTCCTGCAGATGAGCCAAAATATGCGGCTTGTATTTGCTGGCCTTCAAATGGTTCTTTTTCTAGGCTGCTTTTCCTGGGCACCTCTGTCCTAGCTGTGTGAACAATCCAGGGATAAGCCACAGTTCTGGCTGCAGTCATTGCAACAAGCCATGGTTTAAACAACCCAGATGTTACCAGCTGGCAATTCACCATGACAAGGTGTGGATGATAAGCCATGGCTGCTTGCCTTTTAATGAACTGTTGGAGTGCCAGGGGGTATAGATATTCTTGAGAGGTGTCCTGTTGTGTGAACCCAGTGAAAAGAGGCCATGTGAGAGCTAAACAATCCTTTCATAACTGTAAATCTGGCCGATCCTTGCATAATCCACATTGCTGGGTTCACCAGACTCCCAAGTGAGGGCTGGATATTTAAGATGGCGGTCAGATGGACACTGCATGTCTTATTTATTTAATACATATTAATTAACCCACAGTGGCCTGTTGTGCCCTGTGAACAGCCCCCCATAGGTTTGATTTCCAGTTAACAGCTGGTTAACAAACCATGGTTTGTTTGCAGGGATGGGTTCTGATGCAACAAGAAGCCAGGTTTCAGCAAACCACAGCATGGCTGTGTACAGGCGAGGCTTTGCAGCATCAGACAGTAGCCACGAGCATCAACTTTACCGTGAGTCATTGAAGGCGTGCCATTCTCCAGACATGGGGTTCTTGCAGTAGGCTGTGTAGTGACCACCCATGGTGGTCCCACTGTGATTGGAGACAGCGTACAGGTTGTAAACAGCATGATCTGCAGGGAGCAAGAAGACGAGAAGGTGTACGTGGTCCTTGTTCTGTCAGAACAAGTTCCCCCCATCTGGTAGCCTCCGGCTGCCATCACCTTCAGTCTGAGATGATGGAAGCTGGAGACCAATGCATCTGGAGGTCATTGGGTTTGGGAAAGCAGTGCAGGGAGCCCCAGAGCCCCACACCCTCCAAGAGACAATGTCGGTCTCAGAATCCTTTGTATGCTGCCCGGAAAGGCCACTTTTGCCAACATCTGGTGCTGAGTTTCTTCTTCACAGTCCCTAGCTTGGCATCCAGAGGGACAAATCCTTGATGGACCCATCGCACCTGCTTTTAGAGGTCCCAGGAAGCCACGTGGAATCTCCTGGAGCAAAATACCTCAAGTCTCACTATTGGAACTGGTTTCAGACCAGTTGGACTGTCAGGGGTTCCCAGTGACAAGGGCTCTATAGAAGAGTGGGGCTCCCGAATAACAAAATGCTTGGATTTTGTTGTGTGGTGACTTAGATCCACTTCAAAGAAGCATCGATTTTGTAGCATGCTAAACAAGAACGGGGGGCCCGAAGAGACAAGATTTGAGGTGTGCCTGTAGCAGCTCTGCCTTCTTTTTAATTTTAGTCTAGAGTAGATGCAGAAGGCCTGGAAGTACCTCCCACTGCCATGCTTAGGGGCCCAGTCCAGATCACGGCCTCTGTGCCTACTCTGAAGAAAAATGAAAATAAAATGCAGCTTCTAGAAACACATTTAGTGTTGATTCCTGTCTTGTGCGAAGGATGGCTTTGCTGGGCCTGGCCAACATCTGGAGCGCAGCTTCAAACAGGGGCCCTTGTCGGGGTGTTCTTCTGGCCAGTGTGGAGGAGACTGGCACCTCCTGTGTTTCTGCCTGTTGCATCCAGGAGTCGGAAATACAGGGTGTGGGGTGGCCACGTTGAGTTAGTGGTGTGGCCATGTAATTTAGGACCCCCAATTTAATGAGAAGTTTCTCTTCCCTCCCCTTCGCCAACTAGGGATGCCCGAGAAATTTAGATTCTTCTGAGCTGTGGGTTCTGCAGCAGATGTGGCTTTTTCTAAGTCATGCCGATAATGGAGACTTGTGCATCAGTTTCTCATTTTTCATTAAGGTGCATCAGCACTAAAGACTCTTCTGTAAAGCTTCTCTCATTAATGCACATTAACTGTTGTAGACTAATTAGCACTAATGTGAATTGGGACATATAGAATGCGATTCTGGTTTTTAAAAGCTGATTCTGTCATGGAACAGATGACAGGACAAAGACAACTGACTATCTGTGAAATGAAGACTCCCTGGGTGATAATTTGCCCTCATGCCAGGAGAGGGCGCCCTGGACTCCAGTCCCAAGGTATGCTCTTAGCTTTATCCCAGATATGACTGATCTGCCCTTCTACCCTTTGAAGCCGGTCCGTGCCTCTCTAGGGCTCCTCTTACTCCCTCTGTCTACACAGCCCCCGCCTCGAATTCCCACCAGAAAAACACTCACTGCAGCTTTGGGAAGCGAATTCCCGCAGGTCTAGGTCCTTGAGTGGGAAATTGACGAATGTGGTGAGTTTGCTGGATCGCATCCTGGCTTCGGAGAAACGCTTCAGGTCTGGGGCGAGAAGTTAAGGAAGAAGTACAGCACTGGCAGGCTTACTGTGGGGTGGAAGGAAAGCTCTGGGGGGCTGTGCAGCCTGCTTTTTGCTGGAGCAAAGCTTCGGGCCCATCCACCAGATGGGGCCCACTCTGCTCCATTGCATTGGTGCTGAGGGAATGGGCAACTCCACCTGGAACCATCAAAATGGTCGGAGTGGTCTGATTTTGCATCCTGTAGGAATCAGTCTAATCAAGAATATCTGCACAGGCCTAGTTTACCCTGAATAGTTTCAGTGACAGTATTTTCTTGCATTGCTCCATCCTTCGTCTTTCATGCTGCCCTTTCTCCAAGTTTCTCAGAGTGTGATGAGAGGATCTTGCTGATGCAGAGTCCCCTGTTGGAGCACTTGGCTGCGTGACTGAAAGACCAGGGCACGGGCACCGTGTGGTCCACCAAGCTCTTCCGCATTTGTTCCCTTCACAGCTACCCAGTGAGTAGTCTTGGGAGACAGAATGATGGGATAGGCCACCCAGGAACTATAGGACTAAGTTCTCCCTGGCCGGCATGCCTCACTCTAACCACTGTGCCATGCTGTCCCTCATGGTATTGCATTGGAGGCCCATCACCCTGGTCCACCAGGCTGGGCTTTCATGATTTTAGCAGGCGTTGTTCATGCATTCCACAGCCTCCCCAAATTTCTGCCAAGGAGAATCTTGCGCAGATTTGAGGTCACACCTGAATGAGGGTTCCGGGCACAGAATTCTGCACCCTGCGGAAAGCCCTGACTTTGTTGCGGAATGGCCCACACAAGACACACACACTCAATGCCCTGCTTGTGACTCCCTTGCTATCCGGGGATTCCGGATGGAGCCGTGTCTGCAGAGAAGGGGAAAGGATACGCAGCACCAGGATCTTGGGGAACCTCTGTATGCTGAACTTCTTCATGCACTTTGTCCGGGCCTTGCAGTGGCAACAGGTCTGGAAGGAGAGAAGGAACCATGATGAGCCGGAAAGCGCCCTGCGGCTTTGCGCTGTGCTGAGAGATGGGAGGCTCGCCTCTCCCTCCCTCCCTCTCCCTCTCTCCATTGTGTTTCTGTACCTCCCAACAGACAAAGCCCTCCAGGCACTTTGCCGCAATTACAACCATGAAATACAACATCATAAAATAAATATAAAAGATTTTAAAACTGCAGGATAAAATAAATATAATAGTCAGATATAAACTTAGCAGCAGCATCGAGATTTAAAGCACAGCACTGGATTTCCTAATGACACCGAAAAACTAACCCCCTGGGAAACCAGAGAATGCTGGAAAGAGCACAGTGGTGGTGCCAGGCAAGCATTCCTGGGGAGCTCCTTCCACAAGCAGGGAGCCACCGTGAGAAAGGGCCTGTTGCAGTAGCCCCTTCCTTCAGTGGGTGTTTCCAGAGAAGGGCATCGAAGACCATCTCAGGATACAGGCACATGTGTGTGTATATATATATAGGTTTAAGTTAAAATATACTGCTATTTTGGGTCCCCCCCCCTTTGCCTTGGTCCTCCCCACCACTGGAAATGCAACCCTGAGAGCTTGCCTGGCAGAAAGTTGCCATCCTATAAATGACAGCGTTCAGAAGTGCTATTGGCCCACAAGGTGGGTTCCAGATCCCCCTGTTCTTCCTCTCCCGCTGCCCGCCTCCCCCCCCTTCCCATCTGGACATGCGCCTTGCGTGGCTCCTTACAGGCTTCTCATCTCCGTCCAGGATGTCCTCCTTGGTGAAGAGCCTTAAGCAGTCGATCAGGTTCACCTCCCCGTAGCTCTTCTGCAACAACACAGATGTGCCCCCCAAGGGTGCGGTTAAGCCAGAAGTGCTGAGTTGGGGGGGGGAGGAAGCCAAAGGTGGGCTGGGATGCCCTGCAGGGGGTGGGGTTACCTTGGCAATGGGCAGGGACAGGTCCCAGAAGGGGTCGAAGGCTGTAGAGCAGTGTCCGCACACACTGCAGGTCAGTGAACTCTTCAGCTGCCCCACAAAAAGATCTGAGGGGGCAGAAAGGTTGGGGAATCAGAAGGGGGGCCGAGGGAGAGGCCCAGTCAGAAAAGCCCCTGGAACCGTTGTCTGAAAATCCAACTCCTTTCCCACAGTAGGAACACTAACCAGCCAGCCAAGAGATGGAGTGGCCAGTCCAGCCCTTATCTGGCCGCACTTAGCAAGCTGCTTCTCAGGTCCAGGGCAGAATTTAGCTATCCTCTGTTGACCTCTCCCTCCCTCCCTCCCTCCCTCCCTCTGTGTGTGTGTTGTGTGTACATGGCAGGGGGAGGGATGCTGTCTATGTATTTTTAGGCCTGCTGACCCAATGCTTGTTGTTTCCGTTGGACTTTCAGCTGCCTCCTTGGACTGCATCCCCTGCCCACCCCTTAGGACTTGGCCCTTAAAAGTTCTCCCTGACTGGCGTTCGTATCTCAGTAAAAAGTGTGGGATTTAAGCCTTTGCTCAAAGTCCCCACAAATAATGGACCTGACCCCCTTCTCTCCTGCTCCCCCATCTGCGAGTGGCTACCCTGACTCCCCCCAACCCCCCCGTTCTGCCTGCCATTGATTTCAGCACTTACCTCCAATCCGGCTGTCTTCTCTAGCCAGGTATTTCATCCACATTTGCCTGCCTTTTTCATCGTCACTGGAAGAGGAGAGATGGAGAAAAGGTGAACAACACCATTCCCCCGCGGGCTCCAGGCTCTTTCGTGCCAAAGGCAGCCAGCCTCAAAGCCCTCAAGCTCAGGGTCCCAATCCTGCTCTCTGGGGTTCCCCAGACCAGCATGCTGCCAAGGGGGAGCACTGGCCCCCAACTTGGGCAGCTTTAAATGCAGGCTGCAGAGACTCGTGGCGGCGGCGGCGGTGGATGGGGATCCTCTCGGGTGGCAACAGCGGAACCTACCCTGAAAGAGCGAGCATTGCAGCTGTCTTTAAGGGCTACCAAAGCAAGGGGATGCAATGCCCCCTTGTCCTGCTTGTGGGCTACGAGTGGGGCATTCAGCCGGCCACTGTTGCAACGGAGTCCCGGACGAGATAGACCTTTGTCTGATCTCGCGCAGCTTTTAAGCTCTTGCAAGCATTCCTTGCAAGAAAGAGGAGGGTCTGATCCACCTGGATCTCGCTGCCCTCGCGGCTGGGAGCCAGCCAGGTGGGTTTACAGAGACCGGCAGCCTTGCCCGGGCAAGCTTGGTGCCAGTGGCATCTGCCCCATCCCTCTCCAGCCCTTCCCTGTGACTCACGCAAGGTGGTCCAAGTTGTCGTTGCTGCCTTTGGGACGCACCAGCACTCGGTTCACCTCACTGTGGAGGCCGTCAAGGAGGAACCGCAGGAACTCCTGGGCGTCCTGCTGGCTGCAGAGAGGAGAAACGTGCGCTTTAGGCCACCCCTCCGGAGGTGCAGGGAAGGTCCCATGAATGGCACATCGGGGTGGCACATGTGCGCAAGGAGCTGATTTGCCTTCATCCTAGTTTCATCCTGAGCAGGATGGTGTGACGTGGTGTCCTGCAACAGCAGCGGGCTGGACCCGGTGGCCTTCCAGGACTCTCGAATGAGGTTCTGCTCCCAGAACTGGGGGAAACGTGACCCAGGGAGAGGCCTTTTGCAGCAGGAGCAAGGAGAGTTAAGCCCCACTGAGTCTGGCCTGCAAGCCCCTTCCCTCTGGCCCTGCATGTGCATGAGCTGGCAGCAACCGGCCTGATCCTGGCCTTGTGTGCCCAGAAACAACTCCTACAATGTTCAGTAGAACTTGTTCCGAAGAAAATGGGCACCAGCCGTGCTCCCCTAATCCCTTTGCCAGATTGTCAGCAGGAACGGTCCAGAAGAGAACCGAAAGATTATGGCAAGCTGCAAGCACTCTTGGGATTTTAATGGGATAACTGAACCCACCCACTGTCTGATCAATGACTGTCCATCGGAAGTGAAAAGGGAGGAGGTGGGAAGCTCTCTTACTTGTAACCAACGAAGCGGGGGGCATATCTTTGAATCTGTGTCTTGAATTCAGAAGGACTCACGGATTCGTTAGGGGACGATGTCCACAAAGTCTGTATGAGCTTGGCAAACTCTGGAGGAGGAGAAGGCATTGGAAGAGGAGGAGGAAGGCAGGAGGAGAGGGACAGCGGGTGGGCAGAGTGGAGAGAGAAAGAATCCCAGGTTAGCTTCCTTACAGGAGAGCAATATATTTGACAGCGGCACACAAGTGCAGAAAATACCCCATCTGCTCCGGGTAACTTGTGTGGGGCACACGTCCCCCAGCCTCTGAGGCTCTGGGTGGAGACGCACCAGGGCAGGTCCCAGCACGTCAGGCCAGGACTTACTCTAACTCTTTTGAGCTGCCCATTCCCCCAACATTTTCCCTCAACCTCTGATAACTGGCTGGCATCCCAGCTTGTGTACATTTCCCCCTGGTTCTAAAGGCTGAAATGCTGCTTTGAAGAAGGGGCAGAGCTAGGAACGGAAAAGGCCCAAGTCCTGCTTGCTGGAATCTAGCTCTCCGAAAAAGGCTTCTCTGAAATGGAATTCGGCCCTTATGCTGAGACAGGTGCATGACCTCTGCTTTGGGGTTCAAAACACCTCCACCTTTTGCTGCATCCATTTCCCTGCGTCCAGGGTCAGACCCTGGAGGATTGGCAAGCGCCCAAGGTGTGGTGAAATGCAGATACTGCTCCTAGCTCCTCTTTGAGATGGGGTGGTATTCAAGCTGCAGCTTTGTAAGGACAAACCGAGAGCCAGGCACTGATAACATTTAAAAACAAAAAGACAAAAGAAAGATGTTCAAACTTCTTAAGCGTGCAATTAATTGTGCATGAACATCTGCTTTGCAACCGGGATGCAATTTTTCGCAGCTTGAATACTCGGTGCTTGCTTCCCTGGCTACCTACATGCAGCAGGGCAGCTCCAGGAGGCAGGAGATGCACAGAGGAGACTTATCTGGTCCTGCGATGCAAGACTGCTGTTTGGGAGGGGAGAGAAAAAGGAGAGCGCCACACCCAAACCCAAAGGACGGCCTCGTAGTTCATATCTCTGTACTCTTTGAGGCTCACTTCTTGTTTCTGCCTGGCTGCAAAGCAACCAGCAGCTTTCCTTCCTGATGCACACCCTTCAGCTCCATCCCCTTCCTGGGCCCCCAGATGCTTAAGACTGCCTGCAAGAGACCCTGAGAAAGGGGAGCTTCTGGGGACGCTGGCGTGTATGCGGGTGCAGCCAGCCCTCCGAGCTCTTACCTGTCATGAGCGCCATCTGCATGCGGCTGTTATTGTTCAGGTCACGGACGTGCTGGTTCTGCAGGCAGTAGTCCCGAAGCTCTTTGGTGTTACTGAGGCACTGCAGGATGGAGTTCATGAAGCACTGTGGGAGGCAGAAGCAGGGGACACGAGTGAGCCGAGGTCTGCCAAGCCTGGGACAATGGAGGGATGGAGCATACCTGGTTCTTTACATCCCCAACCTGACACCTTCTAGTTGTGTGGGACTACAAATCCCACTCAGCACAGCTGTCTGGACCCCTGCAGAGCTGAGCAAGCAGCCCTGGTCTATCCTCTTCCAATTGTATGCCCTTCAGATGGGTAGGGAGGTCTCTCCCATCCTGCTGGGTTGGAATGATGGGAGTTGCAGTCTAACATTACTGGGGGTCACCAGGATGGGGAAGATGCTGTCGGTCTTCGCTGGCTTGATGGAGTGACTCCACACAAGGACAGATGCTTGTGCTCTGATGAATCTGGCTGGCCAAGGTACAAGACTCACAGAGAAATGAATGAAGATAAATGTCACCCCCCTTCTCAAATCTCCCACTCAGGTCAGGAAGCTTCCTGGTTGATCTTGGGCCAGCAGACTTGCAGCAGATAGTAAAAGTTAGATTATGGACATGCCTCGAAGTACTTAATCTAAATTTTACTATTGCAAGTCTGCATTGTGTTTGTGTGAGAGAAGTGTGCTTGTAAGAAATGAAACACAGGCTATATGGTTTATAGTTTGAGAAAAAATTAGCTTTCTGAAAAGTTATTGTCAGTTCTGCAAGGGGGATTCATCTTTCCGTGGTGTGCATACAGAGCCACTGGGTGGCAAGGGGCAAACCTACAAGCGAGGTTAAACGCCTCTTTGCATTTAATGTGCGAGTTTTTAAAAAAGCAGATTGCATCAGCTGCGTGGGAGGAAAACTGTAACCATTTCCTCCTTGCTCCAGTCCTGAGGGAGAAAGACACCCACGGGTGCCAATGGGGACCCTCCCAGCAAATACCAGAAGTGGGGTTCCCTCAGAGCAGTGGCAAGGGAGGGAAGGTTTAAACCCCCCTCTGCGAATTCTCCGCCCTCTCCCCAGTGGAGGAGATCTGCTTAAAAACAGCAGCAGCAACCCTGCATGATACATGGAAACACCAATTTGACATCAGGCCGGCTCGGCCCACGTGCCTGAGGCTGGGTGGGATGCATGAGGCTGTCTCCCGAGACGCTTACACAAGTATCTTGCACGCAGCCCTTTTCTCTCTGTGGGCACGTGAGAAAACCCCAGTGGGTGCCGGTGCTGGTGGTGGGGATTCCCAGCAACGCTGGCAAAGAAGAGGAACCAAGGTATAAATAACATCCGAGGCGAGGCTTGCAAAACCCCGTTGCAGCTGCTAATGCACCAACCACCCAACCAGCCAGGGAAGGTACGGGTTGTGGGCTGCAGGTTGGTGCACTGAGGGAAGTGGCGGGTGCACCACCAGCTTCCCACACACTCGGAGGTGCACACCCTTGCCCTGGGCCTCCCCAAGCCTGATGAACCAGCCCTGGAAAGACCGTGCCGCCGTGCCAGCTCCGCTGACAAGGTGACCTCAGGAGAGAGGAAGTTGGCGCTGAGCAGCGCTGCCTGCAAGCAGCTGGGGAGGCCTCCCCAGTCAGCGGCCTGCCCTGTGCAGAAGCCAGGTTCTCTCTCCGAAGACACGTGGATGGCCGTGAGCCACCCTGAGCTCTTTGCTTACTGGGCAGGACCGAGATGGAATGAATAACCGTGTCTAAGTGACCTACTCGCCTTGTTTCCTATACTCCGTTTTTTAAAAAGCATTTTTGTGCAGTGTGGTCTGGAAGACCATGAACTGGGAAGCTCCCAGTTTGAATCTTGGCTCTGCCAGTGTCTCATGTGAGAGACACTGTCTCGGCCTCAGTCATCCATCTGCATTATGGGGGTAATTCCTGCCATGTGGAGCAGCAGGAAATCCTGGTAGGCTGGGTGGAGGATGCTGAAGAAGGGTGGTTGCCGTCCGTGAGCATAAGAGGCTGGGTGCCTTGTTAACTGGCCAGCTGAACTGTCCCTCTCATCACCTGCTAAGAAATGGAAATCCCCAGAACCGGTCCGGGATCCTTCTGCATGCAGAGTGTGCTTTTGCCATTAAGCTGCTCTCCGAAGCAGAAGGGCTTAGAAAGAGGACCACGTGCCTCCAAACTTTCACCGTTTCTGTCCCTGGGAGATTTCTGGGCTGGGAGTGGTCCGAAACTTCTGTGCACCTGCTGGACCTGCGGGTGGGCATTTGCCCCCAGGACCACCCCCTGCTTTGCCACTGTTGCCCCACACCCACTTGGGGGGAAGAAAACGACAGTCACCACACGATAGTCACTGTTTGTCTCCATCAACAGCAGCTTGTATTCCGGATCTGCTGTGGGAAGGGCAAAGTGCTTTGGGAACAGTTAGGGCTGGAAATGGGTGCGCAGAGATGGCTGCATAAAAGGATCAAAGAGATGAAGGAGGTAGGTGCCCACCTGGCAGCCGGAGGGCAGAAATTCTGGCCATGCCCTTTGGCCCCACCAGCGGCCACTTCGTGCTTTCCTGCCTACTGTTTTCCCTCCCCAGCACTGGCAGGGGGCACCTTGGGCTCCTCTGGGCAGATGCTTTGCTCCGCCCCTTTCCCTTCGGTTCCGCCCACGAGTGGAATTCAACTCTCCCTCCAAACATCTTTCACAACTGAATCCAGCCCGGAGATTGCATCAAGTCCAGCACCCCTGACTGACAGCGTTGTTATACAGTAAGCACTTTGAAGAATAGCCAAAAGCGCTGTACAAATGCTACACAAAGTATTCCACTTTCACAGCCGCCCCCCCCCCCCCCCGCCCCCCCCCAAACCCCTGGATGCTGTAGTTCTGAGGCTGCAGAGAATTTTTCAGTACAGAACTGCAACTCCCAGGGTTTTCTGTGGGTGATGAAAACACTTTTCAAGTGTGCACGGTAGAAGGAGGGAGAAGAAGTGACTTACGGTGTTTCCGAGGTTTCGAAGACCTGTCAGGCCTTGCACTGTTTTGGAATTCTGTGGAGAGAGAAGGACACACTGCATGTGAGAATGCTGCATTCTGCATTCTCTAGACCACCTTTGTTCTAGAAAGCCAGTGTGGCACAGTTAAAGAATTGAGCTGGGACTCAGGAGATCCGGATTTGAGTCCCTCTAGGTCCTGAATCTCACTGGGTGACGTTGGGCCAGTCACTGTCTCTCAAACAAACCTACTTTGCAGGGCTGTTGTGAGGATGAATTGGAGAATAATGTTCTTGGTTATCATTTCCCATCAGCATCAGTGCTTGGCCAATGGTCAGAAATTGGGAGCTCCAGTCCAAAGACATCTGGAGGCAAGAGGCACTGCCATAGCCGATAGACATGAAGCAGACGTTTTTGCTGAATAAGACACAGCCTGAGATGCGCAGGTGTGAGACCAGGGCACCAAAGCAGTGATCCACTGAGCGAGCGCAACGTGCTGGTGCCACAGAGGTCTCTCACATACCCAGGGTGCCCATGGTGTTGCTTGCGCCTGGGAAAACCCCTGGACGCAGCCTGTGAGGGCCAGCAATGGATTTCAGGGTGAAGGCGTCTCCGTAGGAGGGAGCGCGTTGCCAGGAAGGAAGGGTGAAGCTTTGCAACTGTCTCTGGCTCAGAGGATTTTGTTTGTTAAGGACGGGCCAGATTCTGGAGAGCTGTAGGCCTATTGATGGGTTGGTGCAAGGGGCGAGCACCTGGCTGTGCTCAGATGCTTCGGACTGCCGTTCCATCAGCCCCAGCCAAGGAAGCCAACAGGCGGGGGTCCTGAGAGGCGGGGTCTGAAACATCCGGTGGGCCCCGGTTGCCTAGCCCTGGTTGAATGAAGCTGCCGAGTTCACAGGCTGAGCAGCTCGGTGTGCCGGATGGCAGGATAAGGAACCGAGGAGCGGTGCTGTCCTGAAAGGACCCCTGGCCTGCCCCGCTCTGGCTGGAGCGACCCAGAGCCAGCCCCCTTCCAAGGCAGGCAGCTCTCTGGAGCAGGTGCCCGGGGAAGGGCTCTCACTCCTTCGCTTCCTCGCTGCCGGCCCCCGATTTGGGCTTGGGTGGGTTAAGGGGGTGCCTTTGCTGCTGAGCCACTTGCACGGCCGCCCGCCCCCCAGGAACAGCCGCGGAGGGCTTTGGGGAGGGGGGGGCGGCAGTGCCAGCAGCTCCAAAATAGCAGCATGTGTAGGAGGCGAGTCGCACACTCGCCTGTCCCTGACGACAGCCCAGAATAGACCAGCTCCAGCGCCGCACACACACGCTTGGCTCTCACAAGGCAGGCTCCTGCCACGTGTGGGGAGGGGGGGCTGTGGCGACACAGACGAGACCGAATCCCAGCTGAATCCTGTCCCGCTTTGCCCTCCCCGCCACACTGCCCACCTACTAATATCTGCAGCCAAGGGAAGGCGCCTTGCCAAGGATAATGGGCTGCTGAGCAGAGTGATGGGAGAGGTGGCCCAGCTTGGTTAGCGATCAAGACGTGGGGCAGACGAAGCCCCGGCATGCGCCCGACTGTTTGGCCCAACAGTGATGCTTGGAAAGACTTCTTAAGCGCTTGTGTTGTTTTCGGTATTATTCCCCATGTTTGGTGTTGTTAGTGCAACGAGGGGCTTGTCGCTCAAAATATTGAATTCACCTGTGAAAGATTTGACAGGGCCAGCGCTGCTGGAGTTCCCAGCCTCGCCGGGGCAGACTTGGGTTGAAATCTCCACCCGGACACTCAGCGGGTGACTTTGGGAAAGTCCCTTTCTCCTACCTCACAGGGTTGTTGTCCGAATAAAATGGGTACACTGGGATGTGGACATGAGGACGAAACAGCGACAACTTCCCTGGGAGATGATGGCTTATGGGTCTTATGGGCAGCACACCACCAGCTCACCCCAAAGCCTTATGCCAAGAGCCATTCTCACACACACCATCTCTGAACACAGCTAGACTTTCACCCGAGGCAGGGAGAAATGTCAGCCAACAAGCACGTTTGGAAAGGCTGTCTCAGGTTTGGGGCTCTCCAGGATGGCCCCGCCCTGCTCCCTCCGTGTCTCTCCCAAGGCTTTTCCCTACCCAAGGGAAATTCCTCAAGGGAAGGACCAGGAACTGAGAGTGTCTGGGGAGTGCGGCATCTCCCAGGCATCCGGGAGGAGCCAGCGGGCTTTCCTCCACTCTGGGCCAAAGGCAGGGCTGAGATGGATCGTGCAGCAGAGCCAGAGGAAGCGGGAGAGGGCTGCTGGCGGGGTAGGGGCTTTTGACCCTGAAGCATCTGCACCTTGCGCTAGGAGAGGAGCCTGGGGCGGCGGAGGAGTCCCACACCAACAGGCCCGTCTCACTCATACGTCCACAGAGACAAATGCACAATCAGGGACCGACAGTGTAGTTACTGGACACTGCAGCGCACTGAAGCTGAGCCACCATGAAAATCTTTGTGACTTCGACCTCTTGTAGGATTGCGGGAAGTGGCCGGGATTGGAGTCAGCCTATAGGTGAACATGGCTTACTGTGCTTCGCACAAGGGTAGCCAACCTGGTGGGCCTAGAGCACCTATCATCCTCAGCCAGCATGGCCAATGGTCGGGAATGATAGGAGAAGCAGAACGAAACTTCTAGAAGGCACCAGCTTGCTAAAACTGGCCCTTAGTGAAGACTCTACAGGGATTCCAAAGAATGGGGGGGGGAGTCTTTCCTGGAGGTCCTGGAGATGCTGGGCACTGGACCCGGAATGATTTGCATGCAAACAGCAAGCTTCTTCCGAGCACCAGCACTTCTCCCAGCTGGGTGGAGGCTTGCTGAGGGAGAGGCAGTTTATGCATGCTCTGCAGAACTCTTCTGCATGTCAAGGAAAAGGAGGGGGAAAGGCTATGGGTGGCCATGAGTTAGGATGGCTGTAGGCCTCCTTGAGCAATGGAGATATCTGCCTCTGGACACCAGTTGCTGGGGAACATGGGCAGGAATATGTCGTGGCACTTCTGTCCTGCTGGGCCGGGGTTCCTGCCACGGCAGCTGAAGGCTGGCCCAGAAGAGTTTTGGTGCCACTGGCAGTCAAAAGTCCCAAGGGTGCCTCCCACTGGACACGCTCTGAGCGAAGAATATTTCCCAACGTCCCCTCCCTCATCCCCTCCCTGGCAGAGCCGGAGAGTTGACGTTTCCTTTAAACAGCATTCACGTGTGTGGGTGGTCCCTGACATTGCACATGGCTTGACACAGCCCGTGGGCGCCAAAGCTGGGCACACGCACTGAGCCGTGGTCAACTGCAATGCACCCATGGATTGTGGGGTGGGGTGGGCTGGGGGGCTGCAGTCCATCACAGCCCTGTTTGTGCGGCTGTCCTGCGCTGGCTGGAGCCTCCCAGCTCTTGTTCCGGGCACCGAGCGCTGCCTTTTGGGGAATCTCCATGGCATGCGTCCTGCTCTTGCCCCAAGGAAGCAAGCCCAGGTCTGCCCCGTTGGCCGGCGGCCGCCTCTTCCTCTGCTGCTTCCCCAGGGAGGCAGCGATTCAGCTCTGCGGGCCACAGCTCGGTCCCTGCTTCCCTTCCCCAGCCAGCTCCACGAGCTCTCTCCGGAGCCAAGCCGAGCAGGAAGGCTCCGAGCCGATAGGTACTGACAGCTCTTACATAACTCCTTGCCCCATTCACAGGGAGGACAAGGTGCTGACCTGCCCCGAGCCGCAGGTGCTGCCTCCGCAGGGCGCCTCTTACGTAAGGCTGAAACAAAGGAGTCCCAAAGGGCACCGGCCCAACAAGGTCAGGAAGGCTCCGGCTGCGTAACGGGGGGAGGCGGAGGGGAAAGACTCGGAGCAACTGCCGAGGAACCCAGCTGTCCTGGAGCGCCTCTCCCCTCTCCAAAACTCACCTGGCATTCAGAAGACAGTTTCTCCTCTCTCTCTCTCTCTCTCTCTCTCTCTCTCTCTCTCTCTCTCTCTCTCTCTCTCTCTCTCTCTCTCTCTCTCTCTCTCAGAGAGAGAGAGACGGGCACGCACACTTCTTACGTCAGAGTATGCACGGAATGGCTTTGAACATGACAAGAGGGGTCAGCGGGCAAACTAATCCACGGAGGTTATCTGAGAACGTTCTCTCTTGGTTGGGGGCGGACGGACCTCAGGTTCGCGGGTGGAGCAGCCGCTCAACCTGGGAATTTGGGATCACCACCAGCAATGAGATCACAAGTGTCTTTTCACAGTAATCCGCTCCTGGTTTTGTCCCAAGCATGCTTTTCAGCAGCCTAATTTTCTGTCTGTCTCTCTCTCCCGCTGTGGGAAAGCTTTTTAAATTACATTGTCAGATTACCGACATCCACCAAATCGACTTTCTGCCTCCCTTGTCCCATCCTCGACTTCCCGGGTTGCCTTCCCTCCCCAAAAGGAGCGAGCCGACGCGCAGAGCGCCCGTCTCTAGGCCCCCACTGCGCGCTTCAGGCTGCCCGCTCTCTCCAGCACGACAGCTCAGCCGCCGGGTGGAAACGCTGGCGGACAAGTCATGGGGGACGGAGACGGCGGCTTAGTAATCGCTTCCACGATCACGCCCGGCTTCTTCCCACGGATCTCCTGCCCACACGCCTCCTCCTACTTTTTGGCAGCAAGGGGGAGCTGAGCCCCGCGTGGGTAACTGGAGAGGGTGAGCGGGCGTGGATCCCCCATTCCCAGCTCTAGCAGATGGCAGCCACCTCGCTATTCACTGCAGGGATGGGCAAAGGCTTCGCGGTGTTCAGGCAGACCCTTGCCCAGAGCTACTCTCGGTGCAACGCCGGGGCTCTGCCACGGGCTGTGGCCCTCTCCCCACCGTTTTCCAGACAGGAGGGGGACAAGGAGGCAGCGGCCCGGGTCCCGCTGCTGGTTTTCCCACCGGGGGGCGATGCCATCGCTTCCCCCCCTCGCAGGCTGGAAGCTTTAGCAGCTGCCCCGAGTCCTTGCGGCATGGGACCCAGCGGCTCACCGTGGCACGCCTGCCGTGCCCGCATCCCTCGCTACGCAAGCCGCAGCGCAGGGGACACAGGTGCCCCTTCCCAGGGTCCGAGCGTTGGCCCTGCAAGCGCTTGGTGGCCCTGGGCAGAGCCAGAGAAAGAGGCGCGAGCGAGGTTGGGGAGCCTGGGGAGTGGGGCGCATGGCGGAGGAGAGGGGTGTACCTTAGTCTTATTCAGAACCAGACCTACGAAAGTTGAGACCAGCAGCGCTCCAGGCATTTGCGTCTTGGTCCGCAGGTCCTTCGGCATGCCCGGGAAAGGGGAGACGGGGGGCTCCTCGAGCAGGGTGACCGTGTAGGAATTCCGCATGCTGCAGGGGAACGCCTGGCCGCCACCCCGACTCTCTCCCTGCACCCCGCGGGTCGTTCTGCGAGGAAGGCAGATGCGCGGAGGAGCTGCGGGAGGATGGGACCCGAGGGCTCTTCTCCACGCCCACTTGGCTGCGGCTGCCCAGGGAGAGAGGCGCCGGCCCCCGGCAGCGGCGACGGGCTCTGTGTGGCCAAGCAAGACCCGGGAGGCGCAGGGGCGTCACGCGTCGCGCAGCGCCGGACCGCGGGCGCTTCTCCGGCCGGAGGGGAAAGTTTGCCGGGTCCCGCTGGCTGGCGGGGGCGGTCCGGCCGGTCTCCGCGCCCCGGTCTGGGGAGCTGGGCTGCCTCCGCTCCGCGGCTCCCGCTCGCGGGGGTCTGCGGGACGGTCTCTGCGGCGGGGCTGTCACTCCGGGCGCGGGCGCCGCGCGGCGGGCTGACGGCACCTGAGCGGCTCTGACATCAGGCGGGGAGGTGGAACAGAGCCCGGGCAGGCCTGCTCGGAAGGGCTCTCTCGAGGGAGGCGCGGACGGCCAAGCGTCGGGCGCCGTCGCGAGGGGGCAGCCAGGGAGGAGCGCGACGGGAGGCTCCGCTGCGCTCACAGCAGCCCGGCTGCCGTGGCGACCTGCCCAAACAGGCCCGGTGCAGTAACCACAGCGCGGAGGAGCCCGGAGCAGACGCGGGGCACGTCGAAATCGGCGCAATGTTTCCTTCCTGGGAGGAGCGATGACTCTTATCTTAGCAAGAAGGACATTTTTGCATGTCTCCGCTGCCGTTTGGGGATGGGAGGGGCGGGGGCACCGTTGGCCAAAGGAGCAACTTCCCTAGCACTGGGAGGTCATCTTGTTCCTCTCTGAAGCAAGGGAAGCAACGCATGAGAGCCTTTCAAGAGCCCCCCACCTGCTGAAAAAGAGCAAAAGGCCTGGATTGCATCACTGGGGCGGGAAGGATGTGTGTGGAAAGCTCACATTTCAGGCCGGGGTGGGAGCGGGGCAGGGAGGTGTTTGCTTTTTAGAAGCGCAGAAACAGGGCTGAGTGACTTCCCAGAGTCCACATGCAGAGTGCGGCTGTGCTCAGGCTCCAAGGAAAACCGGATGGGGCCAGGATGCATGCGAAGCGGTCGGTCGCCAGACCGTCGAGTCAGCTGGTGCTGTGCAGTGCCTTGCAGTCCCTCATCCCAAGGCTTCGCTTGCGTGTGCCTCGCTGGGGCTTCTCTCCTCAGGCACATGGAACTGGCCATGGGCTACCGGTGGGGAGGCAGTCGAGTTGAGAAAGCTGCCCAACTCGGCCAAGCCAGGAGCAGCGGTACGGCCTGCTCTGTAGGAGCTCTGTGGGTGTCTTCGTAGGACGAGCGGCGAGATGGTGGCAGAGGCCGTCCAGTCCTGCTTAAACCAAGGCATTCATCCACCAATAACCTGCACCACCCGCACTTCATTGGAAAGTTGGGGAGGAGAAGCTGCGCAGCCTTTGCAAAAAGAGCCCCCCCCCCGACGTTAAGGAGGTCTCACACCAATCCCCACCCTGCACTCAGACCTATTTGCACGCACAACTACCAACATTCCTGCGGAAAGGAGCAAAAGCTCCCATCCTTAGCATGTAAAGAAATGAAAGGCCCCAAACAGTGAGCATTTGGTGGGGCTTTCAGCAGCCACATGGAAGACCGCTCCGTTTCCACATGTTATTCCCAAGTCTGCACTCATGTTAGAGGCAGCATCAGCATCAGCTTGAATTTCATTGACAAGCATTTCTTCGGCATCTTCTGGAAAACTGTGCTTTGCCAGGCATCCTTGCTTCCACCAGGAAGGAAAGGTTCTACAGTCCTGACCAGGAATCTGGCCCTTCCCAAAAGGACGCGCCTCTTCCTTTGCTGACCTCTTGCTTTTCCAAACAGGACCAACAGAGAGCATGACTCAAATCTGTAAAATTCCTGGTGACAGACCAAATGGGCTCCAGGTATGTTTCCGCTGTTTGCATCAGATGCTGTCATTACTTCTGGCTGCAGCTTGGAAGGTTGCAAGTGAGGGTGCAATTCATGACCCAGAATTGTGGTGCTTCCTTCCCCCTCTCCTCCAGACCACTTCCCAGTGTGGGAGGGCAGTTCTGCTTGCTTTAGGGCAGACATCTCTGCCTGAATAAGCATTGCAGAATATTCAGAGACACAGCAGAATTCTGACCCGCTAAGCACACACTCATCAACCAAACAGTAACATTTTTCAGGAAGAAAAGTGCTGTTTCTTTTTTTAAAAAACAGTGTCAAGTTCTGCTTCTTTTATCGGACAGACTTAAATTTCCCCTTTCTGGGGGAACCCCAAGGTGGCTGGCAGCAAGTGAGGGAAAATATCGAACAGAATTGAAGAACAAGTCAATATAGCTAAAAAAGGGAGCGAGCTCGTATGGTACCCTGGTTCCATACAGCCCAGGTTCTCGTCCCTGCTCAGCCTTGGAGCTCTATGGCAACACTGGGCCAGTCACAGGCTCTCGGTCCAGCCAACCTCGGAGGGCTGTGGTTGTGAGGATACGATTAGGATGAGGAGAATTATGTAGGCTACCCTGAGTCCCTTGAAAGGAAAAAAAGGCAAGCTATAAATATAGTAAATAAATAAACCATTTTTAACATGCAAGATTAGATTACAGAGGGATTTCCTCAAGATTCAGGCTAGGTACTCTCTTGGCTTATTCCTTGAGGAAGCAGTGATCGAATCACCTGGCAGAACTTAGGCCGAAGAAATGTACATGAGGTGCTGAGAACTACTCCTCTGTTTCAGCAGAATTCCTATCTTTTCCACTGTGGTTGCAGAGGCACCTTCAGTGTTGCCATCCTATTTATTTGATTTATACCCCAGCTTTCCTCTTTTTTAAAGAACTCAGAATAGATGACAACATTCTCCTTCTCGGCTCTCAGCCTTATACTTCCAGCAACAACCCTGTGAGGTAGGTTGGGCTGAGAGTCTGTGACTGGCCCAAAGTCACCCAGTGGGCTCCATGGCCAAGTGGGGACTCGAATCCAGATCTCCTGAGTCCCAGTCCCGCCCTCTTAACCACTACACCACATGGACTCTCTTTTTGAGTTCCATTTCCCTATCTGTGACACAGATGCATTTCAGTGACATGCTAGAGTTAATCATCTGAAAAACACAATTACAATTTTGAAACTGCCCAACTTGCCTGACACTGCATTTGCAGTTATCATACATTTATTTTTACTAACAAACTTATGAAACAGAAAAAAAATATGTGATTAAATAAAGTACTGTCTCATATCTTGGCTTTCAGTATGAATAACAAGCATTTCTGACTTCCAGCTCCAAGACTGAGCATATGTTCAGAGATGCTCTTTACTTTTCTTTAATTTTAAGTGTCCATCAACTCCACAGAACAAGGTCTTAGCTTCCATGAATGGGGGAGCTTGGGGATTTGGAAAAACAAAGAAACCCTAAAGCAGGTCCTGCTGATTCCTGCTATTCTTTTACCTGAGTTCTACTTCCAAGCTGATGCTTGCTCAGAAAATTCTGCACTCTAAGCTAATTCTGAAGTACTAAGCAACTGCAGAGGCAAAACCCACAAGAGGCTGCTTCCTTCAATCTGGGCCCATGATTTACAGACAGGCATAGTCTAACGTCACAAAAGCTGAATTAAAGCGGTAGAACTCCTGCGGCCCAGAAGCAGCTTTTGCAAAGACAAGCGTTGCCCAATTCTGGGTTTACCTTCCGCAAAGCACTGTCTTCACTTCCCTTGTACATTCCACTAGATTCATTAGGGCCAGCTCCTGGTCCCAAGGTTAATTTGGGCGGACAATTGCTTCAGTCATCCTTGGTTTGAGTTTTAATTTTAATTGGGGCTGAACTCATTCCCAGGCCCTTGCTCAGCAGAATACCATTTGGGGCTTTTGGTGGAGACTTCTTGGGTGGAGATGGCTCTCTGGGCTCAAACCTGATCATTTCTCAGCATGAGGTTAATGCTTTCTTCTGCTCTCAAACTTCTTAATTTGTGCCAGGTTATGGCATTGTACTGGATAACTGTTTGAAGCTGTTTTAAATTTCTGTATGCTTTAATTTTTGCTGTAAGATGCCTGGAGTCTTTTTCAGGAAAAGCCAGCAACAACAATGACGATGACAACCACCACCACCACCCAACGAGCTTCAATGGGAACTGTCTGGGCACAGAAAGGGCATCTCTGAGCCTGTCCAGAGTGCACTTCCCTCATGTACAGCCAGCTTCCACATATCTGAGGAAGAAAGCAAAGCACCTTACAGAGCTTGTGTAAAACAGAACAGATCATCTGCCTTTCTCATTTAAGAAGTCAAACGCTGTTCAATGTGTTTTGTGCTGCCTCCAACACTCCCCCGTCTTCCATCCAAATCTCTTTGTGCCGACACTGCAGGGAAGCTAACTTTAGCTCGGATGAGGTAGAGCTATTTTTGGCAGAGTTAAAAATAAATCCAGGGACGCAGAGTGTTGGGTTGTATGGGCTTTTTTTTTTTTTTGGCAGCGTTATTTATCTGCAGGAATTTCAGACTCCTGATCAACATACCAATGTCAATTCAATTAATGTAGCCTGGGAACACAAAGATAAAAGTGCATGGGGGGGGGCGAGGGGGGAGGCAGTGGTGTATCACTTATGCTGACGCACGACGAGACACAAATACGCCCATACGCACAAAGAGCAGAGGTGTGCGCACAGTGCATTGTTAGACGTACACATGGAGCCGAGCGATAGGCGGAAAGTGCAGTTAGGCTTGAAAACCACGGACAAAGCGTCCCGGTTGTGCGCACGGTGGGAACGCAAGCTTGCAACCCACACAGAGCTGTGAGTCCAGAAAGTAGCACGACGCACCAGCTGCCTTTTCAGATGCTCGGGATGTCACACAGAGAGGCAGCCTGCGGGTCCGTTTGCATCCAGGGCTCATGCATGCCCAAGGTGGTCCCAGAGGAAAGCCGAGCCGAGCCGTTAAAAGACCCCTGCGCCAAACGACGCCAGTTGCGGGGTTGCTTGGTAACAGAGGGAGCCCTCAGAGCGCTCCTTTAGCCAGGTGGATCCCTCTGGGAATCTAAGCAGCGTCTGAAGAGGGCAACACGTCAGAGTTCGGAGGCCCTCTGACGACTGCACAAAGCGTTGTGGGTGTTGAGGGTGCAGAGCTGGCAGAAGCGAGCTCCTTTCCGTTCCTGCAGTTACGGCGCTGCTGTGATTCAAGTGCGCTGAAAATGCTCGCTTAAAAAGTCGTGGTAGCAGATTAGAAATGCGAAAACAGCATGGGATGGCGGTGGGGAGGGGGCAAGGTGAAAGGGTAGCTGCCTATTTCGTATGCACACGACTGTTTAATGTGCAGGGGTTAAAGTGACTAAGCTGCAGCGCTGAAGGGATGCGGCAATTCCTGAACCACACCTTTCTCAACATCTCGCGATCACAGATACACTGCACCTGAACATGGAGGCTCTATGGCGCGCTCTTGGGTAATAATCTACATACGTGGCGTGATGTGCGCCCTTCCGTGTTTCATGGTACACCAGTCAGCCCTGGCCTCCCTTTGCCCCACGCCCCCATAATGCGTGCTCTCCTACTCACTGTGGAGATTTTCATTGCTATTTACGCCTTAATTGATTCCTCCTTAAAATTTATTCTGAGATTACTTCCCGGCTTGGAGAATCAAAAGCCAAGACCAGAAAACAAGCTGCAGGGGTCATTAAACTCCCCATAAACTCTCTGGAATAACCACAGTCACTGCTGTATCAGTTACCAAATAGTTCTGCTGAGGAGGCAGTGGAGGGAATTCAGCTAGGCCCACTGTAACCCCAGGTAACCTCAAGCAACTCACTGCCTATCAGAGCAAGTCCGATATTCAGCCCCCTTAAGCAGAGGAGAGCAGCTTCCTCCAACCTGGTCCTGGGATGACAAATTCCATCAGCTCTCCACCAGTTTAGGATTTACCAACTGGCTGGATGGGGAAGCAGGAAGAGAGAAGCAGGACTCCTGAGCTGAAAAGAGGAAGGCTTTGAAGAAAGCCAGTGTCTCCTCATTTCAGCCTTGAGGGCACTTCTTAAGTTAGACCAGGACTGCCAGAAGAAACACATCCCTGCCCTTCTTTCCAAAGTGCCCAGCTGCTTTGAACCCTGGCCCAGCCAGCAAAGGATTCGTTAAGGCAAGAGTGCGTTCCTGGATCGCCAGGCACGGACAAGTTAAACCTTAACATCTCTTCAACTGGGGTGCTGAGCCTTTCTCAGCCCATGGGCCAGATGCCAGGGGCTACCTTTGCTTTGGGGGCTGGGACGGAAGCGATGGATGCGGGGCCAAAATGCCAACCCATTTCAACTGAAGCGGTTCACTGCCACGGACTTTGGAAGCCTTTGGAAAGGTGATTCAGCCTTTTGGAGTGGGGAGGAAGCTGGGACATGGCCAAACCCTCGAGGATGGGGGAAAGCAGATCCCTCCGGCAGCGGGACCCCTGGCAGAATGAACAGTGGCCCCACACCAGAGGGTCTGCACCCCCCACTGAAGAGATTCCGGCTGCAGCCGCACAACACAACCAACCTGGAGCCACTGTATAGCTCTTTTGACTTTCCTTCCTTAACTTTTAGATTTCATTTTAAAGAGAAAGGATAGAAGCAACAGCGGTAGGGAAACATGAGAGGGGTGCAAATAGGGGGCAATGTCGCCCCAAGCCCCTATAAAATGCAGGGGTTGAGGCAGGGCTATTGCCCAGTATGAGCCTCACCCAGAAGCATCCCCTGGAGTTACTCATTTTGCTTGTGTGGCCTGAGCACAGCCACGGGAGCTAAGGACTGGGCACAGAATGCAAGGCGGCTGCTAGCCAAGCCCTGGCTGCTAGCCGGAGAGGTGTAGGAAAGAGCCTGGCTTGTCACCCATTTCGGATTCTTGTGAGCTTGCGATCTGCTTGGATCTGGGCTGCGGAAGTGACGCTGACACGTTTCGTGTTGCATCTTTGTGCTGGTGAACACACGAAATCCTGCCTGGAAAGGGGGAACTGGGCAAGAGGCCCCTCCTGTCCCTGAAGCGCCTCTGCCTTTTACACGGGCTGCCCCCTTCCCTTGCTCAAGGGGCTCCACCGCACGCAGGTGGAACAGGCCGCGGCTTGCAGGGGCCTGTTCCTGGCCAGTCCCCTCTCCTCCCCGTCCCCCCACCACCTCATGGCTCTCCTTTTCTGTGCCTGCTCCAGATGGAGCCGGATGGCGTGTGCGTCCACGTGAGGGGGTGTGGGCAACGCCAGCGGGGAGCGGAAGGGCCGCGGCCCTGGCATCTTGGCTGAACTTCCCGCACGATGCATTCAGCTGCCATTCTGGCTGGCCACAAGCAGGGTGGAAAGGCGGAGAGAGATGTTTCTGGGCTGCAAATCTACCG